>NC_133375.1:9541028-9605740 GCF_049309525.1 Garra rufa
AATTTGTCTGATATCATCATCTTTACCTTAAATAAAAAATACAATATACTTATTTTTTATTTAATGATCAAGTCAAGACATAGGCTTAGCAGATCTTAAAAAGATTCTTACATTTGTAATCAAGGTAATACACAAGTACACAACATTACAATAATAATGAAGATAACTTATAGCTTATATATAGCTTATTTAAAAAATAAAATCTTCTTCGTTTTTGGAGATGTGAGTTCTAGGGTGTCAGCAGATGTTTATTGCTCATGAACTTATGCCGATGATTTCTCTGTAGTGGTTAAACTTGAAATATTTGATACTCAGAAATGTTATGTGTGTTGGTGATTTTAGTTAAACTAATGTGCCATTAGGTGGCGACATGAGACTGTAACAAACTAGCATGTACGTTCTGCACCTGCATGAGAGGAAATTACTACCACAAACCATAAACAAATCAGCTGTTTCCTATGTTTTGAATATCAAAGTTGCCAGGCAACTTCTTGATTATGTTATTAATATATTATAGTATTACAAATGTATTTATGTATTTATTAAGTTCTTTTTATATGTATTTTTTTGATAATATTTTCATAAATAATATGAAAATAACATGCATGTGGTTTTACTATCTTTAAACTAAATGTTTTGATATCATACATATCAGCTTTGTTTTGACCTTCAGCTGATAACATACACTGTAACAAATTTCTGTAGTTTTCACAGCATTATTACTGTAAAATGAACAAATCCACACTGTAGAATATGTATACAGTACGTTGCTGTAAATCTGCAACATATCCTGGGAAAAATTACAATAGGGGGGAATTTTACAGTAAATTTATATTTTCCTGTGAATCATAGTACAGAAGTTTTGCGCGGAAATTCTTGGTCACTGCAATTATGATGATGTTTCCAAATTACAGAATGAAGTTGAGGGATTGAAAATCAAGGGAAAGGTTGATAAATCTTACCTAAGCTGTGAAATTTGAACACAAGGTAAATTTGTTGAGAGTAGAAACAAAGAACCTGATACACAAGCTGTCTGCTCTTGAACTAGTGCACACAGACTTATCTGGTTTAATCGAGACTAAAGATAGTTTCAAGTAGGCTATGCTTTTCCTTTTTTTTAAAGCGAGGCTGCACGGAGAACGAGCCCGAGGTGGTTACAGATGAAGCGCGTACACGAATTGAGAGATGTGTAATATCTCACGCTCGTCAGCCGCTGACGAGGGCGAGCTGCGGGCGAAGGATGTATTATTCTCTGACATACTTTGATACAGCAGCAAGTGCTCTACTGGTTTTAGCCAGGTAAGCAGGATGTGGCTGTTATGGGCGAAAAGTGATTTTCTGAGCTCTCACAGCCTGCCTGCCCCGCGTATGATGAGCTGTTGTCTGTTATGAGCCGCGCTGCGGTCTGCTTAATCTGCGGTGAAAGCACGTGCAGGGGGAGGTTGCTCATAGCAATTTATATGAGCAATTTCACCCTGACCATAACAGACCAGTCCCCATGTACATCCCATTCCCTCCTGATCTATATATTAGGATCGGGAGGGCATGGGATAAACCATATTCAGCCGCACTCTATATCAGCATGTTAGTTATGCTGGTGCAGAGTGAGTGCGTGAGTATGGCGGGGTGTCGATGCCATCGCCTGAGGATATGCTTGCTGCCTCTCGGCGTGGGTGGCGTTGACGCTGAGGGCATACGCGGCAGCGGGTCAGGCTGGTGCTGCCTGCAAGCAGTGGCAGTGTTGCAGGCGTACCGGGCTGATCTGCTGGAGGATGAAGACCCGTGGAGATGGCTGAGCTGTTTCACACCACAGGCTTGTAGGTGAATTTTGGCAGACATCGGGGAGAAAGATGAGTGCTTTCTCCTCGATGCGCCAGTCTCGCCTTCCGAATTATTCTGTACATCCGTTGTTACGATTTTCGACTAACTCAGGGAGGCGGAGGCGTGCTCAGGGGCTAATAGATCCCTTAGATCCTTTAGGGTCTGTTATTTCCCCTTAAGACTCTGGGGCTGGGCTGATGATAGATTGATAAATTCAATCCGTTGGCCCGGTACATGAACTGACATATAGGTGGTTGTGTATATATGTATATGTACGTATTCTTTGTCTACCAGCTCCGCTTGGGTGAGACTTTAGTATTTGAGCTACTGAGCTCCTAAGGTCCCTAAGTGTCGAGTGTAGCCAGGTCTTCCCTCGTTTGTGAGTTACTGTACCAAGACCTCCACTCGTAAATAACTCATGTAGGGGTTAGGCGTTGTCAGGCTTCCTCTCATTCTGAGAGTTATCCTTTGAAGCCTCCGCTGCTTTTGAGCTCGGCTTAGGCATTATTTATACCTGCATATGCATGTCTACACACCTACTGGGTGTGGCAGTCTACCCCGTCCCGTGGTAAGAGTCCCTCTAGACTCCGCTCGTCTGAGTGTGAAGACCGGTGAGGTTTGGGTAGGTTCCCCACCCTCTTTTTAAGAAGATAGGAGCAACCCACAAAGGTTTCACCTTTGAACCCTGTATAGGCGCTTACAGCTCTGTCCAGATAGCATTTAGGGGGTTGAGTGTAGTAGGTCTCCCCTCATTATTAATGAGCTCTGTTGGTTAGCACCTCCACTCCTAGACTTTCCTGCCACGGTGAGCGTTGTCAGGGTGCTGCAGGCTTCCTCTCGATTGAGAGTCCTTCTGTAGGAGCCTCCGCTCTTCGCTGCTGCTGATCAGACCTCCTTTCGCCTAGTGGTGCATGATGTAGGTCGGGCGATTGGTCTTCCCCATGGTTTAGACTTAGAACGGTTAGATGTGTTCTCCTGCATGAGAACTGTCCAGTTGCAGCCTTCGCTCCCCTCAGTGCTCCGCTTACAAGTACATACTTGTGGTATTTAGCTGGTAGGCCTGCTTAGGCCTCGCTAACTGCTGTGCTCTGTGCTTTGAGCCCTCTGCCAAAGCTGAGTATTGTTAAGGCTCTCTCTTTCCAGACTTGAAGCCTCCACTCTACAGAATCCTGTGATGTGGGTTCATGTACTTGTAGCGTTGAATGTAGCCAATTTTCGTTAAGACCTCCACTCTCGAGCATCTCTCTCTAGGGACTATTAGAATGCCGCTCACCAAGACCGAGTGTTGTCAGGCTTTTTCTCTCTGTGAGATTCGTTTCAAAGCCTCCACTCTACAGGGCCCTGCTGTGAGTCCTGGTATTCTCTAAGAGTTGAGTGTAGCTAGGTCTCCCCTCACTAAAATATTTGGGTGAGATCTCCACTCCATAGAGCTAGGAGATTGAGCGTTGCTAGGCTTTCTCTCATCCGAGGGTCTTTGTGAAGCCTCCGTTCCCCTGAAGCTCCGCTTCTGGTACTTACAGACGTGAGTGTAGCTAGATTAGAGCCCTGCACGGGCCTTAAATCTAAGCCCTAGCCCGGCCCTGGCCCGAGACTCACAGGCTGAAGCCCGGCCCTTGTCCGACAGCTTATCAAAATATTTGGCCTGAGTCCGACCCGAAGCCCGTCTTTTTTTCCGCCAAACAGCTTACAGCCATTAAAATAGACCAGATTTGTATTTCATAGAAAGTTTATGTTTTTTCGTTTCGTTTTTTTATCAGAATAATTTAGATAAATGTTTGGAGTTTTTTTTTTTTAATGTAAGTTTTAGTTTTTTAAGTGACATCGATATCCAAGCGTACAGTGAGTTTACTCAATTTAACCTATATATCAAATCAACACTTGACTATACAATACAATCCACAGATATAAAACAAATATATAAAATATATCACAATGTTAGATTTAAAGTTTATTATCACCAGCTCAGAACAAAGGCATTTCGAACAAAAATAGAGAGCAGGGCAGGCAGGTCTGCTGCGCAAAACCGGAACATGCAAAGTCGCAGTGGTAAAGTAAACGAATAATGAATAAATAATAATATAGAAAACTTCAAAAACACAACTTTACCACGTGGCTGGAAATCTCTATGCGGCGCAGAGTATGTGAGCGGAGTGGAGCGTCAACATTTTCCCCTCCGTGCATTTAAAAATCGATCCGCTCCAGCTCCGCTCCGGGTTCACAATTTCCCGCTCCACTCCTCGCTTACTGATATCAGAAACACCGCTCCGTCAAAAAAAAAATTAAATATGTTTGAAATGTAACCATCCTGTTCATAAAATATAATAAAATAAAATAACAGAGTTTCAAACACTAGTGTGCAATCTTTGTTCCTACCACATGCCAAGCTAATAATTGTCAGCATTAAAAGAGTATAACTGCTTTTGCAGTGCAAAGTTTGTAATGAAAATAACAATACGTTTTTGTCAGTTATTTTACCTACGGATCGCTGCATTTCTTACAGATTTCTGCTGATTCAAATTCGGATACGATTTCATTTGTTTTAATGCATTATTGACAGAGCGATTGCGTGTGAATAAGTGTTGTACCTGTTTAAATCATGCTTTCACCTGAAAATATTCAGTATCTAGAACGAACAAACAAACTAATTCCTTGTGAACTATAATTTACCGCTCATCCATTGCCGTCATCATAGCCTTCACATTCTTTCTGATTTGAGTGATTCATCTCTATCAATCTAGCTATACATGTTTAACATATGAATTCCTGCTTAATATGCAGTTATATTACGGACCGTTGGCATGAATTGTTCTCATGATGTAGCGGTGGTGGAGCGCTCTTGGAACGAGTGAAAACCATGAAGCTCCGACTTTTAAAAAATCAGCTCCTTCCTCCATTCAAAATCATACCGCTCCGCTCACATACTTTGCTATGAGCGAGTTAGGCATCACTGGCGCTTCCGGACCGCACTCATTAGATCTCATTAAACTTTAAAAAAAAAAATTCTAAAGCAGGCCCGAAGCCCGATATGCGTGCAAGCTATGACGCGAAAATTGGCCCGAAGCCCGGCCCTAGGGGCAAAAAAAAGTCGGGCTCCGACGGGCTCGGGCTCAAATGCAGGGCTCTAAGCTAGATCTCCCCTCACTGAATATTTGGTGTGAGATCTCCACTCTTTAGAGCTGGGAGGTTGAGCGTCGTCAGGTGTTCCTCTCATTCTGAGAGTCTCTGTGAAGGCCTCCGTTCCCCAGAAGCTCTGTTTTTAGTACCTCCAAGCGTGAGTGTAGCCAGGTCTCTCCTCACTTAGAGTGTTGAGACCTCCACTCATAAAGAGCTGGCGGATTGAGCGTGGTTGGGCTTCCCCTTTGGTGAGGCCCCTGTTCTCCAGAAGCTCCGCTTCCAGTCTTTCCCCTTCCAGGCGTGAGTGTAGCCAGGTCTCCCCTCACTAAAGGGTTATTTGAGACCTCCACTCCTAGGAGTTAGTGGATTGAACGTTGTCAGGTTTCCTCTCTTTTTAGAGAGTCTTCTGTGAAGCCTCCGTTCTCCAGAAGCTCCGCCTCCAGTACTTCTAGGCGTGAGTGTAGCCAGGTCTCCCCTCACTGAAGGGTTATTTGAGACCTCCACTCCTAAGAGCTAGTGGATTGAACGTTGTCAGGTTTCCTCTCTTTTTAGAGAGTTTTCTGTGAAGCCTCCGTTCTCCAGAATCTCCGCTTCCAGTACTTCTAGGCGTGAGTGTAGTCAGGTCTCCCCTCACTGAAGGGTTATTTGAGACCTCCACTCCTAAGAGCTAGTGGATTGAATGGCGTCAGGTTTCCTCTCTTTTTAGAGAGTCTTCTGTGAAGCCTCCGTTCTCCAGAAGCTCCGCTTCCAGTACTTCTAGGCGTGAGTGTAGCCAGGTCTCCCCTCACTGAAGGGTTATTTGAGACCTCCACTCCTAAGAGCTAGTGGATTGAATGGCGTCAGGTTTCCTCTCTTTTTAGAGAGTCTTCTGTGAAGCCTCCGTTCTCCAGAAGCTCCGCTTCCAGTACTTCTAGGCGTGAGTGTAGCCAGGTCTCCCCTCACTGAAGGGTTATTTGAGACCTCCACTCCTAAGAGCTAGTGGATTGAACGTTGTCAGGTTTCCTCTCTTTTTAGAGAGTCTTCTGTGAAGCCTCCGTTCTCCAGAAGCTCCGCTTCCAGTACTTCTAGGCGTGAGTGTAGCCAGGTCTCCCCTCACTGAAGGGTTATTTGAGACCTCCACTCCTAAGAGCTAGTGGATTGAACGGTGTCAGGTTTCCTCTCTTTTTAGAGAGTCTTCTGTGAAGCCTCCGTTCTCCAGAAGCTCCGCTTCCAGTACTTCTAGGCGTGAGTGTAGCCAGGTCTCCCCTCACTGAAGGGTTAATTGAGACCTCCACTCCTAAGAGCTAGTGGATTGAACGTTGTCAGGTTTCTAGGGCTGTAACGTCCCAGTCGATTAGTCGATTAATTGGTCGATATGGTCTGGTTCGACCAAAATTCTGATTGGTCGATTTTTTGCCGCGCTCATTTCATCAGTTTGGCCGCGCTCATTTCATCAGGTGGAAAGCACTAATTGCTAATGGGGGTGTTTTCAGTGCACCCCTGTTTCACAGGTAACAGTCTGTTTTCAGAACACCCCCATTGTTTTCACTTTTTTTGGATTAGCCCAACCCAATGCAGAAGAGAGACAGATAAATAGGCTTTAGAAGGTTTGATGCTGAAAGCTAGTGGACTCAGCGGTTTTAAACACATCATCATTATACAGTCCCAACATGTCAACAAAAAAATCGACAGTGTGGCAACATTTTGTCAAAATTCACAACGGGAAAAAGGTTGAATGCAAAATTTGCAAGCAACAGTTTGCCTTTCACAGCTCGACGACAAACATGACTTATCATCTGAAAGCGGTAAGCTAACTTGTCTGCGTTAGGTTGCCCTGTCTGTTTTTGAGTAGGCTACATGAACATATCAGAATTTGTCATATTTCAATACTTTAGTGTAATAATAGTTTTATAACTGCAGGCGCACACATTCGTAATGACGGCAGAATCCCCGAGACAAACCCAGACCACGCTGGATTTTAAGCCTCCTTTATCATCCAAACGGAAAAATAATATCACGGAAGGAATTGTTAACTTTATTGCTCAGGATATGAGGCCCATTGCTGTTGTGGAGGGACAAGGTTTTAAGAACTTGTTAAAAGTTTTAGAACCTGGATATACAGTGCCAGCACGCCACACAATCATGCATGCAGTAACCGCGAAATATGAGGGACTCAAAGAGAAAGTCTCCGAGTTAATACAACACAGCGAGGCACTAAGCTTGACCACAGATATGTGGACATCTCTTAGAATGGAGTCCTATATGACAGTGACTGCCCATTTCATTGATGGAGACTGGAAAGCACAAAGTCTTGTGCTTGAGACAAAACAAATAGAAGAGGCGCACACGGGAATAAACATTGCTGCGCGACTATCTGAAGTTGCTGATACCTTTAGAATTCAAGAACAAAAGAGAGTTGCTGTTGTATGTGACAATGCGGCTAATATGGCACTCTGTGTGGAAACACTAAAGGAATCACATAAATGGCCAGAGATGCAGGGTGTCAGGTGCGCCGGGCACACTTTGCAGCTCTGCATTAACTCTGCACTCAAACAAGATCCAATTTGTCGTGCCGTGGCTGCATCACGTCATCTGGTGGGACATTTCAAAAAGGGGCACAAAGCAAAAACTGGGCTAAAACAGAAGCAGGAACAGCAAAATGTACCTCAGCATGAACTAATTCAGGATGTGTCTACACGTTGGAACTCAACATTTTCGATGTTGGAGCGACTGCTGGAGCAACGCTGGCCCATTACCTCAGTGCTGTCTGACCCAAACTTTACTAAGAAGAGCGACAGCAGTACACTGGACCTTACCACAGCACACTGGAATGCGATAGAGGACATTAAAAATGTGCTAAAACCGATGACAACCCTGACTGAGCTGCTGTCTGAAGAGGACAACGTGTCCCTGTCTGCAACAGTACCCATGCTGGCAAACTTGAAGAAACGTCACCTGGCCATCGCGGATGATGATAGCCCCATTGCCAAAAAAATGAAAAGCAAGCTGGTCGAAGAAATTGACAGTAGGTGGGAGTTTAAAAACCGAATGATGATGACTAACAGTGTATACATCACAGCTGCAGTGGTAGACCCTCGTTTTAAGCTGCTGTCTTTTCTGGATGATGCCAAACGAGACGAGGCCTATACAGTAGTTGCACAGCTGGCAGAACGACTGAGCGCACTCAGCACAGGCGAACCTGGAAGTGAGGAGCAAGATGTGTCAAAAAAGCAGAAAAACGACAAAGAGAAGGAGATTGCTATGCTGTTGTGCGAAGATGAGGGCGATCTGATTTCTAGAGAATCAGGTGTGAGAAGCGCAGTGACAGAAGAAATGAAAAACTATCTTCAGGACAGAACCAAAATCGACTCCGGACCATTGGGGTGGTGGAAAAAAAACCAAGACAGATACCCGAACCTGGCCCGAGTTGCAAAGCGACTGCTCTGTATCCCTGCAACATCCACGCCTTCTGAACGCATTTTCTCCAAGGCAGGATTTATTGTCAATAAAGCAAGAAGCTGTCTCCTTCCAAAGAACGTGGATATGCTTGTGTTTCTCGCACACAACACAAAAAAGTGTGGAATAGAGACTGATTGTACTCCCTGTGAGTGAGTAGCCATTTGTTTATTTAATTGTTTTTACATTATTTCGTTTTGGACATTAATCAAATGTTATAATTTTTCACATTTATTTAAAGTATTATTGGATTTGGGCACTTTATTTTTATTTGTTGTAGCCTAACACGCAATTGCGCTGTGCACACTGTTTTAGTTTTGAGCCTATGCTTTATTTATTTTTTGCACTTTATTTCGTTTTGGACATTAATAACATTTTATAATTTTGCACATTTATTAATTTTAAATACTTGTGGATTTGGGCAGTTGATTTATTTATTTTTGTATTTGTTCTTAGTGCAGCTGCCTTGTTGTTGTATTCACTTCGTTTAAAATTTGGATGATTAACATGTTGTAGTAGCCTACTTTACTTTTATGGTTCCCTTTTATTATTGTGCAAACTGCAAATTTATTTCTAGTATTATTTATTGGATTTGGGCACTTTTTTATTTTTTGTATTTTTTATTTGGAATGCGCAATCACGCTGTGCCCACTGTTTGAGTTAGTTTTGAGCCTAAGATGCTTTATTTTTCAGTTATGCACTTTATTTGGTTTCTGCTCTTGTTTGTTTAATAAATATTCCTTTTTTATTAAAGTGGACGCGCCTTTTGTGTTTATTAAGAGTAAAAGCTTTAAGTCTATTCGTGTCTCAGCCATTAAGCTGAGCTCTATATTCAGCCTCTGAAATGATAGTGTCTGACAGTTATACTTATAATATATGACAAAAATAATTTTCTAAATTATGTTGCACATTCCTCAAAAGTTCTTGTGATATCACTAGTTGACAACATAGTACTGTTTTCAGAAATCACAGGCTATATTGCGCAGGTGCACGTGATGCACCGCTGTCAGAGATGACAGACTCGTGTGTCAGACTCACTTCTGTGCAAAATAATTAGGTCAAAAACTATTTAATATACTGCAAATAGCCTATTAGTTTTTTATGTTTATTTATAATTAATTTAGGCAGACAACAAGGCTACCAAGTACTGAGCATAGTGCGTATCTAATTAATGTAACGTACGTTTTTTTTTTCTCCACAACGTCATTTTTAGTCGAAAGTTTCAGGACTTCAGTCGACCAGGATTTTCTTTGGTTGATTACAGCCCTACAGGTTTCCTCTCTTTTTAGAGAGTCTTCTGTTAAGCCTCCGTTCTCCAGAAGCTCCGCTTCCAGTACTTTCAAGCGTGGTCTCCAGGTCTTCCCTCACCAAGAGGGTTTGTGTTTGAGACCTCCACTCTTACAGAGCTCCGAAGCTCCGCTACCAGGCTTTGCTGTCGCCTGTGATAATGATATGGTGATTCCCTCGCTACGCTCTGGGCACCTCCTCAAATCCACAATAGTGGTGAGTACTCACGCGAAGCTTTGAGCACTCCCTAAAAAACCCACGTGAAGTGGTAAGTGCACACGCAAGTCCTTGGGCACTTTCTGAAATCCACATGAGTGGTAAAGATTCCCCCCGAAGGTTGGGTTCTTTTCTAAAATCCTATATGGTATGGGTTACGCAGTATTTCTCCGTTCCCATTCTAGAGTTGGTTCTAAAAACCCCTGGGTTTCCAACTCCACTGCAGACAGCACTACTTATAGGATCGAGTGTTGCTAGGCTTCCTCTCATCTAGAGAGTCTTCTTGCAGAAGCCTCCACTCTCCTGAGAAACTCCACTTAGGTGGCTCTATTGCTTAGGCTCCTGGAGCCTCATGAATCACCTCCAGTGTTGAGTGTAGTTAGGTCTCTGACCTCCACTCCCAGAGTTCCCCGCAAGCACAGAGTGTTGCCAGGCTTCCTCTCGTCTAGAGAGTCTGTTTGGAGCCTCCGCTCTTCAGAACCCCCGCTTAGTATGAAGACTTAAGGGAAAGCTTCACTACTTTCTCTAGCGGTGAGTGTAGTTAGGCCTACTCTCGCTTAGAAGTATCAGGCCTCCACTCCTAGGAGTTCCGTGCTTGGGTGGCCGAGCTAGCTGTGACGTCGGCCCAAGCGATTCTCGCTGGTAGTGGGGAGTGATGTTCCTTCTTGACTCCTCAATCTGTCAGTTGTTCACTTACTCGTCAGCATGGCGGCGTTGGTATATCGTTCCCATAGTGTCCTGAACCAGGACGCAGCGTAGAGTTTACGTAGGTAACCCTAGTTCCCTGAGGACAGGGAACGAGACGCTGCGTCTCGTAGCCATGCTTCGGGCCCCACTTACGTCTCCATCAGACAAAAAGATGGTAGATGTATTCACAAGCGCCCTTTTATACTAGTAGGCGCCTTGTTAATGACGTCATGGGCTGGCGCCGGTCAATGTCAAGTTCATTGTCGTTGTTTTATAAGAGCTTCAGAGCCGGTCACGCTGAAGGCAGTTCCCATAGTGTCCTGAACCAGGACGCAGCGTCTCGTTCCCTGTCCTCAGGGAACTAGGGTTACCTACGTAACCTGAGACGTTCTCCTGTTTTGGCGATATCACTTTTAGCATAGCTTAGCATAAATCATTGAATCCTATTAGACCAGTAGCATCGCGTTCAAAAATGAACAACGAGTTTCGATATTTGTCCTATTTAAACTCTTCTGTAGTTATATCGTGTACTAAGACCAGCGGAAATGTAAAGCTGCGTATTTTTAGGCCGACAAGATTTGGAACTACACTCCCATTCTGGCGTAATAGTCAAGGAAGTGTGCTGCCGTAACATGGCCGAAGCAGGCGCAGTAATATCACACAGCGCCTGAAATTAGATCCCAGCTTAGTAACTTCCAATGTGACCCGTGCTAAGTTTGTGTAATTCCGGTTGTTGAAGCTGTCAGAGTTGCAGCCGGTAAATTGTTAGTGGCTGGATTTACCTGTGTGTGATTAGCTATGGTTATGTGCATTGTAATGGGCTGTGATAGTAAGTCGAAGACGTACTCTACTACCATGTTTCATAGAATTCCCACGAAAAAAAGCAATTCCGACTAATGAATCAATGGCTGGCTGCTCTGAACATGGACCTCAAAACACCGTTAGAAACGATCAAGGAATGGTGTGTTGACCGAGGATTTGGATAGTTTTACCGGTACTACAGCACAGCGTCTAAAGGACACGGCGATCCCAACAATCTTCAAACTAACGTTACAGACAGGACAACGAGGAGCATCGCCCATGGCTGTAAGTGTAACATGATTAATTGCTATTGTTGGCTAACGTTACCTGTGAAATGCAACCCCTGAAGAGAAGTTTCGGGCGAACAGTTGGCCTAGTATTTGCTATGACCAAATTCCATGTGTGATTGCAAAAGAAAGTTATTGCGAACAGTCGGTGGTGTATTAAAGTCAGTTTTGAGGAAAAGTGTACATCATGAATATAAGCCTGAAAATGCAAACGGACAGTATGCATTTAAAATCTTTATATTATATATTGTAGTGGCTGCAGGAATAACTTACTCTTGCGACAGCTGGCCATTAGGTCCACTCGGCGTGTGACGTTTTTTCTAGTTTATTTTGTCAAACCGGAAAAAAAAAACTACTACTGCAGGATGCAGCATTGCATCCAAGTCCTCGGATGTTGCGACATGCCACTTCCTCATCAGGTAGATCCACCCTTGTCATTGATGGCAACACCTGGTCCCACTCGCGACAACACAGGCACTCACTTTCAGTTGGCATGGGGTGGCAAGCCCCACCAGCTCGAATCTACTCTCCTCATCCCTTCTGTCCCAGACGGTTCAGACACACATTCATTGTGAATGAATGAATGATGCATTTATATAGCTTTTTTTTGTGTGTATTGCCGTACACCCAAAGCACTTTTACAATCAAGTGGGGGATCTTTCCTCAACCATCACCAGTGTGCAGCATCCACTTGGATGATGCGTCGGCAGCCACAGTACAACGGCGCCGGTGCGCTCACCACACACCAGCTACAGGTAGAGAGGAGAGAGAGTGATGGAGCCAATTCAATGAATGGGGATTATTAGGAGGCCATGATTGAATAAGGCCAGTGGATGGAATTTGGCCAGGACACCGGGGTTACACCCCTACTCTTTTACGAGAAGTGCCATGGGATTTTTTGTGACCACAGAGAGTCAGGACCTCGGTATAACGTCTCATCCGAAGGACGGTGCCTTTTACAGTATAGTGTCCCCGTCACTATACTGGGGCATTAGGACCCACATAGACCACAGGATGAGCACCCCCTGCTGGCCTCACTAACACCTCTTCCTCTTTCCTCTCTTGTCTTTTGCGTTCCAAAACCTTAGCTTCAGTGAATTCTGGATCAAATTGATGCGGTTCAGGATCTGCACCAAAGTAAATATCTTCTAAATCGTCTCTCACAAATGTCTCCATGGCGAGGAACGCTGCCTGTGCTGTGCATACACGTTGGATATGTTGACGGAAGTAAACATTTGCACATGTGCTGTGTGATATTACTGCGCCTGCTTCAGTCATATTACCGCAGCAAACTTCCTTGACTATTACGCCGGAATGGGAGTGTAGTTCCTAATCTTATCAGCCTAGAAAACCGCAGCTTTACATTTCCGCTGGTCTTAGTACGCGATATAACTACAGAAGAGTCAAGTTTTAAATAGGACAAATATCGAAACTCGTTAGTCATTTTTGAACGTGATGCTATTGGTCTAATAGGATTCAATGATTTATGCTAAGCTATACTAAAAGTGATATCGTCAGAACAGGAGAATGGCTGACTGAATTTCAAAACGGTAAAAATCAACTTATTAACTCGGGGGGAGTTGGAGAATGAGCCTATTTCCCAAAAAAGTGGAGTGTTTCTTTAAATCAGCGTCAGGGGTTTGGTGTCGTGGACTTTTGCTCCGCCTCCCTCACATGCCTGCACCAGTAGGAAAGTCCACAACACCAACCCCCTGACGCTGATTGGTTGGAACACTGTTTGTTTATCTGTGGAATAGTTGATAGCGTCGATTGTTTTTTTGGCATATCTTGGACCCTAGGCTGACCAGAGAGACGCGTTTGTTTTCACAGACAATTTATGGGGCAGGCAGCGAGCGGATCGTGAAGAAAGGTCAGCTGAATTTGACACTTTATGTTTCAGGCTTGAAATCGCTGATACAACCTTTAAGTTTTAATTGACCTAAATACAGTCGCTAATGTTTTGAGTCCAGATTAACAAACCCGGTTGGGTGTCAGTTACTGGATCTGTGCATTTTGTTCTTAAAGTTACAGCAATATAATTAAGCCTAACGTTACCAGCAGTCGTTCTTAATTATAATCAAACACTAAAGAGAAAATCATTAAATGTACTTAACTTGCCTTTGTATTAGTCCTATTGTTTGTAACGTTAATTTGCTACTTTGATCATATGTTGAATGAAATACAAAATAATAAATAACTATACTGTTATATATTACTATTGTGAAATAATATGGTCATATCGTGCACTCATGCTAGTTTTAAGATCAAACTCACAAAATGTGACAGAACTTCAAAATGAGTAATCTGAGAACACTGTTATGTGAACTCATCTGACAGAGAGATGACCTGAAAGCATGATCATTGGACTCCATGGAGAAGAATACTAGATGTAAACCAGGATTTTGGATCAGCTGTGCAGATTTGGTATAGAGCTGGTGAGTACACTTTTGCAAGCCCATGTCTGTCAGTAAGTAGATAGTGTTTTATCAATCAAATACATTTTAATGTAATTGATTGCTTGTGTGTGTGTTTCCCCCTTATGATCCTGAAGTTTCATTTCTAACATTAAGATTTACACCATGTCATTCTTAACATTAAGACACACTAACATAAAGGAATGTTCATAGTATTTTTCTTCTGTTTTTTATTTTATTTTTTTTATCTTTTTTCTATTTGTTTTGTTTTGTTTTTTACCCACATCTGATCCAGCTAATTACTGGCTGTTTGGAGAAGGACTGCTCTTTATCTGGTGTGTCTGTCACTTCTTGTGCAGAGTCATGGACCTTTTGTTGTATTGTTTTGGTTTTACTTATTCTCACACTACATTAATTATCAGAGCTACAGTGGTGCCAAAAATTATTAGAACACTAGTATTTTAACTAACTAACTAGTGCCTTAACTAATGGTTTAAACTTAACTATTTCTATCATTTGCTATAGTGTGTCAGTATGAAATATCAGTTTACATTTCCAAGCATTCATTTTGCCATTAATTATAATAATCAGTGACACAAGGAGCATGAAAACAGACAGAGCTTCACACAGAGGTCGAATCTCATCATCTAAATCCAGAAGAACTATGGTGACATTTCCAAGATGCTTAAAGAAACCTACCAGCAAAGCAGTACTGTTAAAAGTTTTAAGCACTTGTGTACAAATTCTGTAAAATGAGAATGTTGATAAAAATGTCATAAATGTCAAAAATTGTATATGTTTTCTTTATCAATTAACTTCTTTTGACCATCATCTTGTGTTTAAAGCAGCTTTTGCACAAGGTGCACTTGCGGATAGTTTTTCAGGTTTGCAGGTGGGTCTCTTGAAGCATCTTGGAGATGTTGCCACAGTTCTTCTAGATTTAATCTGTCTAATCTGATGATAAAATCAGATCTCTGTTTGGAGCACTGGCTGTTGTCAACCAAAAATCTTACTGGATTATTACATTTAATGGCAAAATTAATGTTTAGAAAATATAAAATAAAATTACCCATTGAAACACTACAGCAAAAGGTAGACATGACTGAATTAAAATCATTTTTAGCTGGTAAAAATACTAGTGTTCTAATAATTTTGGACACCATATGGAACCCATGGATTAAAATAAAATGATGTGGATGAGATAGAAATGAATTTTTAGTTCAGTTTCTCCTTGGAGCTTTGAATAACTGGTTATGAAAAATTCAATAATCTAAATTTAGATCTGAAACTAATAAAACTGTTAATCTTGACAATTTTGTAGATGTACTGGTTTTGTATTTATTCAGTTCTAAAGGACTAGTTCAATTCTGATACAAATATTTCCTGCTGATAATTTACTCACCCCTCTGTCATTCAAGATGCTCGTGTCTGTCTCTTTTTCTGTTGAAAAGGTTTTTGAGGAAAATATTCCAGGATTTTTCTCCATATTTCGATGGGAGCCAACGGGTTGAAGGTCCAAAATTAATTAATTAATTAACAATTAATTGTCAATTCAGCTTCAAAGAGCTCTACATCATCCCATCCAAGGAATAAGGGTCACTGGGAACTTGTAAAGCCCTTTTGAAAGCTGTATTGAAATTTTGAAACCTTTATCCTTGACCTTAATTCCACTGAAGTCCACTATATGGAGAAAAATCCTGAAATCTTTTCCTCAAAAACTTTTAACTTCAAGAAAGAAAGATATGAACATCTTGGATTACATGGGGGTGAGTGAATTATCAGGAAATATTTTCTAATAGTTTTAAGTCAAACATATATTTAATTAAATGTTTTGATGAAACTGTCCCATGTTCTTTTAATGTAATTGTGCTGTATTTCTTAAAGGTCTTCACGACGGAAAAATACGTGGAAAGTGGAATGAAGCAGCGATCATCAGGCAGAGACAGCTCCGCACTATCAGCGCTGAAGCACAGTTTGTTCAGGTTAGTTTCAGTTTAGTTACATGTACGCTTCGCATTACATCTCACATCCAAACGTCACATGTCTTTATGGGTTGTGTGTAAAGCACGCACAGATTCCGGCTGTCACAGAAACGGTCTCTGTGGCTCCCTCCGACCACCGCCAGCGGGAACCCTCACCGGAGTATTAGAACTACCTTTCCCAGCATTCCCCGTACCTGGCGCTCACACTTCCGGTTCCGGGTCTCTTGGGTCTCTTCCCGTTTGTCGGCCATTTAGGAAGGCCGCGCTGGCGCGGTCTTCGCAAAGTTTTGTAGTTATGTTTGCAATCCTGAGCGTTTTCATATCGGACTGTTTACCCGTTGCCAACCGGACTGTTTACCCGCTGTTTGCACGATTGACCCACGCCTGTTAATCGTATTTATCGGTTTGTCGTAGGAGACTTCCTGTTTGTCGTAGCGCATACCTTCCATACCTTGAGTTGAAGCTCCGTCGAGTTAAACTATTATTTTCTATTTTTAAATCTAAAAACAATTCTATACACCATAATTTTTGTTTTTCATAACATGTGAATATACACCCTGTTGTGTTTTACAACAAAAACAATTGGAACGCCTTGTTATCATTAGTTTTTATTTGCTTTCCCGAGCCTGCTACTTAGTTAGCTTATAGCGCGTTTAGCACTTGCCAGCGTGGTCGCGGCTAATCTTGCTTACATTGTTTATTCTCCATTCACACACATTTCAACTGTTTACTCACTGTTACTTGCTTTAATGGCGAATTTGTGTCTACCTTTGAGTGCAGGTGAAGACACGTTCGAGCTGCACGCGGTGCGGGTCGAGCTGGAAGCCGTGGAGAAGCAGATCCAGGGGTTGCTCAAACGGCAGTTTGAGTTGCAGGAGAGGAAGACTGCACTCGAATCTGTCCGGGTAAGTATACAGCACGATACTAACACCCTCATCACCTCTACTCCGTGTGCTTCTCTGCACAGGTCAGGCGCACCCAGGACGCGATCCTCCCGGATTTCGTTCACTCCGGCGCCGGGACACCACGGACCCTGGGTGCAGCAGCAGCCGAAGACGCGAGCCAGGCCCCGGGCGAGGACCTCTCCCCCTCCGCCGCCTCCGGTCTTCGAGATCTCCACCCGGAACCGCTTCGCTCCCCTCCGCGAGACGGAACACGACGCTGTGATCGTCGGAGACTCCATCGTCCGGTACGTTCGTGCTAACTTAGCTAACGGTAAAGTGCACACCCACTGTTTCTCTGGTGCTCGCGTTCTTGATGTTTCTTCAAAGATACCTGCCATCCTGAAGGACGATGTGAGCGTCGGCGCGATCGTCCTGCACGCGGGCGTGAACGACGTCAGGCTGCGGCAGACGGAGGTCCTGAAGAGGGATTTCGGGAGCCTGATCGAGACGGTACGCAGCACAGCGCCCGCGACGAAGATCATCGTGTCAGGACCGCTTCCCACGTATCGACGTGGACACGAAAGGTTCAGTAGACTTTTCGCTCTAAATGAATGGTTGTTGTCATGGTGTAAAGAACAAACTGCTCTTTGTTAATAATTGGAATCTTTTCTGGGAGCGCCCTAGGCTTTACCGCGCTGATGGCCTGCACCCCAGCAGAGTCGGAGCAGAACTCCTGTCGGACAACATCTCCAGGACGCTGCGCTCCATTTGACTAGTAAGGAATTCTTCTAATAGTTGCGATGATGGCTTTTGTTATGCACATTTAAACGATAGTACTGGTGCTGTCCAATCTATAAAGACTGTGTCTGTTCCTCGAATAGTGAGGTCAAAACAAAAATTTAATGCAGGATCTAGAAAAAATCTAATCGTGATTAAACCAGAAAAATGCGCAATAAATGAACAAAAACAATTTTTAAAGCTTGGGCTCCTAAATATTAGATCACTCGCACCCAAAACACTTATTGTAAATGAAATAATCACAGATAATAGTTTTGATGTACTCTGCTTGACTGAAAACCAAATTGGCTAAAACCAAATGATTATATTGGTCTGAATGAGTCTACTCCACCAAACTACTGTTACAAGCATGAGCCCCGTCAGATTGGTCGTGGCGGTGGTGTTGCAACAATTTATAGTGATATTTTCAATGTTACTCAGAAAACAGGGTACAGGTTAAATTCATTTGAAGTACTCCTACTTAATGTTACTCTGTCAGATATGCAAAATAAATCTCTCCTATCTCTTGCTCTGGCTACTGTGTATAGACCTCCAGGGCCGTATACAGATTTCCTAAAAGAATTTGCAGATTTCCTTTCTGACCTATTGGTTAATTTCGATAAAGCATTAATTGTTGGAGATTTTAACATTCATGTTGATAATACAAATGATGCGTTAGGACTTGCGTTTACTGACCTGTTAAACTCTTTTGGAGTCAAACAAAACATCACTGGGCCCACTCATCGTTTTAATCATACACTAGATCTAATTATATCGCACAGACTTGATCTTACTGATATAGATATCGTACCTCAAAGCGATGATGTTACCGATCATTTCCTCGTATCGTGCATGCTGCGTATTACTGATGTTAACTATATAGCTCCGCGCTATCATCTGGGCAGAACTATTGTTCCTGCTACCAAAGATAGATTCACAAATAACTTACCTGATTTATCTCAACTGCTCTGTGCACCCATAAATAAACATGAACTAGACAAAATGACTAGTAACATAGGCACTATCTTCTCTAATACATTAGAAGCTGTTGCCCCAATCAAGCTAAAAAAGGTTAGAGAAAAACGTACTGCGCCATGGTACAACAGTAATACCCATTCTCTCAAAAAAGAAACTCGTAATCTTGAGCGTAAATGGAGAAGAACTAACTTAGAAGTTTTTAAAATTGCATGGAAAAACAGTATGTCCAACTATAGACGGGCTTTAAAAGCTGCTAGAGCCGAGTATATCCACCAACTCATAGAAAAAAACCAAAACAATCCAAGGTTTTTATTTAGCACAGTGGCTAGATTAACAAATAACCAAACACCTCCTGACCTGAATATTCCTGCACAGTTTAATAGTAATGTCTTTATGAATTTCTTTACTGATAAAATAGACAATATTAGAAATACAATAACAAATATAGATACTACAGCAACTGATACTTCAACATTAGTCATTACACCGGAAGAAAAACTGCAGTGCTTTACAACTATAGAACAGAAAGAATTAAATAAACTTATCACCACATCTAAACCAACAACATGCCTATTAGATCCTGTACCCACTAAATTACTAAAAGAGTTGTTACCTGTAGCAGAAGTACCGCTTCTTAATATTGTTAACTCATCGTTATCTTTAGGTCACGTCCCAAAACCATTCAAACTAGCGGTTATTAAACCTCTTATTAAGAAACCACAGCTAGACCCTAGTGAACTGGCAAATTACAGACCCATTTCTAATCTTCCATTTATGTCTAAAATTCTAGAAAAAGTTGTGTCTGCTCAATTGTGCTCCTTCTTGCAAAATAATAATATCTTTGAAGAATTTCAGTCGGGTTTCAGGCCCCATCATAGCACAGAAACTGCACTTGTAAAAATCACAAACGACTTGCTACTTGCGTCAGATCAAGGCTGCGTCTCATTGCTAGTTTTACTTGATCTTAGTGCTGCGTTCGACACTATAGATCATGAAATACTCATAGATCAATTACAAAACTATACAGGTGTAACCGGGGCAGGAATAGCCTGATATTTGATTAATTCCCTTGGTGATTTGCCCTTATGTTTGCTGTGACTCAGCCACGCGCTGTCCCCTTTAAGAGTGTGTGCATGCGCAGATGAGAGAGAGCGCGTCAGACTGAAAGAGAGCGCAGTTTGAGACAGAGTCACACAGAGGGAGAAATAGTCGTTTAAACTGTTAAAGAGAGAACATTTCCAGTTTGATATTGACTTGTGAATCTGTGGTGATAACAGTCGTGTGATATTGTCGAGTGTATGGTTGATTTCGCTGCTCATACGACTCGAGTGTGGTGTTCCTGCACGTGAGAGATCTTCCGTGGGGAAAGGAAATTCAGAGACATTGGGGAAGATTGAGCGTGAGTTAATCTGTAATATGTTTTAAAACGTTGTTGAGAGGTTAAATAACACTGTTTATTTCGTATATTAATGTAACATTGAGTAATTACTGTTCTTTATGTCGTGTTAGAGGGGAGAACAGTCACACGTGATATTGCACGTGCACCAGCTGGCACGTGAGCTTTTTCTGTGTGCTTCAAAGTCTCAATAAGAGTGAGTTTTGATCATTTTATTCTCCTAAAGTGTTTAATGTATAAGTTGTAAAGAATATTTGTACCTTTAAGTGTATACTATTTTTCTGGAATGTAGTTACTGTTTGATTTGAACAGAAGGGGTCAAACTGTGGATTGTAATGTATTCAATGTGGTGAAATGTGCAGATTTCTCATGTATGCTGTTTTATTTCTTTCATTAGGCACATACAGGCCACTACCGTTGTTTTTGGCACTCATTTTATTTGTTTCTGAGATTAGCAGTGTGAAAATCACCTTTTATTTGGTTTGTTTTGTAAGACTCTTATTACTTTGTTTTCTGCACTCATTGGAGTCAGTTTGATAGTTTGTTTTGCTATGCCAATTTCACTTATTAATTTGAATGTTTTTCTAAAACTGCTGTTGCTCCTGAACAGAAATATACATTAACGCTGCGTCTCATTTGAGGCTCAGTCAGGAATAAAAGAACCCGTTTTCTTTAGATGTTATGGCTGTGTCTTATTTCCTGACATAACGTTTAAACGGCCACATCTAATTTGGTACCAGGAGTGGGGTTTCCGTTTTTTTTGGGGATTGGTTTATTTTTGTGATAAGAGTGCTAAAATAGTGGGGTGCAAACAACGGTAGTGGTCAAGAGCAGCTGAGTGCTATAAGGACCTGCAGAATATTGTGTGCCATCCTGAAAGGAGCTGCAGGAGGACCAAGGGCCAGCAAACCAGGACTGCTGCGTCGGAGGAGATTGTGAAGGACGGTGCTTGTTGAACTGACTGTTGGAGAACTGAGACTTTCTGCAACTGCGAGTCATGGACGCTGAGGGCATGGACGATGCAACCTCCCAGGGTGAGGACATTCAGGGTGCAGGTGCTGCAGCTCCGGAAATGGACATTGAGGGAGGTAACCCCATCTCGCAGCTACAGTCACAGATCCTGGAGTTGGGACGTAGACATGATCAAGTAATGTCGACGCTTTCTAACATGACTAATGTACCTACTAGATCTTATGTGTATATCCCAAGAGAAAGACAAATTGTACCTTTCAGTGGGGATCCGGGTAAAGATTGCCAAAATGTGGATGAGTTCATTGAGGAACTTGAGAGAGTAATTAGAGTGAGGGGTTTAAATACAGAGGATCAGGTGGATTTTATCCTCTCCCACTTAAGGGGGTCCGCTCTAGATGAAGTCAGGTTGTGTATGGGAGGGGAGGATAAGTTACCTCAAGACATGTTCTCCTACTTGAGGGCAGCTTTCAGGGAAAAGCGAAGCACTCCCCAGTTGTTACATGCATTTTATGTGCGGAAACAATTGGATGGTGAAGATTTCCGTGATTATTCACACGCCCTGTCCTTGCTGCTCAATGCTGCACTCCAGCTGTCACCCCATATTGTTCCGAACATGCAGCTGGCATTGCGAGATCAGTTTATAGAGGGGGTGAGGGATTCAATTCTCCGTAGAGACCTGCGTAAGCTGGTTAGAGAGCGACCTCACGCTACATTATTTGAAGTCCGTGAGGAGGCCCTTATGTGGTGTTTGGAAGAGAAACCCCGTGCAGCTAATCTTGCTAGGAACCAAAATCTAGTGGGTGTGGGGGAAAATGTAGAGCATGCGAGAATGTCTGCGACCGTACCAAGTGACTTGAGTGTAGCCCTGCAGGAAGTAATTAAGGTAATTACACAACAAGGGAAAGCAATCGGGGAACTTACCAATGCTGTCCGTGACCTCACGACCCAGAGGTCTGACCCAAGTGGTGAGAAACCTAATAAGGCCAGGTTTAAGCCAAAATATACCCGTGATGGCCAACCCATTTGTTTGAGATGCGAGGGTGTGGGACACATAGCCCGGCAATGCACTGTGCCACGCTTCCGTGAAAACCCTGTGCCAGCTACGCCAGAGTCTCAGAGTCTTCAGGGAAACTGTGCGCCTCCATTGCGAAGAGCCGAGCAATGAGAGGTGGCACTGATGGCTCAAACAGTGGCACCCTTACCAAAGAGCGATTCCTGGAGCGTGCAGTGGGCAAGTGCCCAGAAGTCGAAATTCACATTGGGGGGGTAGCTGTCAGGTGCCTATTGGACACTGGAAGCAATGTGAGTACTTTGACAGAGAGTTTTTTTAAAGAGCATCTTCATGGAGAAGATAAAGACATGCATTGTACGACCAAGTGGTTGAAGATCACCGCTGCCAATAGGTTGCCGCTTCCCTACCTGGGGTATGTCGAACTTGATATCCAGGTAATGGGTTTGACTATACCTGGGTGTGGGTTCCTGGTGATTCGTGACCAAGAGGAAGGGGCAGCCGACTCAGCGCCCCTAGGCATACTTGGCATGAACATAGCGCAGCGCTGTAAACAGTTGATCCTGGCCGAGTTTGAAAATGCTTTGGAAGGGACGTTGGATGCTGACTGGAGAGCCGCCTTTAACAAGGTGCAAGAGGCTATCCCAGTGGAGGCGACCTCTATGGTTCGGACAATAGGCACACATAAGCTGTATGTACCTGCAGGCTCAGTTGCTACAATTCAGGCTAAAACACATAAGGAACTGATTGGAAATAGGGGCTTAGGATTGTTTGAACCAGGTAATACATCATTGCCAGGTGGTCTGGTCCTGGTTCCTACCCTGGTGTCACCTGGTAGTCGAGTGTTCCCAGTGCAGGTAGTAAACTTGTCAGCAGAGGATGTGTGGTTGCCGCCTAAGTTGAAACTCGGGATACTTACCCAGGGTCGTCGCTTTGAGGGTAGCTCCTGCGAGGTTACATTCCATCGTATCTCCGCGGATCACGAAGAAGTTACTGTCCACCAGAGATCAATGACAGGGGTTGGGAGTGACCTGCAGTGTCCATTGGAGAAGGTGCGAATAGGTGGTACCCCTACACAGCAGGCAGAGCTGAAGGCACTCCTGATGAAGTACTTGGATGTGTTCGCCACCTGTGACGAAGACCTTGGTTATGCTGACGTGGTAAAACATGAGATTCCCCTGAAAGATGACCTCCCTGTCTCACAGCCATACCGACGAATACCCCCGAACCAATTTGAGGAGGTAAAGGACCATATCTCCGGATTACTCAAGAAGGGTGTCATCCGAGAAAGCTCCAGTCCGTACGCTTCTCCGGTGGTGTTAGTTCGTAAGTCTGATGGGAGTCTCCGATTATGCGTGGATTACAGGAAGCTGAACTCTAAAACTAGACGTGACGCATTCCCATTGCCATGAATTGATGAGAGTCTGGATGCTTTGAGCAAGGCCAAGGTATTCTCATCTATTGATCTTGCGAGTGGCTATCATCAGGTGGCAGTTCATGAGAAGGACCAGAACAAAACAGCCTTCATTACACCATTTGGGCTGTATGAGTACCAGCGGATGCCGTTTGGACTCTGTAATGCGCCTGCGACATTCCAGCGCCTCATGCAAAGCATAATGAGTGATCTGGTCTTTCAAATGGTCCTTGTATACTTGGATGATTTGCTTATCTATTCAAGTACATTTGAGGGACATTTAGTGAGGCTCGAGACTGTGCTAAAAAGGTTAAGGGAGGCTGGTCTAAAGGTAAAGGTGGAAAAGTGCCATTTTCTGCAGTCCGAGGTCAAGTTCCTGGGGCATGTGGTATCAGCGCAGGGGGTGTCTACAGACCCAGACAAAGTGAGTGCAGTGAAGCAGTGGCCGATCCCTAACACTCTAAAGGAGCTGCGATCCTTTTTAGGGTTTTGCAGTTACTATCGAAGATTCATTGAGGGTTTCTCTAGAGTGGCGGGTCCGCTTCATGATGTGGTTAACACTTGTGTTCGCCAGGGGAGTGTTGTTCAGGCCAATAAGTTGTTCAAGGGCTCCTGGACAACAGAATGCCAACAGGCCTTTGAGCACCTCAAGGAGAAGCTTACCTGTGCTCCAACGCTGGGCTATGCGGACTTCACCTTACCGTTTGTGCTAGAGACCGACGCCAGTAACCTGGGATTAGGCGCTGTGCTATACCAGCAGCAAGGGGGAAGGAAAACTGTGATAGCGTATGCAAGTCGGAGGTTGAGGGGTGCAGAGCGAAATGCTGTCAAAAAGCAGTATGAAGCTGGAGCTCCTGGCACTCAAGTGGGCAGTGGGGGAGAAGTTCAGGAGTTACCTGCTGGGATCGAAGTTTACTGTCTTAACAGATAACAACCCTCTGTGCCATCTCAACACGGCCAAGCTGGGCACAATTGAACAGAGGTGGGTTGCACAGCTTGCAGTATTTGATTTTGACGTGCAGTACCGTCCTGGTCGGTGTAACACTGCAGCCGATGCTCTCTCTAGAAGACCAGGGCTAGAGGAAATGGAGGTGGTAACTGAAGATTCGGAGTACGATGGCTGTGTGGCTATTTGCAGCGGGCTCCGCACCGGGACGGCAGTGGAGGCTGATCTGTCAGGGCTAATGGAAGGTCCTAGAAATGGAGGAACAATACAGCTACAATCAGCCATGGTTGATCAAGGGAATGAAGAGAGACAACTCCTGGAGAATACCCCAACGCTACCTGGATACACTAAAGATGAGCTCCGTCAGTTCCAAGGGGAAGATCCGACCATCAGCATGCTTAAGTGCTTCTGGGACAAGAAGAGGAAACCCACAAATCATGAGAGGAAAGGCTTGTCTCGATCTGTGCTCTTGTTGCTTAAGCAGTGGGATAGAATCCAAGAGAGAGAGGGGCTGTTGTTTAGAGTCATTGACGATGTTTTCAATGGGGAATGCCGGCAGTTGCTGCTCCCTGCATGTCTGGTCAAGCTGGTGTTGCAAAGTGTCCATGACCAGATGGGGCATCAGGGCATTGAGAGGACGCTGGGCCTGCTCAAGCAGCGTTGTTATTGGGTGGGGATGAGTGATGCTGTGGATAAGTGGGTGAAGGAGTGCCAGCGATGCGTGTTAGCCAAAATGCCACAGCCGAAGATACAGGCACCTTGGGCCCCGTTCTTGGCGTCACATCCATTAGAGGTGGTTGCGATGGATTTCACCACACTAGAGCCTGCATCGGATGGGCGGGAGAATGTCTTAGTTGTTACAGATGTATTCACTAAGTTCAGCCAGGCGTTCCCCACCCGCAATCAGAAGGCAGACACTACAGCTAAGGTCCTGCTGAAGGAATGGTTCCTTAAGTATGGTGTGCCACAGCGTCTTCACTCAGACCAGGGGAGGAACTTTGAGAGTGCCGTTATTGCAGAGCTCTGTAAGCTGTATGGGGTAAGGAAATCCCGCACTACGCCACATCACCCCCAGGGAAATGCGCAGTGTGAGAGATTTAACCGCACTCTGCACGATCTCTTGCGTTCATTACCACCTGAGAAGAAACGGAGATGGCCAGAGTACTTACCTGAGCTGGTGTACGCCTACAATGTGACTCCCCATTCTTCCACCGGTTACTCTCCATACTACATGCTGTTTGGAATGCAGCCACACTTACCAGTAGATGCCTTGCTGGGTCAGGAGACAGGAGGGGAGTAAGGGAAGTTAGGTGGTTCGTGTCACTTTTCCAATTCAAATAAGTTGCCATTGGACGCATAGTCGGTACGTGGGCTCGCATGCACTTCGTGGACGCCACAAGCTGCTTATTTGGATGGTGAGTGGGACTTTTTCCCTAAACACGGATTTGGTTGCCTAAACAGACATAGGCACTTTATGGACACCTCCAGGGGCGCCAAAGCACTGCGTGGCCACGAAGAGCCTATGGGGTCCCCTGACCACCTACTCTTCCTCAGTGCCACGGAACGCCTATTTTGGCCCCTAACCACCTAGTCTTGACAATTGTCTTCCTCAGTGCCACGGAATGCCTATTTTGGCCCCTAACCACCTAAACTTGGCCGTAGTCTTCCTCAGTGCCACGGAACGCCTATTTTGGCCCCTAACCACCTATACTTGACAATTGTCTTCCTCAGTGCCACGGAATGCCTATTTTGGCCCCTAACCACCTAAACTTGGCCGTAGTCTTCCTCAGTGCCACGGAACGCCTATTTTGGCCCCTAACCACCTATATTTGACAATTGTCTTCCTCAGTGCCACAGAATGCCTATTTTGGCCCCTAACCACCTAAACTCGGCCGTAGTCTTCCTCAGTGCCACGGAACGCCTATTTTGGCCCCTAACCACCTAAACTTGGCGATTGTCTTCCTCAGTGCCACGGAACGCCTATTTCGCCCCCTAACCACCTAAACTTGACCATAGTCTTCCTCAGTGCCACGAAACGCCTATTTTGGCCCCTAACCACCTAAACTTGACGATTGTCTTCCTCAGTGCCACCGAACGCCTATTTCGCCCCCTAACCACCTAAACTTGACCATAGTCTTCCTCAGTGCCACGAAACGCCTATTTTGACGCCTGACCACCTAAACTTGACCATAGTCTTCCTCAGTACCACGAAATGCCTATTTTGACACCTAACCACCTGAACTTGACCATAGTCTTCCTCAGTACCACGAAACGCCTATTTTGACGCCTAACCACCTACACTTCACCATAGTCTTTCTCAGTGCCACAGAATGCCTATTTTTACCCATTGCATAAGTTCCAAGTGGGATGTTGGGCAAACAGGGGTTAAAAGGTCATAGGACCTCACAATTTGGTACAGATGTAGTCTAGGGACCCCCGACTTGGGGGCCAGAGTTTCAGAATTCTAGGTAATTTCTAAGCAGGTGTTTCTGCAGTTCAGCAGGACAGAAAGGTCCGATCGCCCTGAAATCGGCACACGGGTCACGCCGCGCCCCCCCAGGGCGTCTTCCGGAGTTCCGTGTCTGTATCTGCCCGATTGGCCGAAACCCATCCCCCGCGACCGCGAACCACCTATGAAATTTCCATTGAATAAGTTGCAAGTGGGACGTTGGGTATACAAGGGTCAAAAGGTCACAGGACCTCACAATTTGGTACGGCAGTAGCCTAGGGGCCCCTGACTTGGGGGCCAGAGTTTCAGAATTCTAGGTCACTTCTAAGCATGTGTTTCTGCAGTTCAGCAGGACAGAAAGGTCCGATCGCCCCGAAATCGGCACACGGGTCACGCCGCACCCCCCCCGGGGCGGCTTCCGGAGTTCCGTGTCTGTATCTGCCAGATTGGCTGAATCCCATCCCCCGCGACCACGAACCACCTATGAAATTTCCATTGAATAAGTTGCAAGTGGGACGTTGTGTATACAGGGGTCAAAAGGTCACAGGACCTCACAATTTGGTACGGCCGTAGTCTAGGGGCCCCTGACTTGGGGGCCAGAGTTTCAGAATTCTAGGTCACTTCTAAGCATGTGTTTCTGCAGTTCAGCGGGACAGAAAGGTCCGATCGCCCCGAAATCGGCACACGGGTCACGCCGCGCCCCCCCAGGGCGGGTTCCGGAGTTCCGTGTCTGTATCTGCCCGATTGGCTGAATCCCATCCCCTGCGACCACGAACCACCTATGAAATTTCCATTGAATAAGTTGCAAGTGGGACGTTGAGTATACAGGGGTCAAAAGGTCACAGAACATCAAAAATTGGTACGGTGGTAGCTTAGGGGCCCCCGACTCCGGGGACAGAGTTTCAGAGTTCTAGATCCCTTCTAAGCATGTGATTCGGCAGTTCAAAAAACTTTTCACATCACCAAAGTTCATTCAAGAGGGTCTTAAAAGATATATGTAGAAGGAGGCCTGTGTGAGTGATTTTATGCCAAAGATGCAAAAACTACTTTACGTTCAGGGTAGATACTTGTATGCTCTATATGGTGTTCGGGGAGCCCTATGCTACCAGGACATGAAGTTTGGGGCCCCTAGGAACCCCCGGAGCTGGACGGGGGCCACTGACACGTGTAACTTATCCCATTCATTTTGTAGGTGTTTAGCGGTCAGCAGGACAAAAAGGTCCGATCGCCCCAAAATCGACACACGGGTCACGCCGCGGCCCTCTGGGACGGTGCCCGGAGTTCCGTGTCCGTATCTGCCCGATTGGCCGAAACCCATCCCCCGCGACCGCGAACCACCTATGAAATTTCCATTGAATAAGTTGCAAGTGGGACGTTGGGTATACAAGGGTCAAAAGGTCACAGGACCTCACAATTTAGTACGGCAGTAGCCTAGGGGCCCCTGACTTGGGGGCCAGAGTTTCAGAATTCTAGGTCACTTCTAAGCATGTGTTTCTGCAGTTCGGCGGGACAGAAAGGTCCGATCGCCCCGAAATCGGCACACGGGTCACGCCGTGCCCCCCCGGGGTGGCTTCCGGAGTTCCGTGCCTGTATCTGCCCGATTGGCTGAATCCCATCCCCCGCGAACACGAACCACCTATGAAATTTCCATTGAATAAGTTGCAAGTGGGACGTTGTGTATACAGGGGTCAAAAGGTCACAGGACCTCACAATTTGGTACGGCAGTAGCCTAGGGGCCCCTGACTTGGGGGCCAGAGTTTCAGAATTCTAGGTCACTTCTAAGCATGTGTTTCTGCAGTTCGGCGGGACAGAAAGGTCCGATCGCCCCGAAATCGGCACACGGGTCACGCCGCACCCCCCGGGACGGCTTCCGGAGTTCCGTGTCCGTATCTGCCCGATTGGCTGAATCCCATCCCCCGCGACCACGAACCACCTATGAAATTTCCATTGAATAAGTTGCAAGTGGGACGTTGTGTATACAAGGGTCAAAAGGTCACAGGACCTCACAATTTGGTACGGCAGTAGCCTAGGGGCCCCTGACTTGGGGGCCAGAGTTTCAGAATTCTAGGTCACTTCTAAGCATGTGTTTCTGCAGTTCAGCGGGACAGAAAGGTCCGATCGCCCCAAAATCGGCACACGGGTCACGCCGCACCCCCCCGGGGCGGCTTCCGGAGTTCCGTGTCTGTATCTGCCCGATTGGCTGAAACCCATCCCCCGCGACCACGAACCACCTATGAAATTTCCATTGAATAAGTTGCAAGTGGGACGTTGTGTATACAGGGGTCAAAAGGTCACAGGACATCAAAAATTGATACGGTGGTAGCCTAGGGGCCCCCGACTCCGGGAACAGAGTTTCAGAGTTCTAGATCCCTTCTAAGCATGTGATTCAGCAGTTAAAAAAACTTTTCACATCACCAAAGTTCATTCAAGAGGGTCTTAAAAGATACGTGTAGAAGGAGGCCTGTGTGAGCGATTTTATGCCAAAGATGAAAAAATTACTTTATGTTAAAGGTAGATACTTGTATGCTCTATATGGTGTTCGGGGAGCCCTATGCTACCAGGACGTGAAGTTTGGGGCCCCTAAGAACCCCCGGAGCTGGACGGGGGCCACTGACACGTGTAACTTATCCCATTCATTTGATAGGTTTTTTGCGGGCAGCAGGACACAAGGGTCCGTATCTCGGGCCCCAGGAAGAGCAGCAGCTCATGGCCGGTGTCGTCGGTTAGGTCTCCCGTGGGTATAAAAGGGCCCCGAGTTTGGTGCGGTTCGGCCTTGATTTGGCCGAGTGGTGGCCGGTCAAAGTTTTGGAATTTGGGGTTTTGGGGGGCTCTATCTCCGGGCCCCGGGTGAATATGGACTCCTGGCCTGCGTCGTCGGACAGGGTCCGGCGAGGGCTATCGATAGAGCCCAGTTGTGAGCCTCTAGGCCTCTTCCTTCAATTTGGCCCCTGAAAATATGGGGGTCCGTATCTCTGACCCCCAGGGGCGTAGGACCTTGGGGCCTGTGTCATTGGTTAGGTCTCTGGCGGGTCTAATTTAGCCCCGAGTTTGGTGCGGTTTGGCCTTGGTTCGGCCGAGTTATAGCCGGTAACAATTTCAGAGTTTTGGGCTTTGGGGTGCTCTATCTCCGGGCCCCGGGTGAATAGGCACTCCTGGCCTGCGTCGACGGATAGGGCCCGGCGAGGGCTATCGATAGAGCCGGGTTGTGAGCCTCTCGGCCTCTTCCTTCAATTTGGCCCCTGAAAATATGGGGGTCCGTATCTCTGACCCCCAGGGGCGTAGGAACTTGGGGCCTGTGTCATTGGTTAGGTCTCTGGCGGGTCTAATTTAGCCCCAAGTTTGGTGCGGTTTGGCCTTGGCTCGGCCGAGTTATAGCCGGTAACAATTTCAGAGTTTTGGGCTTTGGGGGGCTCTATCTCCGGCCACCGGGGGAGTAGGGACCTGGTGCTTGCGTCGTCGGAGAGGGCCCTGGGAGTGCTATTGATTGAGACCAGTTCAGAGCCTCTAGGCCTCTTCCTTCAATTTGGCCCTTGAAAATATGGGGGTCCGTATCTCTGGCCCCCAGGGTCGTAGGACCTTGGGGCCTGTGTCATTGGTTAGGTCTCTGGCGGGTCTAATTTAGCCCCAAGTTTGGTGCGGTTTGGCCTTGGCTCGGCCGAGTTATAGCCGGTAACAATTTCAGAGTTTTGGGCTTTGGGGGGCTCTATCTCCGGCCACCGGGGGAGTAGGGACCTGGTGCTTGCGTCGTCGGAGAGGGCCCTGGGAGTGCTATTGATTGAGACCAGTTCAGAGCCTCTAGGCCTCTTCCTTCAATTTGGCCCTTGAAAATATGGGGGTCCGTATCTCTGACCCCCAGGGTCGTAGGACCTTGGGGCCTGTGTCATTGGTTAGGTCTCTGGCGGGTCTAATTTAGCCCCAAGTTTGGTGCGGTTTGGCCTTGGCTCGGCCGAGTTATAGCCGGTAACAATTTCAGAGTTTTGGGCTTTGGGGGTCTCTATCTCCGGCCACCGGGGGAGTAGGGACCTGGTAGTTGCGTCGTCGGAGGGGCCCTGGGAGTGCTATTGATTGAGACCAGTTCAGAGCCTCTAGGCCTCTTCCTTCAATTTGGCCCTTGAAAATATGGGGGTCCGTATCTCTGGCCCCCGGAGGCGTAGGGACTCGGGGCCAGTGTCATCGGTTAAGTCTCTGGTGGGTGTAATTTGGCCCCAAGTTCGGTGTGGTTTGGCCGAGTTGTAGCCGGGTCGAAAACACTGCTTCCTGAGTTCAGCATTAGAATCTTAAATAGAAGGCTTTTAATGCATTGTCCATGGAAAGCCTACGGAGGTCCCGTCAAATAAGTTACACATGGGCGTTCACCATATGTGGTGAAATTACCGAAAATCCACCATCAGAAAGTGACAGCTGTAACTTATTTGACAGGGCCTCTGCAGACTTTCCGTGGACAGACCTTTTTCAAGGTAAATAGGAAAAATGATGAGGTGTAATGTATATGAACTTGTCATACGTTGTTTCTTGAGTGAGGTTCTGTATGTTTTGTACTGTAACCTCTGCAGGCTTTCCGTGGACACATAGGTGGTTAGGGGGACGAATAGGCTTTTCGTGGACATATAGGTGGTTAGGGGGATGAATAGGCTTTTCGTGGTCATAATTCTGCCATCCTGTGGACTAGGGCCAGATTACACCTAAACCCATTGAAACTTTGTGAACGTTCCGTGGGGTCCCCGGGGGCCCCAGGTCCGAGGCGATGCTTTTGGCGTGGCCTGGCGGGCCTCACCTCGACGCCTGGATGGTTTTCGGGGCCGTGAAAAATCATCTAGGGGGTGCAGCGCAGCGTCCACGAACAGCCTGGCCACGAGCAACTTATTAAGCGCTCCGTGGATTTTGGTGCCCTAACCCTATCTAGGGAATTGGTATATATTGACATATTCGGATTTTTTTGAAATTCGCACTGTGCAGGGTGGTCGTGGAGTTGAGTTGCGGGACCAGGTTTCAGCTGGATATGACTTCCAGAAGCCGAGATATAACACGTGACAGCTGTAACTTATTTGACGGGGCCTGCATAGGCGTTCCGTGGACAGTGCATTTTTATGCAAATTAAGTCATTATAGATGCTGTAATGTACATAGAACTGCTGGTTAGTGTCCCCTGAGCACTGTACTGTAGAAATGTGTCCATAAAACCACTGTAGTTATGAAATATGACCATTTACAGTATTGTCCACGGAACGCCTATGGAGGCCCATTCAAATAAGTTACGGGTGGGCAAGTGACAGCTGTAACTTATTTGACGGGGCCTGCATAGGCGTTCCGTGGACAGTACATTTTTATGCAAATTAGGTCATTATGGATGCTGTAATGTACATAGAACTGCTGGGTAGTGTCCCCTGAGCACTGTACTGTAGAAATGTGTCCATAAAACCACTGTAGTTATGAAATATGACCATTTACAGTATTGTCCACGGAACGCCTATGGAGGCCCATTCAAATAAGTTACACGTGGGCATTTCCTGCATGACTCTGCAAAAATTGTAATTTACATTTTTATGCAAATTAAGTCATTATAGGTGCTGTAATGTACATAGAACTGCTGGTTAGTGTCCCCTGAGCACTGTACTGTAGAAATGTGTCCATAAAACAACTGCAGTTATGAAATATGACCATTTACAGTATTGTCCACGGAACGCCTATGGAGGCCCATTCAAATAAGTTACGGGTGGGCAAGTGACAGCTGTAACTTATTTGACGGGGCCTGCATAGGCGTTCCGTGGACAGTGCATTTGTATGCAAATTAAGTCATTATAGGTGCTGTAATGTACATAGAACTGCTGGTTAGTGTCCCCTGAGCACTGTACTGTAGAAATGTGTCCATAAAACCACTGTAGTTATGAAATATGACCATTTACAGTATTGTCCACGGAACGCCTATGGAGGCCCATTCAAATAAGTTACACGTGGGCATTTCCTGCATGACTCTGCAAAAATTGTAATTTGCATTTTTATGCAAATTAAGTCATTACAGGTGCTGTAATGTACATAGAACTGCTGGGTAGTGTTCCCTGAGCACTGTACTGTAGAAATGTGTCCATAAAACCACTGTAGTTATGAAATATGACCATTTACAGTATTGTCCACGGAACGCCTATGGAGGCCCATTCAAATAAGTTACACGTGGGCGTTCACCATATGTGGTGAAATTAGCGAAAATCCACCATCAGAAAGTGACAGCTGTATGCAAATTTTAATGCAAATTAAGTCATTATAGATGCTGTAATGTACATAGAACTGCTGGTTAGTGTCCCCTGAGCACTGTACTGTAGAAATGTGTCCATAGAACCACTGTAGTTATGAAATATGATCATTTACAGTATTGTCCACGGAACGCCTATGGAGGCCCATTCAAATAAGTTACAGATGGGCAAGTGACAGCTGTAACTTATTTGACGGGGCCTCCATAGGCGTTCCGTGGACAGTGCATTTTTATGCAAATTAAGTCATTATAGATGCTGTAATGTACATAGAACTGCTGGGTAGTGTCCCCTGAGCACTGTACTGTAGAAATGTGTCCATAAAACCACTGTAGTTATGAAATATGACCATTTACAGTATTGTCCACGGAACGCCTATGGAGGCCCATTCAAATAAGTTACACGTGGGCATTTCCTGCATGACTCTGCAAAAATTGTAATTTGCATTTTTATGCAAATTAAGTCATTATAGGTGCTGTAATGTACATAGAACTGCTGGTTAGTGTCCCCTGAGCACTGTACTGTAGAAATGTGTCCATAAAACAACTGCAGTTATGAAATATGACCATTTACAGTATTGTCCACGGAACGCCTATGGAGGCCCATTCAAATAAGTTACGGGTGGGCAAGTGACAGCTGTAACTTATTTGACGGGGCCTGCATAGGCGTTCCGTGGACAGTGCATTTTTATGCAAATTAAGTCATTATAGATGCTGTAATGTACATAGAACTGCTGGGTAGTGTCCCCTGAGCACTGTACTGTAGAAATGTGTCCATAAAACCACTGTAGTTATGAAATATGACCATTTACAGTATTGTCCACGGAACGCCTATGGAGGCCCATTCAAATAAGTTACACGTGGGCATTTCCTGCATGACTCTGCAAAAATTGTAATTTGCATTTTTATGCAAATTAAGTCATTATAGGTGCTGTAATGTACATAGAACTGCTGGTTAGTGTCCCCTGAGCACTGTACTGTAGAAATGTGTCCATAAAACAACTGCAGTTATGAAATATGACCATTTACAGTATTGTCCACGGAACGCCTATGGAGGCCCATTCAAATAAGTTACGGGTGGGCAAGTGACAGCTGTAACTTATTTGACGGGGCCTGCATAGGCGTTCCGTGGACAGTGCATTTTTATGCAAATTAAGTCATTATAGATGCTGTAATGTACATAGAACTGCTGGGTAGTGTCCCCTGAGCACTGTACTGTAGAAATGTGTCCATAAAACCACTGTAGTTATGAAATATGACCATTTACAGTATTGTCCACGGAACGCCTATGGAGGCCCATTCAAATAAGTTACACGTGGGCATTTCCTGCATGACTCTGCAAAAATTGTAATTTGCATTTTTATGCAAATTAAGTCATTATAGCTGTGCTGTAATGTAAATAGAACTGCTGGGTAGTGTTCCCTGAGCACTGTACTGTAGAAATGTGTCCATAAAACCACTGTAGTTAAGAAATATGACCATTTACAGTAGTGTCCACGGAACGCCTATGGAGGCCCATTCAAATAAGTTACAGGTGGGCGTTCACCATATGTGGTGAAATTACCGAAAATCCACCATCAGAAAGTGACAGCTGTATGCAAATTCTTATGCAAATTAAGTCATTATAGATGCTGTAATGTACATGGAACTGCTGGGTAGTGTTCCCTGAGGACTGTACTGTAGAAATGTGTCCATAAAACCACTGTAGTTATGAAATATGACCATTTACAGTATTGTCCACGGAACGCCTATGGAGGCCCATTCAAATAAGTTACAGGTGGCCAAGTGACAGCTGTAACTTATTTGACGGGGCCTCCATAGGCTTTCCGTGGACAGTGCATTTTTATGCAAATTAAGTCATTATGTGTGCTGTAATTTACATAGAACTGCTTGGTAGTGTTCCCTGAGCACTGTACTGTCGAAATGTGTCCATAAAATCGCTGTAGTGATGACATATGACTTAGCTTGCATCGAAGCACTCAAGTTCATTCAAGAGGGTCTTAGGGTGTATGTGACAAAGAGGCCTCCGAGAGAGATTTAGGGTAAACACGCACAAACCGCTTCGCGTCCGGGGCAGGCGTTCATCCGCGATACATGGCGTTCGGGGGCCCTTTTGCCACCGGCACGCAAAATTCGTGGCCGGTAGGACCCCCGGGGGCCGAACGGGAGTGACTGACACGTATAACCTATCCCATTCATTTTATAGGTGCTTGGTGGACATGGGGAAAAAAGGTCCAATCGTCCCGAAACCGACATATACGTCACGTCAGGGTGCCCCGAGACGGCGCCCGAAGTCCCGCGCCCGCCTCTGGCCGACAGGCCGAAAAAGACCCCCATGACCGCGAACCACCTGTGAGATTTCCATTGAATAAGTTACGAGTGGGACGGCGGAACCGGAGGGGTCACAAAGGTCGCAGGGCCCCGAGATTAGTCTCGTGTCGCCGAGGGCAGAGTGACGCAACTTCCTGTGAAATTTAAGGCTCCTCGGGCCCACCGACGCCAGACGGGAGCCAATGACACGTGCAACTTATCCCATTGTGAAGGCCCCCATTCAAATAAGTTGTACGTGGGCATTTCCTGCATGACTCTGCAAAAATTGTAATTTGCATTTGTATGCAAATTAAGCCATTATAGATGCTGTAATGTACATAGAACTGCTGGTTAGTGTCCCCTGAGCACTCTACAGTAGAAATGTGTCCAAAAAACCACTGTAGTTATGAAATATGATCATTTACAGTATTGTCCACGGAACGCCTATGGAGGCCCATTCAAATAAGTTACAGGTGGCCAAGTGACAGCTGTAACTTATTTGACGGGGCCTCCATAGGCTTTCCGTGGACAGTGCATTTTTATGCAAATTAAGTCATTATATGTGCTGTAATTTACATAGAACTGCTTGGTAGTGTTCCCTGAGCACTGTACTGTCGAAATGTGTCCATAAAATCACTGTAGTGATGACATATGACTTAGCTTGCATCGAAGCACTCAAGTTCATTCAAGAGGGTCTTAGGGTGTATGTGACAAAGAGGCCTCCGAGAGAGATTTAGGGTAAACACGCACAAACCGCTTCGCGTCCGGGGCAGACGTTCATCCGCGATACATGGCGTTCGGGGGCCCTTTTGCCACCGGCACGCAAAATTCGTGGCCGGTAGGTCCCCCGGGGGCCGAACGGGAGTGACTGACACGTATAACCTATCCCATTCATTTTATAGGTGCTTGGTGGACATGGGGAAAAAAGGTCCAATCGGTCCGAAACCGACATATACGTCACGTCAGGGTGCCCAGAGACGGCGCCCCAAGTCCCGCGCCCGCCTCTGGCCGACAGGCCGAAAAAGACCCCCATGACCGCGAACCACCTGTGAGATTTCCATTGAATAAGTTACGAGTGGGACGGCGGAACCGGAGGGGTCACAAAGGTCGCAGGGCCCCGAGATTAGTCTCGTGTCGCCGAGGGCAGAGTGACGCAACTTCCTGTGAAATTTAAGGCTCCTCGGGCCCACCGACGCCAGACGGGAGCCAATGACACGTGCAACTTATCCCATTGTGCAGCCCCCCATTCAAATAAGTTGTACGTGGCCATTTCCTGCATGACTCTGCAAAAATTGTAATTTGCATTTGTATGCAAATTAAGCCATTTTAGGTGATGTAATGTACATAGAACTGCTGGTTAGTGTCCCCTGAGCACTCTACAGTAGAAATGTGTCCATAAAACCACTGTAGTTATGAAATATGATCATTTACAGTATTGTCCACGGAACGCCTATGGAGGCCCATTCAAATAAGTTACAGGTGGGCAAGTGACAGCTGTAACTTATTTGACGGGGCCTCCATAGGCTTTCCGTGGACAGTGCATTTTTATGCAAATTAAGTCATTATATGTGCTGTAATTTACATAGAACTGCTTGGTAGTGTTCCCTGAGCACTGTACTGTCGAAATGTGTCCATAAAATCGCTGTAGTGATGACATATGACTTAGCTTGCATCGAAGCACTCAAGTTCATTCAAGAGGGTCTTAGGGTGTATGTGACAAAGAGGCCTCCGAGAGAGATTTAGGGTAAACACGCACAAACCGCTTCGCGTCTGGGGCAGACGTTCATCCGCGATACATGGCGTTCGGGGGCCCTTTTGCCACCGGCACGCAAAATTTGTGGCCGGTAGGACCCCCGGGGGCCGAACGGGAGTGACTGACACGTATAACCTATCCCATTCATTTTATAGGTGCTTGGTGGACATGGGGAAAAAAGGTCCAATCGGTCCGAAACCGACATATACGTCACGTCAGGGTGCCCCGAGACGGCGCCCCAAGTCCCGCGCCCGCCTCTGGCCGACAGGCCGAAAAAGACCCCCATGACCGCGAACCACCTGTGAGATTTCCATTGAATAAGTTACGAGTGGGACGGCGGAACCGGAGGGGTCACAAAGGTCCCAGGGCCCCGAGATTAGTCTCGTGTCGCCGAGGGAAGAGTGACGCAACTTCCTGTGAAATTTAAGGCTCCTCAGGCCCACCGACGCCCGACGGGAGCCAATGACACGTTCAACTTATCCCATTGTGTAGGTCCCCATTCAAATAAGTTGTACGTGGGCATTTCCTGCATGACTCTGCAAAAATTGCAATTTGCATTTGTATGCAAATTAAGCCATTTTAGGTGATGTAATGTACATAGAACTGCTGGGTAGTGTCCCCTGAGCACTGTACTGTAGAAATTTGTCCATAAAACCACTGTAGTTATGAAATATGACCATTTACAGTATTGTCCACGGAACGCCTATGGAGGCCCATTCAAATAAGTTACAGGTGGGCGTTCACCATATGTGGTGAAATTAGCGAAAATCCACCATCAGAAAGTGACAGCTGTGGACAGTGCATTTGTATGCAAATTAAGTCATTATAGATGCTGTAATGTACATAGAACTGCTGGTTAGGGTCCCCTGAGCACTGCACTGTAGAAATGTGTCCATAAAAGCACTGTAGTTATGAAATATGACCATTTACAGTATTGTCCACGGAACGCCTATGGAGGCCCATTCAAATAAGTTACACGTGGGCATTTCCTGCATGACTCTGCAAAAATTGTAATTTGCATTTTAATGCAAATTAAGTCATTATAGGTCCTGTAATGTACATAGAACTGCTGGGTAGTATTCCCTGAGCACTGTACTGTAGAAATGTGTCCATAAAACCACTGTAGTTAGGAAATATGACCATTTAAATGTAGTTTACATTATTGTCCACGGAACGCCTATGGAGGCCCATTCAAATAAGTTACAGGTGGGCGTTCACCATATGTGGTGAAATTAGCGAATATCCACCATCAGAAAGTGACAGCTGTGGACAGTGCATTTGTATGCAAATTAAGTCATTATAGATGCTGTAATGTACATAGAACTGCTGGTTAGGGTCCCCTGAGCACTGCACTGTAGAAATGTGTCCATAAAAGCACTGTAGTTATGAAATATGACCATTTACAGTATTGTCCACGGAACGCCTATGGAGGCCCATTCAAATAAGTTACACGTGGGCATTTCCTGCATGACTCTGCAAAAATTGTAATTTGCATTTTTATGCAAATTAAGTCATTATAGGTCCTGTAATGTACATAGAACTGCTGGGTAGTGTTCCCTGAGCACTGTACTGTAGAAATGTGTCCATAAAACCACTGTAGTTAGGAAATATGACCATTTAAATGTAGTTTACATTATTGTCCACGGAACGCCTATGGAGGCCCATTCAAATAAGTTACCAGTGGGCGTTCACCATATGTGGTGAAATTAACGAAAATCCACCATCAGAAAGTGACAGCTGTATGCACATTTTTATGCAAATTAAGTCATTATAGATGCTGTAATGTACATACAACTGCTGGTTAGTGTCCCCTGAGCACTCTACTGTAGAAATGTGTCCATAAAACCACTGTAGTTATGAAATATGACCATTTACAGTATTGTCCACGGAACGCCTATGGAGGCCCATTCAAATAAGTTACAGGTGGGCAAGTGACAGCTGTAACTTATTTGACAGGGCCTGCATAGGCGTTTTGTGGACAGTGCATTTTTATGCAAATTAAGTCATTATAGATGCTGTAACATACATATAACTGCTGGGTAGTGTCCCCTGACCACTCTACTGTAGAAATGTGTCCATAAAACCACTGTAGTTATGAAATATGACCATTTACATTATTGTCCACGGAACGCCTATGGAGGCCCATTCAAATAAGTTACAGGTGGGCGTTCACCATATGTGGTGAAATTAACGAAAATCCACCATCAGAAAGTGACAGCTGTATGCACATTTTTATGCAAATTAAGTCATTATATATGCTGTAATGTACATACAACTGCTGGTTAGTGTCCCCTGAGCACTGTACTGTAGAAATGTGTCCATAAAACCACTGTATTTAGGAAATATGACCATTTAAATGTAGTTTACATTATTGTCCACGGAACGCCTATGGAGGCCCATTCAAATAAGTTACCAGTGGGCGTTCACCATATGTGGTGAAATTAACGAAAATCCACCATCAGAAAGTGACAGCTGTATGCACATTTTTATGCAAATTAAGTCATTATATATGCTGTAATGTACATACAACTGCTGGTTAGTGTCCCCTGAGCACTGTACTGTAGAAATGTGTCCATAAAACCACTGTAGTTATGAAATATGACCATTTACAGTATTGTCCACGGAACGCCTATGGAGGTCCATTCAAATAAGTTACGGGTGGGCAAGTGACAGCTGTAACTTATTTGACGGGGCCTGCATAGGCGTTCCGTGGACAGTGCATTTTTATGCAAATTAAGTCATTATAGATGCTGTAATGTACATAGAACTGCTGGGTAGTGTCCCCTGAGCACTGTACTGTAGAAATGTGTCCATAAAACCACTGTAGTTATGAAATATGACCATTTACAGTATTGTCCACGGAACGCCTATGGAGGCCCATTCAAATAAGTTACACGTGGGCATTTCCTGCATGACTCTGCAAAAATTGTAATTTGCATTTTTATGCAAATTAAGTCATTACAGGTGCTGTAATGTACATAGAACTGCTGGGTAGTGTTCCCTGAGCACTGTACTGTAGAAATGTGTCCATAAAACCACTGTAGTTATGAAATATGACCATTTACAGTATTGTCCACGGAACGCCTATGGAGGCCCATTCAAATAAGTTACGGGTGGGCAAGTGACAGCTGTAACTTATTTGACGGGGCCTGCATAGGCGTTCCGTGGACAGTGCATTTTTATGCAAATTAAGTCATTATAGGTGCTGTAATGTACATAGAACTGCTGGTTAGTGTCCCCTGAGCACTGTACTGTAGAAATGTGTCCATAAAACAACTGCAGTTTATGAAATATGACCATTTACAGTATTGTCCACGGAACGCCTATGGAGGCCCATTCAAATAAGTTACGGGTGGGCAAGTGACAGCTGTAACTTATTTGACGGGGCCTGCATAGGCGTTCCGTGGACAGTGCATTTTTATGCAAATTAAGTCATTATAGATGCTGTAATGTACATAGAACTGCTGGGTAGTGTCCCCTGAGCACTGTACTGTAGAAATGTGTCCATAAAACCACTGTAGTTATGAAATATGACCATTTACAGTATTGTCCACGGAACGCCTATGGAGGCCCATTCAAATAAGTTACACGTGGGCATTTCCTGCATGACTCTGCAAAAATTGTAATTTGCATTTTTATGCAAATTAAGTCATTATAGGTGCTGTAATGTACATAGAACTGCTGGTTAGTGTCCCCTGAGCACTGTACTGTAGAAATGTGTCCATAAAACAACTGCAGTTATGAAATATGACCATTTACAGTATTGTCCACGGAACGCCTATGGAGGCCCATTCAAATAAGTTACGGGTGGGCGTTCACCATATGTGGTGAAATTAGCGAAAATCCACCATCAGAAAGTGACAGCTGTATGCACATTTTTATGCAAATTAAGTCATTATAGATACTGTAATGTACATAGAACTGCTGGTTAGTGTCCCCTGAGCACTGTACTGTAGAAATGTGTCCATAAAAACACTTTAGTTATGAAATATGACCATTTCAATGTAGTTTACATTATTGTCCACGGAACGCCTATGGTGGCCCATTCAAATAAGTTACAGGTGGGCAAGTGACAGCTGTAACTTATTTGACGGGGCCTGCATAGGCGTTCCGTGGACAGTGCATTTTTATACAAATTATGTCATTATAGATGCTGTAATGTACATAGAACTGCTGGTTAGTGTCCCCTGAGCACTGTACTGTAGAAATGTGTCCACAAAACAACTGCAGTTATGAAATATGACCATTTACAGTATTGTCCACGGAACGCCTATGCAGGCCCATTCAAATAAGTTACGGGTGGGCAAGTGACAGCTGTAACTTATTTGACGGGGCCTGCATAGGCGTTCCGTGGACAGTGCATTTTTATGCAAATTAAGTCATTATAGATGCTGTAATGTACATAGAACTGCTGGGTAGTGTCCCCTGAGCACTGTACTGTAGAAATGTGTCCATAAAACCACTGTAGTTATGAAATATGACCATTTACAGTATTGTCCACGGAACGCCTATGGAGGCCCATTCAAATAAGTTACACGTGGGCATTTCCTGCATGACTCTGCAAAAATTGTAATTTGCATTTTTATGCAAATTAAGTCATTATAGGTGCTGTAATGTACATAGAACTGCTGGTTAGTGTCCCCCGAGCACTGTACTGTAGAAATGTGTCCATAAAACAACTGCAGTTATGAAATATGACCATTTACAGTATTGTCCACGGAACGCCTATGGAGGCCCATTCAAATAAGTTACGGGTGGGCAAGTGACAGCTGTAACTTATTTGACGGGGCATGCATAGGTGTTCCGTGGACAGTGCATTTTTATGCAAATTAAGTCATTATAGATGCTGTAATGTACATAGAACTGCTGGGCAGTGTCCCCTGAGCACTGTACTGTAGAAATGTGTCCATAAAACCACTGTAGTTATGAAATATGACCATTTACAGTATTGTCCACGGAACGCCTATGGAGGCCCATTCAAATAAGTTACACGTGGGCATTTCCTGCATGACTCTGCAAAAATTGTAATTTGCATTTTTATGCAAATTAAGTCATTATAGGTGCTGTAATGTACATAGAACTGCTGGTTAGTGTCCCCCGAGCACTGTACTGTAGAAATGTGTCCATAAAACAACTGCAGTTATGAAATATGACCATTTACAGTATTGTCCACGGAACGCCTATGGAGGCCCATTCAAATAAGTTACGGGTGGGCAAGTGACAGCTGTAACTTATTTGACGGGGCATGCATAGGCGTTCCGTGGACAGTGCATTTTTATGCAAATTAAGTCATTATAGATGCTGTAATGTACATAGAACTGCTGGGCAGTGTCCCCTGAGCACTGTACTGTAGAAATGTGTCCATAAAACCACTGTAGTTATGAAATATGACCATTTACAGTATTGTCCACGGAACGCCTATGGAGGCCCATTCAAATAAGTTACACGTGGGCATTTCCTGCATGACTCTGCAAAAATTGTAATTTGCATTTTTATGCAAATTAAGTCATTATAGGTGCTGTAATGTACATAGAACTGCTGGTTAGTGTCCCCTGAGCACTGTACTGTAGAAATGTGTCCATAAAACAACTGCAGTTATGAAATATGACCATTTACAGTATTGTCCACGGAACGCCTATGGAGGCCCATTCAAATAAGTTACGGGTGGGCGTTCACCATATGTGGTGAAATTAGCGAAAATCCACCATCAGAAAGTGACAGCTGTATGCACATTTTTATGCAAATTAAGTCATTATAGATACTGTAATGTACATAGAACTGCTGGTTAGTGTCCCCTGAGCACTGTACTGTAGAAATGTGTCCATAAAAACACTTTAGTTATGAAATATGACCATTTCAATGTAGTTTACATTATTGTCCACGGAACGCCTATGGTGGCCCATTCAAATAAGTTACAGGTGGGCAAGTGACAGCTGTAACTTATTTGACGGGGCCTGCATAGGCGTTCCGTGGACAGTGCATTTTTATACAAATTATGTCATTATAGATGCTGTAATGTACATAGAACTGCTGGTTAGTGTCCCCTGAGCACTGTACTGTAGAAATGTGTCCACAAAACAACTGCAGTTATGAAATATGACCATTTACAGTATTGTCCACGGAACGCCTATGCAGGCCCATTCAAATAAGTTACGGGTGGGCAAGTGACAGCTGTAACTTATTTGACGGGGCCTGCATAGGCGTTCCGTGGACAGTGCAATTTTATGCAAATTAAGTCATTATAGATGCTGTAATGTACATAGAACTGCTGGGTAGTGTCCCCTGAGCACTGTACTGTAGAAATGTGTCCATAAAACCACTGTAGTTATGAAATATGACCATTTACAGTATTGTCCACGGAACGCCTATGGAGGCCCATTCAAATAAGTTACACGTGGGCATTTCCTGCATGACTCTGCAAAAATTGTAATTTGCATTTTTATGCAAATTAAGTCATTATAGATGCTGTAATGTACATAGAACTGCTGGTTAGTGTCCCCCGAGCACTGTACTGTAGAAATGTGTCCATAAAACAACTGCAGTTATGAAATATGACCATTTACAGTATTGTCCACGGAACGCCTATGGAGGCCCATTCAAATAAGTTACGGGTGGGCAAGTGACAGCTGTAACTTATTTGACGGGGCATGCATAGGCGTTCCGTGGACAGTGCATTTTTATGCAAATTAAGTCATTATAGATGCTGTAATGTACATAGAACTGCTGGGCAGTGTCCCCTGAGCACTGTACTCTAGAAATGTGTCCATAAAACCACTGTAGTTATGAAATATGACCATTTACAGTATTGTCCACGGAACGCCTATGGAGGCCCATTCAAATAAGTTACACGTGGGCATTTCCTGCATGACTCTGCAAAAATTGTAATTTGCATTTTTATGCAAATTAAGTCATTATAGGTGCTGTAATGTACATAGAACTGCTGGTTAGTGTCCCCTGAGCACTGTACTGTAGAAATGTGTCCATAAAACAACTGCAGTTATGAAATATGACCATTTACAGTATTGTCCACGGAACGCCTATGGAGGCCCATTCAAATAAGTTACGGGTGGGCGTTCACCATATGTGGTGAAATTAGCGAAAATCCACCATCAGAAAGTGACAGCTGTATGCACATTTTTATGCAAATTAAGTCATTATAGATACTGTAATGTACATAGAACTGCTGGTTAGTGTCCCCTGAGCACTGTACTGTAGAAATGTGTCCATAAAACCACTTTAGTTATGAAATATGACCATTTCAATGTAGTTTACATTATTGTCCACGGAACGCCTATGGTGGCCCATTCAAAGAAGTTACAGGTGGGCAAGTGACAGCTGTAACTTATTTGACGGGGCCTGCATAGGCGTTCCGTGGACAGTGCATTTTTATACAAATTAAGTCATTATAGATGCTGTAATGTACATAGAACTGCTGGGCAGTGTCCCCTGAGCACTGTACTGTAGAAATGTGTCCATAAAACCACTGTAGTTATGAAATATGACCATTTACAGTATTGTCCACGGAACGCCTATGGAGGCCCATTCAAATAAGTTACACGTGGGCATTTCCTGCATGACTCTGCAAAAATTGTAATTTGCATTTTTATGCAAATTAAGTCATTATAGGTGCTGTAATATACATAGAACTGCTGGTTAGTGTCCCCTGAGCACTGTCCTGTAGAAATGTGTCCATAAAACAACTGCAGTTATGAAATATGACCATTTACAGTATTGTCCACGGAACGCCTATGGAGGCCCATTCAAATAAGTTACGGGTGGGCGTTCACCATATGTGGTGAAATTAGCGAAAATCCACCATCAGAAAGTGACAGCTGTATGCACATTTTTATGCAAATTAAGTCATTATAGATACTGTAATGTACATAGAACTGCTGGTTAGTGTCCCCTGAGCACTGTACTGTAGAAATGTGTCCATAAAACCACTTTAGTTATGAAATATGACCATTTCAATGTAGTTTACATTATTGTCCACGGAACGCCTATGGTGGCCCATTCAAATAAGTTACAGGTGGGCAAGTGACAGCTGTAACTTATTTGACGGGGCCTGCATAGGCGTTCCGTGGACAGTGCATTTTTATGCAAATTAAGTCATTATAGATGCTGTAATGTACATAGAACTGCTGGGTAGTGTCCCCTGAGCACTGTACTGTAGAAATGTGTCCATAAAACCACTGTAGTTATGAAATATGACCATTTACAGTATTGTCCACGGAACGCCTATGGAGGCCCATTCAAATAAGTTACACGTGGGCATTTCCTGCATGACTCTGCAAAAATTGTAATTTGCATTTTTATGCAAATTAAGTCATTATAGATGCTGTAACGTACATATAACTGCTGGGTAGTGTCTCCTGAGCACTGTACTGTAGAAATGTGTCCATAAAACCACTGAAGTTATGAAATATGACCATTTACATTATTGTCCACGGAACACCTATGGAGGCCCATTCAAATAAGTTACAGGTGGGCAAGTGACAGCTGTAACTTATTTGACGGGGCCTGTATAGGCGTTCCGTGGACAGTGCATTTTTATGCAAATTAAATCATTATAGATGCTGTAATGTACATAGAACTGCTGGTTAGTTTCCCCTGAGCACTGTACTGTAGAAATGTGTCCATAAAACCACTGTAGTTATGAAATATGACCATTTACATTATTGTCCACGGAACGCCTATGGAGGCCCATTCAAATAAGTTACAGGTGGGCGTTCACCATATGTGGTGAAATTAGCGAAAATCCACCATCAGAAAGTGACAGCTGTATGCACATTTTTATGCAAATTAAGTTATTATAGATGCTGTAACGTACATATAACTGCTGGGTAGTGTCCCCTGAGCACTGTACTGTAGAAATGTGTCCAAAAAACCACTGTAGTTATGAAATATGACCATTTACAGTATTGTCCACGGAACGCCTATGGAGGCCCATTCAAATAAGTTACAGGTGGGCAAGTGACAGCTGTAACTTATTTGACGGGGCCTGTATAGGCGTTCCGTGGACATTGCATTTTTATGCAAATTAAGTCATTATAGATGCTGTAATGTACATAGAACTGCTGGTTAGTGTCCCCTGAGCACTGTATTGTAGAAATGTGTCCATAAAACCACTGTAGTTAGGAAATATGACCATTTAAATGTAGTTTACAGAATTGTCCACGGAACGCCTATGGAGGCCCATTCAAATAAGTTACAGGTGGTCGTTCACCATATGTGGTGAAATTAGCGAAAATCCACCATCAGAAAGTGACAGCTGTATGCAAATTTTTATGCAAATTAAGTCATTATAGATACTGTAACGTACACATAACTGCTGGGTAGTGTCCCCTGAGCACTGTACTGTAGAAATGTGTCCATAAAACCACTGTAGTTATGAAATATGACCATTTACAGTATTGTCCACGGAACGCCTATGGAGGCCCATTCAAATAAGTTACAGGTGGGCGTTCACCATTTGTGGTGAAATTCATAATTTCCAATTTCATTGGACACATAAATATGTGCAATATTGTTGATAAATAACACCTCTACTGTACTCGTAACACTCATTGGAATCCATTTGTGTGAGTTTTATGTCATAATGCTGTAGAATTTGCGTTAAAATGAACAACATTGGGGATTTCACGTTGAGTTTTCGAGTATTTCACCACATATGGTGCATGTCCACCCACAACTTATTCGACAGGGCTAAATAAATTTTGCCATGTTAATAAACATCCCACTATTGTTGATAAAAACACCTATACTGTACTCAGACACTCATTTGAATCTATTTATGTGAGTTTTATCTCATAATACTATAGACTTTGCATACGTATTAACAACCTTGGGGATTTCAAGTTGAGTTTTCGAGTGTTTAACCACATATGCTGCATGGCCACCAACAATAGGAATAATGATGAGTTGTAATGTATTTGAACTTGTCATACATTGTTTCCTGAGTGAGTAACCTCTGCAGGCTTTCCGTGGACACATAGGTGGTTAGGAGGACAAATAGGCTTTTCGTGGTCAAATAGGTGGTTAGTGGGACGAATAGGCTTTTCGTGGACACATAGGTGGTTAGGGGGACGAATAGGCTTTTCGTGGACACACGGGTGGTTAAGGGAACTCTCCCAGTGGGACCTTTAGGCTGTCTGTGGACGCCCACCTACAACCTATTTGACGCCCCCCCCATAGGCGTTCCGTGGACATCGGTCTGCCACCTGGTGGCCGAACTCGATATTGCGACGAAAAGCGCAAAAAATGGGGGCCGTTCCGCGGGGCCCCTGGGGGTCCCAGGCCCCGGCTGACGCCTCAGACGGACCCCGCCGGGGCCGCCCTCGGCGACGGGGAGGTCAGAGGGTCCCGCAAAAATCACCTAGGGGGTGCTGCGCAGCGTCCACGAACTGTCGGCCACCTGCAACTTATTAAGCGCTCCGTGGACCCCTCTCCTCCGGCGGTGCCCTAAGGCGAGATAGAGCCTACCTGGTTGTCTGTCCATAAGGAACGGCTTCAGGATGCACACTCCAGAGCACGAGAGTATGCTGAAAGAAAGGCAGCGGACCGTATTGCCAAGCGTGAGAATGTGGTGTATTGTCCAGAGGTAGCAGTGGGTCAGCAGGTGTATTTACGATATCGTCCTTCAGGAAGGAACAAGATCCAGGATGCCTGGGCCCCCACAGTGTATACGGTGGTTGAGGTACATGGAACAACCTACACCATGGAACCGGTGGGAGGTGGTCCTGCAAAAAGAGTGCATAGGTCAGACATCAGGCCCTGTCCAAGACCAGTCCCAGTGCCGTTGCCTAGGAAAAGAGTGACGCCTGTAAAAGTTCCTACCTCAGAGTTGGTAGAAGGGATGCCTACACTGGATGCAGAATGTGTGCTGGTGGAGGAAACCAGATGGACTAAGGAGGATCCAATGGACAAAGTGCTTGGGAGGTTGCAGCAGCCAGTGGTGCAGCCGGAGGATGATGCTGAAATAAGTGAAGGGGAGGGCAATGATGGAGTGCAAGTAGATGATGAGGCGAGTATAGTAAGACAGCTCCCTCAGCCCGAAACAGAAAGGAAGGATTCAGCATTGGAGGTGGTGGTGACTAGGCCAGTTCCTGTTCCCCGAAAGCCCAGGGCAGAGAGTGCCCAGGTGGATGTACCCTGTCCTTCACCACGCAGGACTCAGCGGTCTACTGCTGGGGTTCATAGCAATCCAAACAGGCTGCCTAAATCGGCTTGCAATTCTGTGTCTTTCAGTCCCGATGTTCTTTCCCAAGTGTTGGCTGGAATAGTTTTGTATACATCTGGAAAACTACAAAGAGTAGTGGATGATTAAAGCATGGTTGTAGTCATCGAGGACGTTGACTGTAGGCAGGGGAGAGTGTAACCGGGGCAGGAATAGCCTGATATTTGATTAATTCCCTTGGTGATTTGCCCTTATGTTTGCTGTGACTCAGCCACGCGCTGTCCCCTTTAAGAGTGTGTGCATGCGCAGATGAGAGAGAGCGCGTCAGACTGAAAGAGAGCGCAGTTTGAGAAATAGTCGTTTAAACTGTTAAAGAGAGAACATTTCCAGTTTGATATTGACTTGTGAATCTGTGGTGATAACAGTCGTGTGATATTGTCGAGTGTATGGTTGATTTCGCTGCTCATACGACTCGAGTGTGGTGTTCCTGCACGTGAGAGATCTTCCGTGGGGAAAGGAAATTCAGAGACATTGGGGAAGATTGAGCGTGAGTTAATCTGTAATATGTTTTAAAACGTTGTTGAGAGGTTAAATAACACTGTTTATTTCGTATATTAATGTAACATTGAGTAATTACTGTTCTTTATGTCGTGTTAGAGGGGAGAACAGTCACACGTGATATTGCACGTGCACCAGCTGGCACGTGAGCTTTTTCTGTGTGCTTCAAAGTCTCAATAAGAGTGAGTTTTGATCATTTTATTCTCCTAAAGTGTTTAATGTATAAGTTGTAAAGAATATTTGTACCTTTAAGTGTATACTATTTTTCTGGAATGTAGTTACTGTTTGATTTGAACAGAAGGGGTCAAACTGTGGATTGTAATGTATTCAATGTGGTGAAATGTGCAGATTTCTCATGTATGCTGTTTTATTTCTTTCATTAGGCACATACAGGCCACTACCGTTGTTTTTGGCACTCATTTTATTTGTTTCTGAGATTAGCAGTGTGAAAATCACCTTTTATTTGGTTTGTTTTGTAAGACTCTTATTACTTTGTTTTCTGCACTCATTGGAGTCAGTTTGATAGTTTGTTTTGCTATGCCAATTTCACTTATTAATTTGAATGTTTTTCTAAAACTGCTGTTGCTCCTGAACAGAAATATACATTAACGCTGCGTCTCATTTGAGGCTCAGTCAGGAATAAAAGAACCCGTTTTCTTTAGATGTTATGGCTGTGTCTTATTTCCTGACATAACGTTTAAACGGCCACACAGGTATTCAAGGGCAGGCTTTAGGATGGTTCAGATCATACCTGTCCGATCGCTATCACTTTGTTTATTTAAACGGGGAGTCATCGCAGTTATCACCAGTAAAGTATGGAGTGCCACAAGGATCTGTCCTAGGTCCTCTACTATTTTCAATTTACATGTTACCCCTTGGTAATATTATTAGGAAATATGGGATTAGTTTCCATTGTTATGCTGATGATACTCAACTATATATTTCAACAAGACCAGATGAAACCTCTAACTTAGCAAAGTTAACAGAGTGTGTTAAAAATGTGAAAGACTGGATGACCAATCATTTTCTACTGTTAAATTCAGATAAGACTGAGATATTACTTATTGGACCAAAAAACAGTACACAGAATCTCTTAAACTGCAACTTGCAACTAGACGAATGTACTGTTACTTCCTCTACAGTCAAAAATCTGGGTGTTATATTAGACAGCAACCTGTCTTTTGAAAATCATATTTCCTATGTTACTAAAACAGCATTCTTCCATCTTAGAAACATTGCTAAGCTACGGAACATGTTACCTGTTTCTGATGCAGAAAAGTTAGTCCATGCATTCATGACGTCTAGACTGGACTATTGTAATGCACTACTAGGTGGTTGTCCTGCCTCTTCAATAAATAAGCTACAGGTAGTCCAAAATGCAGCTGCTAGAGTCCTTACCAGATCAAGAAAATATGATCATATTACACCAATTTTACGGTCTCTACACTGGTTACCTATTAGGTTCCGTATCACTTACAAAATACTACTTCTTACCTATAAGGCCCTTAATGGTTTAGCTCCTGCATACCTAACTAGTCTTCTACTACGCTACAATCCCTCACGCTCCCTAAGGTCGCAAAACTCTGGACTTTTAGTAGTACCTAGGATAGCAAAGTCCACTAAAGGAGGGAGAGCCTTTTCTCATTTGGCTCCCAAACTCTGGAATAGCCTTTCTGATAACGTTCGGGGTTCAGACTGTCACGTATCTGGTCTATATCATCATGAACTCTTGCACACACATTCTGGACTTCAATCCCCATAAGCCACTGCACCAATCACTGCACACAGCTGCTCCTCGTTTCCCACTGATCTGATTGCTGCATACACCTGTTTCACATTTACCCACATGCATTTAAGCCACTCACACACACAGCCACCTTGCGAAGTCTTATTGTTCCTATGGTCATAATTCTAAGCGTGTTTCTCTGTGTTGGATTATCTGTGTATGACTCTGGACTGTGTACCCCGTTGATGATTCCTGCTTCCTGCCATTGCGACCATTGCATGTCTATCGAACTGTTTCCCGGATTACCTACGTTGTTCCTGTTTTCTGGTGATTTTTCTTGCCTGTCGACACTTCTCAATAAAGCCTTGCAAATGGATCCGCACGTCTCTGACTCCTCCCTGTGACAGAAGACTTCGCCAAGTAAGGATCCAGCGGCTTTATGGTGTCATTCGGTTCCAGCATGAATCCCACGGTGCAGATCATGCTTCTCAAGCAGGGTGAGCAGACAATTGAGGATTATGTCATGGCTTTCATTGATTTGGCAAATCTGTCTTCGATGGATGAGACGTGCCTCATGATTTTTTTTCGTAGAGGACTCTCAGAGCCATTGGCTTCCAACATGCCAAATTTTGAACTTGGCTGGACTCTGCATCACTACATGGATCTGGCTCTTTTGTTGTGTGGCTCTCCGTTTACGGTGGGTGAGGTAGAGCCACAGCACAAGATGGCCGCCAAACCTGAGTCTGCACCTAAGATGGCTACCGTCAAATCAGAGTCTCCGCCGCCAGAGCGCCCTCCAGTGACTGCGCCGCCAGAGCGCCCTCCAGTGACCGCTCGCTCAGAGCCTGCTCTTCCAGAGTCTCCGCTGGAGACGCCCAGCCCTCCTGAATCTCCGCTGGGGTCGTCCAGTTCTCCAGAGCCCGCTCCTCAAGAGCGTCGTCCAGAGCCCGCTTCACAAGAGCGTCGTCCAGAGCCCGCTTCACAAGAGCGTCGTCCAGAGCCCGCTGGTTCCGCCCAGTCTTCCAGAGAGTCCGCTGGTTCCGCCCAGCCTTCCAGAGACTCAGCTGGTTCCGCCCAGCCTTCCAGAGACTCCGCTGGTTCCGCCCAGCCTTCCAGAGACTCCGCTGGTTCAGCCCAGCCTTCCAGAGACTCCGCTGGTTCAGCCCAGCCTTCCAGAGACTCCGCTGGTTCAGCCCAGCCTTCCAGAGACTCCGCTGGTTCCGCCCAGCCTTCCAGAGACTCCGCTGGTTCCATCCAGTCATCCTGAGATTCCTGTCTGCCCGGTTCTGGTCACGGAGCTCATGCATGGACTGTTCCCACCCACCCTCCCTGCTGCTCCAGTTCCGCCACCTCTGTCTCCTGACAGTCCCTCTGCTCACCCACATCCCACCTTCGGTGAAGAGGACTTGCCGTGGGACTGCCAGTCTCCATCGGTGTCCAGACTGAAGGACCCCTCACCATCACCTCCAGTCTCAGAGTCCTGGACTCCACCTCGGCCCTCCGACCCTGCGGCTCCACCCCGGCTCTGTGCTCCCTCGTCTTCGTTGTCGGCCGTCGGCCCACCAGCTCCTCCGGCCTCCATCGTCTCTCCGGCTCCGCCCCGGTCAGTCGTCACCCCACCTTCGCCTCTGGACTCTACTCCTCCGGCTGCGCCTCGTCACTCCGTCCTGCCGGCTCTGTGGACCTCCTCCCTCCCGTGGGCACAGCCTCGATCCTCTGTCACTCCGGCTCCGCTGCGTACCTCCGGACCTCCATCTCCGCCGGGGTCGCCAGAGCCTTGGGCTCCGCCTTGGCCCTCCGGATCCTCGGTGTCACCTAGGACCATCGACTCTCCGGTTCCGCCTCGGGCTCCACCGGCTCCACCTCCGTCAGTCGGCCCCATGCAGGAGCCAACCCTTCCCCCACCATGGCTTCTCCCTCCGTCGGCTCCGCCTCAGTTCGTGGTTCCAGTACCCCTACATGGACCTGGCCCTCCATCCCTCCCCCTGTTCCGCCTCCGCTCCACCACCCTCCAGGTTGTATTAGGTGGTTAGAGCGTCTGGAAGCCGCTCCTTGGGGAGGGGCTATGTCACGTATCTGGTCTATATCATCATGAACTCTTGCACACACATTCTGGACTTCAATCCCCATAAGCCACTGCACCAATCACTGCACACAGCTGCTCCTCGTTTCCCACTGATCTGATTGCTGCATACACCTGTTTCACATTTACCCACATGCATTTAAGCCACTCACACACACAGCCACCTTGCGAAGTCTTATTGTTCCTATGGTCATAATTCTAAGCGTGTTTCTCTGTGTTGGATTATCTGTGTATGACTCTGGACTGTGTACCCCGTTGATGATTCCTGCTTCCTGCCATTGCGACCATTGCATGTCTATCGAACTGTTTCCCGGATTACCTACGTTGTTCCTGTTTTCTGGTGATTATTCTTGCCTGTCGACACTTCTCAATAAAGCCTTGCAAATGGATCCGCACGTCTCTGACTCCTCCCTGTGACACAGACACACTCTCTAGGTTTAAATCTAGATTAAAGACTCATCTCTTTAGCCAAGCATTCACATAATGTATCTCATAACGTTGTACTTCATTTACATCTGATCAAATGCACATTAATATTCTTCAGCTTGGGCTAAACACATCATTTTTGTTTGGTTGGAAGTTGGAACAGCAGCTACGCTAATTATTTCTCTATTTGTTTCTCTGTTTCTGCCACGGGATTTCCATCCCGTGGTAACTAGGATTTACACAAGATTCAGTCTGGATTCAGAAGAAGAGATGATGCCGACCCCTCAGAGGACCGCAGATGATGCCAGCCTTAAAACAACATTCAGCACTACATAATTTTCCTACAAGTTTGATCACAGCACATAATCATTGCAATTAGTGTTCATCATCTGTTTGATTACACAGTTACTGATTTTAACATTTATATCATATGTACATCGACTTGACATACAGTTTTCACCACTAAATATTAAAATTACTAAATATATTGTAGTAGCCTAAACTTTTGTACAGCGCTTTGCAACGATTCGTATTGTGAAAAGCGCTATACAAATAAACTTGAATTGAATTGAATTGAATTAATCGGACTATCCTTTCTGCCAGCCGCCAGCCCCGACCTTTTGCCTGGACTCTAACTAACTCTCCCGGTTTGTCTACGTTGTCCCAGTCCGCTGTTATTGACCCCTGCCTGTTACCGTTGTGTTTGTCTAATAAACTGTTGCAAATGGATCCAACGTCTCCGGATTCTGCCATGACTTCCTCACAGAAAACTTCGCCGTTAACGGATCCAGCGACAGTTCAACAGATCACCTCGGAATTATCTGCCCAAGCATCAGTTCTATCCGTGCACCAGACTCAACTGGAGAAGCTCACCAAGGTAACCGAGCAGCTGGCTCAGATGTTACAGGGGTTTCAAATGCCGCCTGCTCCAGTCGCTCAACCCATCGCTCCTCCTCCTCCTCTTCCAACGCCAGCACCCATTGTTCAAGCCCCGACTGCCAGTCCCCGATTAGCTTTTCCGGAGAAGTTTGATGGAACACCAAGTAAGTGCAAAGGCTTCCTGCTACAGTGCTCACTCTTTGTAAATCAACAACCACACTTGTATCCGACTGATGATGGAAGAATAGCATTTGTGTGTTCACTTCTCTCGGGAGGAGCTCTGGATTGGGCAACAGCGGTCTGGAGAATTGACCAGCCCACATTCCCCTCCTTCGCTGCATTTCTCCAACGCTTCAGAGAGGTATTTCAACCTAGCTCAGAAAACAGTGAGGCGGGGGAGCAGATTGTGACTCTGCGTCAGGGTAAACGCACAGCCGCTGACTATGCGCTTTCCTTTAGAACTCTGGCAGCACAGAGCGGATGGAACGACGAGCCGCTCAAATTACATTACCGCCGGGGACTCAACTCGGAGCTACAGATGGAGCTGGCTTGCCGTGATGAGGGGCTCTCCTTGGAACAGTACATAGATTTGTCAATCCGAGTCGACAACATAATGAGAGCTCGCAAGCCCAATCGTCCGCTCACCACTCTACTACCTTCCTCTTTCTCCGCTGAGGCTCAACCTGAACCTATGCAACTGGGTAGGACCAAGATTTCCCCTGAGGAGAGAGAGAGACGCCTCAGGGACAATCTCTGTCTGTACTGCGGCCAGGCTGGACACATCCGGGCCACCTGTCCCACTAGACCACCTCGTCCACCCACCTCGGTGAGTAAGACCCTGTCTCCCCTCAATCGATGTGAAATTCCAGTGAGATTACTGTGTGAGGATACCGCTGTTAACGTCACGGCTCTGATTGACTCTGGAGCCGCGGGTAACTTCATTGACTCAGACTTCGTAAACAGTAATCATCTTCCCACTCTCTCCTGTGTTCCCTCTTTGACAGTGGCAGCCCTCGACGGGCGACCATTAGGCTCCGGACGCATTGACAACACCACCCAGGACATCACGCTGTGCATCGAGCCATCCCATCAGGAAACCATCCGGTTTTTCATCATATCATCTCCCCAAACACCCATCATCCTCGGCTACCCCTGGCTCAATCTACACGAACCCGTCATTTCTTGGACTCAGGGCTCCATCACGCACTAGTCATCTCACTGCAGGGAACATTGCAAGCGGTCTCCACCGTCCTCAGACCCTCCTGTACAGCCCATCTCCAGGGAGAGCATACCCACCATCTACCAGGACTTACTCGAGGCCTTCAGTCGAACTAAAGCCACCCATTTACCACCCCATCGAGCCTGCGACTGTGCCATCGACCTGATTCCAGGTTCCACGCCACCTAGAGGACGGATCTTCCCTCTATCTCAGCCGGAGTCGGAGGCCATGAGTAACTACATCCAGGAGGAGCTGGCTAAGGGATTCATTCGTCCATCTACCTCTCCCGCCTCGGCAGGGTTCTTCTTCGTGAAGAAGAAGGACGGAGGTCTCCGTCCTTGCATAGACTACCGTTCCCTCAATAACATCACGGTTAAATACCGATATCCACTCCCACTCGTCCCTTCAGCTCTGGAGCAACTGCGAACTGCCAAGATCTTCACAAAGCTGGACTTACGCTCCGCCTACAATCTCGTCCGCATCCGGCAGGGGGATGAGTGGAAGACGGCCTTCTCGACCACATCTGGACACTATGAGTACCGGGTAATGCCCTTCGGCCTAGCCAACAGTCCATCGTACTTCCAGGCATTCATAAACGATGTGTTCCGGGATATGCTCAACCGATGGGTGATTGTCTACATAGATGATATCCTGATTTATTCTGACAATTATGCCGAACACGTCCAACACGTCAGGCAGGTTCTCCAACGCCTCATTCAACACCAGCTATACGCCAAACAGGAGAAATGTGAGTTTCACCAGGAGAAGATAACCTTTCTTGGCTATGTAATCAGCAGTGAGGGAGTGGCCATGGATGAGTGCAAAGTGGAGGCTGTTCGTAACTGGCCCAGACCCAAGACGCTAAAGGAGCTCCAAAGATTCCTCGGGTTCGCCAACTTCTACCGCCGCTTCATCCGTCACTTCAGTTCCGTGGCTGCCCCTTTGACATCAATGGTAAAGAAGGGTAACGTTCACCTCACCTGGTTGCCTGCTGCCATTCAGGCCTTTCATGACCTCCGTCAAAGGTTCACCACGGCTCCCATTCTGCATCACCCCGACCCCAACCGACCCTTTCTTGTGGAAGTTGATGCTTCCAGCACCGGCGTGGGCGCCGTACTCTCTCAGAGGCAGGGGGAGCCTCCCAAGACCTTCCCATGCGCCTATTTCTCACACAAGCTGAGTTCCACTGAGAGAAACTACGATGTGGGCAATCGTGAACTGCTGGCTATCAAACTGGCGTTGGAGGAGTGGAGACACTGGCTGGAGGGAGCTAAGGAACCTTTTACCGTTCTTACCGACCATAAGAACCTGGAATACCTCCGTTCGGCTAAGGTTCTGAATCATCGCCAAGCCAGATGGGCTCTCTTCTTCACTCGCTTCCAGTTCCAAGTGACCTACAGACCGGGAGCCCAGAACACCAAGGCGGACGCCCTGTCTCGCATCCATGAGCCGGAACGCTTCACCTCCGCCTCAGAGTCCATATTACCGGCATCATTAATTGTCGCCCCAGTCTCCTGGGATATCATGACCGAAATAGCTGAAGGTCAAACTAACGATCCCACACCAGAGAACTGCCCGGCTACTCTCACTTATGTTCCCGAGGCTCTTCGCACACGGGTGCTGTCTGAGGTCCACTCACTCCCCAGTTCTGGCCACCCGGGTATCGCGACTACTCTCCAACTGCTACGCAACCGCTTCTGGTGGCCCACACTGCGCCCCGACACCATCGCTTATATTAGAGCCTGTAGAGTATGTAACACCTCCAAGGTCCCTCGACAGTTGCCCGCTGGACTGCTTCAACCGCTGCCCATTCCTCAAAGACCTTGGTCCCATATAGCCATCGATTTCATTACCGACTTACCACTCTCCAATGGATATACCACCATCCTCTCAATCGTGGATCGCTTCTCTAAGGGCTGCAGGTTCGTTCCGCTGCAGAAACTTCCCACGGCCATGGAGACTGCCGAGGTCCTCTGCAACTCTGTATTCCGATTCTACGGACTACCGGAGGACATTGTGTCGGACCGCGGACCCCAGTTTACCTCACGTCTCTGGTCCAGCTTCTTCCGCCTCCTAGGAGTTAATATCAGCCTCACCTCAGGCTACCATCCGGAGTCCAACGGGCAGGCCGAGAGACTGAACCAGGAGTTGACCCGCTTTTTACGCTCCTACTGCCAGGACCACCAGGAGGACTGGAGCCGCTTCCTCTTCTGGGCAGAATACGCACAGAACTCCATACGTAAGGCTTCTACCAATCTCACCCCCTTCCAGTGCACTTTAGGCTTCCAGCCCCCTCTATTCCCCTGGTCAGGGGAGTCATCTGATCTGCCTGCGGTCAACTCCTGGTTCCAACGCAGCGAGGAAGTCTGGAATCAGGCTCACGTACACCTACAAAGAGCGGTTCGTCAGACTGAAGCCCAGGCCAATCGCCGACGCCGGCCCAACCCCCCGTACCAGCCAGGTCAATGGGTTTGGCTCTCGACCCGGGACCTCCGACTACATCTACCCTGCAGGAAGTTAAGCCCCAGGTACGTGGGTCCCTTTAAGATAGTCAAACAAATTACTCCTGTTTCGTTCCGACTAGAGCTACCCTCAGATTATCGTATCTCACCCACGTTCCATGTCTCTCTGTTTAAGCCTGCTGGCGACCCGGGAGGAGCGGAGAACCTAGAGGGGACCGTGACACAGGGGCCTCCCCCCCTCATCATCGATGGCGAGGAGGCTTACCGGGTTAACTCCCTCTTGGACTCCCGACGCCGGAACGGTCGTCTGCAATATCTGGTCGATTGGGAGGGGTTCGGTCCTGAGGAGAGATCCTGGGTCTCGGCTGAGAACATCCTCGACCCCTCCCTAACTGCTGAATTCCACAACACCCATCCAGATCGGCCAGCTCCCCGTGGACGGGGCAGACCCCGGCGTCGGGTTCCTCCTCGCGCCAGGAGTCGCTCGCAGGGGGGGGGCTCTGTCACAGAAACGGTCTCTGTGGCTCCCTCCGACCACCGCCAGCGGGAACCCTCACCGGAGTATTAGAACTACCTTTCCCAGCATTCCCTGTACCTGGCGCTCACACTTCCGGTTCCGGGTCTCTCGGGTCTCTTCCCGTTTGTCGGCCATTTAGGAAGGCCGCGCTGGCGCGGTCTTCGCGAAGTTTTGTAGTTATGTTTGCAATCCTGAGCGTTTTCATATCGGACTGTTTACCCGTTGCCAACCGGACTGTTTACCCGCTGTTTGCACGATTGCCGCCTGCCCTATATCGACCCACGCCTGTTAATCGGACTATCCTTTCTGCCAGCCACCAGCCCCGACCTTTTGCCTGGACTCTAACTAACTCTCCCGGTTTGTCTACGTTGTCCCAGTCCGCTGTTATTGACCCCTGCCTGTTACCGTTGTGTTTGTCTAATAAACTGTTGCAAATGGATCCAACGTCTCCGGATTCTGCCATGACTTCCTCACACCGGCAAACAACTGTGAATGAACCAAATGAAACAATTCCGGAACAAATCATGGGACACATTATCCGTATATTTACCGGAATGGCAGTGTGAAAGAGGCTGAAGTTGACGTGCCACTGGTCTCTTATATTCACGTTGTTCTAAAGCCTGTGCAATGATGTAGTTTCGACATCTATCGACTGAACAGGTTTTTTTAGATTAGTTTCCATGTTGTTGTTGCTTAGCAATGTTATGGACATGATATTGTCTGGGTTTGACAAAAGGAGGGTGGGATGTGATTGGTGCTCGGGGTGGTGACTGAAGGCGGTGACTGAGTAGATCGGACGTCACATCGTTACGGAAGTCACAGCAGCTCGTGAAAATGAACAGCTACTTTAAGCAGGCTGTGTGCAGTTTACTGTGGATTGACTAAATGACTAGTTGAAACAAGTAAAAATCATTAAAATAACAAGTAAAAATCATTAAAATAACACTTAAAAAAAAACAAGAAAAAAAAAAACGTCAAATGTCTGGCAGCTACGGCTGCCAAACAAAAACCATAAAATTAAAGCAAATTATCGTAATTGAAACAAGGAAAAATCTGTAAAATAATGTTTTTTTTTCTGTAAATCTTTTAATGAAAATTTCTGTAAAATGATTGTTTTTGCACTTAATTTCAATTAAGATATTTTACTGTAATATTACGTTTTTTGTCAGTCATTTGACCATTTTTTATGAGATTTTTTTTTACAGTGTAGTTCCAGCCCTGCTTGGGTATTCTCAAATTAAGTGTTCATTGGTTGTCCACTTGTAATTTGCAGAGCATTATGTGATTGAATGAGTACACTTAATAATGCCCACTATGGTTTTTGTACATAACAACAAATAGCTGTACCCTCAAATAGTGCCCTGTTTAAAGGTATAAAGGGTTATTTTGTACCAACTGAAGTTTACTAAGGGTAGCTTTTGAGACTCCACCCAGCAAAGCATTATAGTAATCAATACGTGAAAATACAAATGTGTTGATTAACTTTTCAGCAACAGGAAAACTTAACATGGGACGTAATTTAGCAATGTTTCTGAGATGAAAAATAGATGTCTTAACTGTATTAAGAACATGAAGATCAAATGTTAAACTGGAATCGAATATCATTTAGTTTATTTAGACTTTTACGCAGCTGGTGAGGAGAACCGACAAGCATCACTTCAGTTTTGTCACTATTTAAACAGAGAAAATTTTCAGACATCCAATTTTTTATCTCAGTAAGACATTGAGAAAGAGAAGACACAGCCACTTTGATATTGTCAGACTTTGAATGAATAATAGATCTGAGTATCATCTGCATAAAAGTGAAAGTTAAGGCCAAGTGTTCTTAAAAGTTGACCAAGTGGAAACATATAGATACTAAAAAGTAAAGGGCCCAAAACTGATCCCTGGGGAACACCGGATTGGACCACACCAACCTCAGATCTGAAACCACCCATCACAACAAACTGCTTACGATCAGAAAGATAAGACTTAAACCACTTCAATGCAGAATCACAAACTCCAAAAACAGTTTCTAAATGGGTAATTAAAATAGAATGATCTATAGTGTCAAATAGGGGTGTAACGATACACCAAAGGCACGATTCGGTTCGGTTCACGGTTTTGGAGCCACGGTTCAGTTCGGTTCGGTTTCTGTTTGCTGTGGGGTTAGGGTTGATGTCATCTTAAAGGTTGTATCAGCGATTTCTAGCCTAAAACATAAAGTGTCAATTTCAGCTGACCTTTCTTCACGATCTGCTCGCTGCCTGCCCCATAAATCAACTGTGAAAAAACCGCGTCTCTCTGGTCAGCCTAGGGTCCGAGATATGCCAAAAAAACAATCGGCACTACCAACCTTTCCACAGATAAACAAACAGTGTTCCAACCAATCAGCGTCAGGGGTTTGGTGTTGTGGACTTTCCTACTGGTGCAGGGATGTGAGGGAGGCGGAGCGAAAGTACACAACACCAAACCCCTGGCGCTGATTGGTTGGAACACTGTTTGTTTATCTGTGGAAAGGTTGGTAGTGCCGATTGTTTTTTTTTGGCATATCTCGGACCCTAGGCTGACCAGAGAGATGCGTTTTTTTCACAGACAATTTATGGGGCAGGCAGCGAGCGGATCGTGATGAAAGGTCAGCTGAATTTGACACTTTATGTTTCAGGCTAGAAATCGCTGATACAACCTTTAACAGCAATGCTAAGGAACAATAGATTCACTTAATAACAAGAACAACTAAACTTTTTCTTTATTAACTTTGCCAACCCATTTTATTACAGCCAGGATACCTGAGTAAGTTAGACATTTAGACATTCACTTGTCCGAGTTAAAAATGTACTTATCCGGGGCAAAAAAAATGCCTTTTTTGCTGTAAATTAATCCATTCTGAAGCTATAGTCTCATCACTACTCTATAAGGTCTTTCTTTAATCTGAATATTTGTGATATTTGCCTTAAATTGATTTCTAGGACACTTTTTAACTTTATTTTCCTAACCTTACTAACTGTATGTGTCATCATTCACATCAAATTCTTAAATTTTATCAATACATTCAATTAGAATAATGAGACTCTGTATGGTTGCACAAATTAAATCAGTATCAACAAACTCCATCTTTTCATTGCACAGGAAAAACCGGGCCTGCAATGAAATTGACATATAACTGTATTTACTTAGACTGTTTAATGAAGATAAGAGGTTCCAAAAAATGCATTTACACAGTAAAATTGCAAATACATAAATAATGTAATAAGATTAATGTTATACTTTTTTTAAACATAAATCAAAAATATTGGAAAAATGCAATACCTCTGAATACAAAATCAAACCACCAATAGATGGCAGTAGTCACTGTCTTAATGAGCGAGTCACGGATTCAACCATAGATGGATTCAACCAGTTCGTTCACTGACTCGATTCATTGAAAAAATGTTAAATCATTAAGTACTGAAATACCGCTGTGTTGCTCGGAGATTCACGGAGAAGTTCTGCTGTTGCTTAGAACTATTTTCGTTTGCAAAAATGGTTAATGATGTGTCTAAAATGTAAGTCAGTTAATATTAACTACTAGTTTATTGAACTATGTTTGTTCATGCTTGTTTCTTTGTGTATGCTTTTGAGCCTATTAGTGTTGATTTTCTGTGAGTCAGATAGCCTGCACGAGCTTGATACCGTGCGTTTTCAGTTATCTGAAGTAATAAAATCAGAATTATGCTCACCAAAGTTTCGTTGCTGCGCTAGATATTGTTTGTAATTGATGTTTTAATCAGGTTACTTGTCCGGTCGGGCAAGTAAAATCCCCTTTCACTTGCCCTTTCACAAAATCCACTTGTCCAGGACTAGCGTTAATGTCGAGCCCTGAGTAGTAACCGAGTGTGATCGCTCACTCAAGTCACATGACACGACATGCACTTGGAAAATACTAACTTTAGAATATAATATTTAGAACAAAATTTAGAACAAAAGCTCATCATTACTAATACAATTTAATCAAATGTGATAAAATAAAGATGTGTTTAAATTGGTTAAATTAGTTAGAGACAAGTGACGTCAACCCCAACAATGGGCAGCAGGGGGCGTGAGAGTACCGTGGTACGCCACGAGAGTTTCGCGATTCGTATCGTGGTTGGTGTATCGCGATATTTCGGTTCGGTTTGTAATATCGTTACACCCCCAGTGTCAAAGGCGGCACTAAGATCCAAAAGAATCAATATAGATAGACAACCAGAATCAGAAGCCTTTAACAAGTCATTAGTGACCTTAACTAATGCTGTTTCAGTGCTGTGGAGTTTACGGAATCCAGATTGAAGTGGCTCAAATAAATCATTTAAGGACAGATGAGAAAGCAATTGTAAAGCCACTGTTTGTTCAAAAATTTTGGCAAGGAATGGAAGATTAGAAATGGGACGAAAATCATTCAAGTTATCAAGTTTTTGGTACTGGGGTGACAGCTGCAGTTTTAAGTGCTGCTGGCACAACACCAGTGCACAAGGAGTCATTAATAGTATTCAAACAACAGGACATAAAGAATCAAAACAAGATTTGAACAGACAAGAAGGTACCGGATCAACCCTGGAAGTTGTAGCTTTCATTTTTGAAGCCACATTACAGAGAGACTGGGAATCATGAATAATGAAATTGGAGAAAGGAATTCCAGAAAATACAGAAATGTTTGGGGAAGAAGCAGTTGAAGTAGTAGTGTTAATGTGGTTGCGTATGTCATTCATTTTTGTGATAAAGAACTCCAAAAACCTATTACAAAGGTGGGTTAAAGCAGGAACATTAGAGAGGCTGTGCTTATTAAGCAACCTATTGATAGAGTGAAACAGTTGTTTAGTGTTTCTCTGATTGCTGATAATAATCTGGGAGAAATTGCCAGATCTATCTGAACCAATTTCAGCCTTATATTCAAGTAAGCCGTCTTTCCAGACCTGGTGATGAATAGATAACCCTGATGTAAGCTACCTGCGCTCCATTTTACGACACAGCGTCTTCATAGCACGCAGATCATCATTGTACCAAGGAGCGGAGCGTACAAAAGAAACCGATCGTGATTTCAAAGGTGCCAACATGTCCAGACCAGACAAGAGAACAGAATTCAGCTTAGAAACTTTGTCATCCAAATCATCAGCTGGAGAAATACAACTTGATGAAGAGTCAATGAAGTTTGAAAAATCAGTGGGTTCAATAGATCTCCATTTAAGACAGTTAATGATGTGAGAGGACAGAGTGGTCATGTCAGGAAGTTCCTTGTATCGTGTGTAGGACAGTCCACAAGTTGGATTAAATCAAAACACTCCAATAAGGACAAAAAGTCTTTTGTTGTTGTAGAGTCTTTTATATCCATATGGATGTTAAAATCCCCCAAGGGAAGGATTCTCTCATATTTGAGACAAAGCAAAGACAATATATCAGAAAATTCTGATAAAAAGTTTTTATTTGTCTTAGGAGGCCTTTAGACTGTAGCCATTGCAGTAGAAAGAGGGGCAGAAACACTCAAAACAAGGCATTCAAATGAGTCGAATTTGGGACAGCCATGGGACAAATGTTATACTGTTGATTATGTAACACAATGATGCCCCCACCTCTTCCAGAGGAGCGCATAATACATAACCAGCTGGAATTAGTTCATTAAAAACAAGGACATTGGATTCTTTGTGCCATGTTTCAGTTAAACAGACAAGGTCCAGCTTTTGTTCTAAAATAATGTCAGATAAAATAACAGCTTTGTTGTTGACAGACCGCGCGTTAAACAGAGCTGATTTCAGCAAACACGATGAAGCAGATGAAACCGGGGCAACCTTTAGTGCAGAGAGGTTATCAGAATGTATCCCTGTAGGTCTAAACAGCTGTCTTCGGGATTTGCGCAGGAATGACTGAAGAGCAACAGTTCCCACCTTCCGGGAACTCGAGCCGCGTCATGGAACGCTATGGGGAACGCCATTGGCGGGCAGCACTCTGAATTATGTCTACAACCAATAGGATGACGGGAGTGACGTCACAGGCGCGGTGACATCAGCGACCAGGAAGGATAAAGCACGTGCGTTTGACGCCCGCGGCAGCTTTTGTCATTCAGCGAGAGCGCTCTGTGTCTGTCTGTCTTTAAACATTGCTGTTTTTGTGCCAGTTTGCACACCTTTATTTTGAGCAATATGTCAACCAAAGAGGGAAAGAAAGGTAAGAAACTAAGGTGGTACAGCAGCCACATAGATAGTGTTTCTCCCTGCCAAACGCTTCATTGCTGGTGGGATACACACAGTCTATGTGTGGTCTGCTTGGGTGCGGAGCAAGCACAGTAAGCCCTCGAAAAGGCTGACTGTACACAGTGTGAGCATACTTCCACTGCAGGTGCTCCGCCCCTGGAAGGCTCTCTTCGAGGAAGGGCTTTTGCTAGCGTATCTCGCGGGTCTGGGTAGCTGCACTCATGGGGATCGCAGCTCCATCTACTAGAGAGAATGGAGACGGGTGATCACCTATCTCCTTCCCTACCTGGTACTTTCGCTTCCCTACCC
>NC_133375.1:9606240-9669189 GCF_049309525.1 Garra rufa
CCAAGACAGAGAGTCCGGGTTCTACAGCCTGAACTTGTTCCCAAGAAGGATGGAGGGCTTCGGCCCATTTTAGATCTCAGGCAGTTGAACCACTCAGTCAAGAAACTGAAGTTCAAATGTGAACTGTCAATCATGCCGTGTCTCAAATCAGGTTCGAGGACCGGTTTGTCACGATAGATCAAAAAGACGCATACTTTCACGTCTCCATCCTTCCCCAACACAGGAAGTTTCTCAGGTTCGCTTTCAGGGGCAAAGCTTACCGATACAGAGTGCTTCCTTTCGGCCTAGCTCTCTCACCCCTAACTTTTCCAAAGTGCGTGGATGCTGCTCTGGCTCCTCCGTGACTCCAGGGCATCCACATACTCGACTGGCTGATTCTGGCCAGTTCAAAACAGTTAGTGGTTCAACATCGAGGTGTTGTTCTCGCTCACATGAAAGAATTGGGGTTGAGACTCAACACCAAGAAGAGTGTGCTTTCTCCAAACTACTGAGAACCATTTATCTAGGTGTAATCTGGGATTCGACCACGATGCAGGCACAAATGTCACCTGCTCGGCTCGAGTCGTTCCTTACTGCAGTAAATGCGGTCAAGCTAGGCCTGTCACTCACTGTCAAACAGTTCCAAGTACTGTTAGGTCTTATGGCAGCAGCATCCAACGTGATACTTTTTGGTCTGCTGTACATGAGACCACTGCGGTGGTGGCTCGAAACTAGGGGGGAAACCCATTCTGCAAGATCAAGGTCACGCGGTGCTGCCTACGTGCCTTGGCCATGTGGAAGAAACCCTGGTTCCCCTCTCAGGGCCCGGTTCTGGGAGCTCTTTGTCGACGCGTCACACTAGCGACAGATGCATCCCTCACCGGGCGGGGAGCGGTCATGAGTGGCCACTCAGCCCAAGGCCTTGGAGCGATCACCATCTCACCTGGCACATAAACTGCCTAGAAATTCCAGGCCCTGAAGTGTTTCCTTCCAGACCTGAGAAACCGTCACGTGCTGGTCTGTACAGACAGCACTGCGGTAATCTGCTATATAAATCACCAAGGAGGTCTCCGCTCATGCCCCTTATGCGGGCTGGCGTACCGGATCCTCCTGTGGTCTCAAGGAAAACTTCTCTTCCTGAGAGCAGTCCAATATCTTTGGACGTGGGAGCAGACGTCCTGTCAAGGCAGGGGCCGAGGCCCGGGGAATGGCTGCTTCACCCAGAAGTGTGAAGCAGATTTGGAGAGTGTTTGGCCAGGAATAAGTGTGACCCCTGATTGGGCACATCTCATAGAGGCCATTCCCTCAACCAAAGTTGCTGAGACCATCCTTCACTCCAGAGCTCCCCTCTGAGGAAACCCTATGACCTTAAGAGGAAGTGGTCTACTGCATGATGTAACCAGCACCAGTTTGACCCAGTTCACTGCCCGATTGGTACACCACTGGAGTCTCTGCAGTCTCACCGTCAACAGGGCTAACCCACTCCACCTTGATGGTCTGTTAGTGGGTAAAGTCCCCTTGGTCATACGTTTTCTCCACGGTCGGGAAATCAAGGCTTTATCAGGAAGTAATGAAGCATGGAGAATTCTTATCCAGACTCAGCTGGACCTCTGGCGACTCGAGAGATATCGCAATGTTCCCTCTGGTTCTCCTTAGTGCCTCCAGGTCTGCTTAGACTGGACCTCATAGTACAGACGTGGCCGAGGCTTCGTCCGTGCGCATTTCCCCCGATCGCTCTGCGCCCAGGAGTTCTGGAAAGAGCACGCCGGTATCGGTACGGCTGTTACTTCTAGTCCCGTACTGGCCGGTCTGAGTGTGGTTCTTGGACCTCCTTTCTCAGGCTGGGGGCGCGATCTGCCGCCCCCACATGGAGAGGTGGAATTTATGGGTATTGCCCCTGGGGGGGGGGGCGCAACTCATAGACTCTGGTCTCTCAACCGAGGTTGTTGAGACCCTGCTCCAATCCAGAGCTCCCTCTACGAGGAAACCTTATGGCCTAAGTGGAACCTGTTTGCTTCACTGTGTCACGAACACCGTTTAGACCAAGTTACTGCCTGTTGGTACAGTACTAGAGTCCCCGCAAACTCACCCGGCCACAAAACCAGCTCACTCCACCCTGAAGACGCTCGTGGCGGCTTACTGGCCTACCACGCCCCCTTTGGTGGCTTGTCGTTACGGTTTCCTCGACGGTGCACTCGGGTTGAGACCCCGAGACCCCGAGGGGTCTCAATCCTCTATTCCCTCCACTCTTGGAGCGCGACCAATTGGAAGTATAACTGCATGTGTCCAGTGTGAGCACTAGGCACATACGGCCACAAAAGAAAGCATGTGGCATGAACAGAGCTATCAGTAGATGGATCACAGATGCCATTTTCTACTACTTTCAAGTCCTCTGGTCTCCCATCTCCATGGGGAGTCAAGACTCACTCCTCCTGAGGCTATTTGCCTCTAAAAGCTCTGGTGGCAGGTGTCCCTAGCAGAACATCTGCAGTGCTGCGGGTTGGTCCTCGCCCCTGGCGTTTGTCAGGTTCTATGAACTCGACCTCAGAGCCATTCCAGGCTCCTTCGTCCTCTCGGCTTAGCAGGCTAAGTCTGAGAGAGTCAGCCCCCTCCTTAGCCAGGAGGAGACTTCTCAAGGCTCATTCTTTTACCAGAAAAGAAGTCTTTTTTCGCCATCTTCTCCTCGAGTGCCTGAGGGCCAAGGAGTATTTCTCCCCCTGCGGTTGGTCAAACATGACCAAAGACAACAAGCAGCGGTAGAGAACTGTATCCTTGTGTGCCTGAGGGCCGAGGATCATATAGCCCTCTTGTCCGTGGAATACTAGACAATGGCTTATTCCCCTCGTGTCCTGGCAGGATTCCCAGGCGGAGTTACCGCAGTGTCTTAGCAGGTAAGTATTCTAGACGCTGTTTCCTTCATGGTCTGGCAGGAAACCAGACGAAGGACTATCTTTTCCTCGTGTGCCTGAGGGCCAAGGATCATACAGCCCCCTTGTCCGTGGAATACTAGACAATGGCTTATTCCCCTCGCGTACTGGCAGGATTCCCAGGCCGAGTTTATTCAGTCCCTCTTGTTCTGGCGGAACCCCAGACAAAGGACTAAGAGTCCTCGTGTGCCCGAGGGCCGAGGATCATACAGCCCTCTTGTCCATTGTAGAGAATTTTATTAGCTCAAAGAATTTCAAATTGATCAACATGTGTGTACAAGTGTTTCTTATGTCGCGGGGTGAAGAAATACAGGACAGAGTACTGGGTTTTGAGCCCCGGAGGGTGGATTTTTATTTGACAAAGGTGCAAAAGGAATGAATAGATACGGTGGAGTGACGTGGTGAGTTGGCGTGCTCTTCAGTCGTCCGTGCAGAGTGAGACTTCGGTGAGGGTGCGTAGATCGTGCTTCAGCTGCTATCTGGGGAAGTAGAGAGAAAGGAGAGTGTTACTCTTGCTTCGGAGAAAGCTTCCCCTTAACTGACGGTGTTGCGCCGTTTATGAGAACGCCGACTGATGAGGCGCAGCTGAAGCCGATCCAACTGTGATGAGTGAGAGCGGGCGCGGCTCATTAGTTTCCAGGGCGACGCTGATGTAAGCCCGGGACGCTCGTCACACTCCCCCCCCCCAAGCGTCGTCCTGGTCCTGTGAACGAGATGAGACAGTAGGGGAGAGACAGGGGGTGGGTGGGGAGTGACCCCTGACAGACCTGAGAAAGCTGCCCAGATCCGAGAGAGACCGTCGGCGTTGTTGTTCATGGCTCCAGCACGATGTTTCACATCGAAGTGGAAGTCCTGGAGCACGAGGAACCACCTGGTCACCCTGGCGTTGGTGTTCTTTGCTTTGGCCATCCACTGGAGCGGGGCGTGATCGGTTACCAGGGTGAAGGTCCGACCGAGCAGGTAATAGCGCAGCTCCAGGACTGCCCACTTGATGGCTAGAGCCTCCTTCTCCACGGTGGCGTAATTTCTCTCGGCCTGGGTCAACTTCCTGCTGATATACAGCACCGGATGCTCCTCTCCGTCCTGGACCTGGGAAAGGACGGCCCCCAGGCCGGTTTCCGACGCGTCGGTTTGTAGCAGGAAGGGGCGGCCAAAGTCGGGAGCGCGTAGGACCGGTTCCGAGGTGAGAGCCTCCTTGATGTGCTGGAATGCTTCATCCGTCTCCGGCGTCCAGCGGATCTTCTCCGGCTGCCCCTTCCTGGTCAGGTCTGTCAGAGGGGAGGCTAAAGAGGAGAAGTTGGGGATGAAGCAGCGATAATAACCCGCCAACCCCAGGAAAGCTTGTACCTGCGTCTTGGAGGTAGGTCAGGGTGCAGTCCGGATGGCTTCCACCTTCTTTTCTTGGGGGCGGATCAGCCCCCGTCCAACTTGATAGCCCAGGTACATGGCTTCATGTAGGGCTAGGTGGCACTTTCGGGGGTTGGCGGTTAGTCCAGCCCATCGTAGCTCTGTTAGCACCCTCCGCAGTCGGTCGAGGTGATCCTCCCATGTCCCTGAGTGGATGACTACATCGTCTAAATAGGCGGCAGCGTAGGGTTGGTGTGGCCGAAGGATTATGTCCATTAGCCTTTGGAACGATGCTGGAGCTCCATGTAGACCGAAGGGAAGGGTCCGATATTGCCAGTGTCCGCTGGGGGTGGAGAAGGCCGTTTTCTGTTTGGTGGACTCTGACAGGGGCACTTGCCAATAACCTTTTGTCAGGTCGAGGGTGGAGATAAATCTGGCCCTTCCCAGTCGGTCCAGAAGTTCATCCACTCGAGGCATGGGGTAGCTGTCGAACTCGGATATCTCGTTCAGGCATCTGAAGTCGTTACAGAAGCGGAGGGTGCCGTCGGGCTTCGGTACCATCACGATGGGGCTGGACCACGGGCTGCGCGATGGTTCAATCACCCCCAACTTCAGCATTTGTTGTACCTCGTCCTCAATAGCCTGCCGACGAGCCTCTGGGACCCGATAAGGCCGTTGTCGAACGATGGTTCCCGGTGGCGTTCGGATGTCGTGTTGAAGTACATTGGTCCGTCCGGGGAGGGGCGAGAACACATCGGAGAACTGACCGATCAGGTGTTGTAGCTCTCCCTTCTGGGCAGCCGAAAGGTGGGGGTTGACATCTACAACCACGGGCTCGGAGGTACAGAGTGCAGCGAGTTGGTCTCTAGTCCCCACCCATCTCTTGAGGAGATTAATATGATATAGCTGGTCCTGGCGTCTTCTGCCGGGTTGCCGGAGGCGGTAGGTGACTGGTCCTATTCTTTCCACGACTGAATACGGGCCCTGCCAGGAGGCAAAGAACTTACAGGCTGCATTGGGGACTAGGACCATCACTCGATCCCCCGGCTGGAACACCCGTGGTTGTGCTGCCCGGTCGTAGTGCCGTTGTTGCGACTGCTGAGCCTTGACCAAATAATATGATATAGCTGGTCCTGGCGTCTTCTGCCGGGTTGCCGGAGGCGGTAGGTGACTGGTCCTATTCTTTCCACGACTGAATACGGGCCCTGCCAGGTGGCAAGGAACTTACAGGCTGCATTGGGGACTAGGACCATCACTCGATCCCCCGGCTGGAACACCCGTGGTTGTGCTGCCCGGTCGTAGTGCCGTTGTTGCGACTGCTGAGCCTTGACCAAATGTTCCCGCACTAATGGCATCACCCGGTCGATTTTCTCCCTCATCTGTTGGACGTGTTCCACTACAGAGCGGTGACGGGCAGGCTGCTGCTCCCAGGCTTCCTTTGCCACATCGAGGAGGCCCCGGGGTTGTCGGCCGAAGAGGAGCTCGAACGGGGTGAAGCCAGTTGAGGCCTGGGGGACTTCGCGGACGCCGAAGAGGACATATGGTAACATCAGGTCCCAGTCGCGTCGGTCCTCTGCTGTTACTCGTCGGAGCATTCGCTTCAGGGTTTGATTAAAACGCTCGACGAGTCCGTCCGTCTGCGGATGGTAGACCGTCGTCCTCAACTGCTTCACCCTCAGCAGCCTGCAGAGATCAGCCATTAGGCGGGACATGAAGGGAGTACCCTGATCGGTCAGTATCTCGGTTGGAATGCCAACTCGGCTGAACAGCTGGAAGAGTTCTTGGGCGATATTCTTCGCAGTGGCTTTGCGGAGGGGAATGGCCTCAGGATACCGTCGTCCTCAACTGCTTCACCCTCAGCAGCCTGCAGAGATCAGCCATTAGGCGGGACATGAAGGGAGTACCCTGATCGGTCAGTATCTCGGTTGGAATGCCAACTCGGCTGAACAGCTGGAAGAGTTCTTGGGCGATATTCTTCGCAGTGGCTTTGCGGAGGGGAATGGCCTCAGGATACCGAGTGGCGTAGTCCATCACAACCAGGATGTGCTCATGTCCCCGGGCGGACTTCGGCAACGGCCCCACCAGATCCATCCCGATGCGCTCGAAGGGCACGTCGATGATCGGTAGAGGGATTAGAGGCGAGGGGGGAGGTTTCCTTGGGGACGTCCGTTGACACGTGGGACAGGCTTGACAGAACCTTTTCACTTCTGCGTCGAGACCGGGCCAGTGGAAACGGTCCCGGATCCGCTGGATGGTGTTCTCTCGGCTAGCTCCAGGATCGCTTCAGTCTTGGACCTGGGTACCACCAGGAGATGTTTTTCCTCCCCCTTCGCTGTGCGACACAGTATAGCAGGCCATTTTTAACAATGAAGTGCGGGGAAGGATGAGGGGCCGGCTGAACATCGCGGCCCTCAATGCAGCGAACTTGAGTCCAGCAGTGCTTCAGCCTATCATCCGCCCGCTGTTCCCGTGAGAAGGAGCCCCCTTCGGTCACCTGCTGGAACACATCATAAAAGACCTTAGGATTTTGAGAAGGGGACTCACCTTCTCTACCACTGTCGGATGCTAGCAGGACGGGACGGGGCCGAGGCTTCCGGTTAGCGCTTCGTCTTGGGCGGCTCCCTCTGGGGCTGGCAGGCTGTGTGGTGGTGGCTAGCAGGCGGTCAAACCCTGGCCAGTCTCTTCCTAGGAGCACGGGAACTGGAAGATCTTTCACGAGCCCGACCTCCAAAGGCCAGGAACCAGCCGTGGCTGACACGGTAACTCGCCGAGCGGGCACCTGCTTCGTTTCCCCGTGAACGCAGGTAATTGGCAAGACCATTCTCAAATCCCCTCGTGGTGGAAGGAGGTGGGACCGTACGAGCGTGACCGCGCTGCCGGAGTCCAAGAGGGCGCGAAAGGTCTTCCCGTTAATCTTCACGTCTGCCTCTGGAGCGCCTGATGGTAGGTCGGAGTGCATGATGCAGCCTGCCAGCCAACTCTTAGGTGGTGGTGCCGGTGCCTCCATCGGCATTGGCTCATCGCGAGGGGAGGGAGCCACCGGCCTGCTATATGGTCGCTGTGTGCCCTCCGGCGCGCGTCGCTCCTGGACCACCCTCCGAGGAAATGGCGGCGCTCTCTCCCCGGCATCCCGCTGTTGGGCCGCATCCGCCAGCTCGATGGCCTCGATAAGGTCTTGAAGGGTGTTGGGGCACCTCATGCCCACCGCATGACGATGGGTTCGAGGCAGAGCGCGCAGCAGACGGTCTATCACAACGTGTTTTACTTATCAGAACGGAGTTAAAGCAACTTGAACAAAATAGGGCTAAAAGGGTAGCAATATGAGATCGACACAGTTTAAGTGACTGTTGTAATGTAAGCATTCAGCACAGAGAATCATTATATGTGAATATATGGTTGTTTATTTAACTCAACTATTTTCAAACGATCGCACATAGACAAACGTACATAAAACACAAATAGACAGAGAGTGCGTGAGAGAGAGAGTATAAGAGAGAGAGAGAGTGAGAGAGAGAGGCAGGAAGTGAGTTGCATGGGACAGGAATGAAACGGTTCTGAACAACCTGAAATCGTCCTTTCATAAAACGCTTTAAATGCAACTATTTAAGTTTGTAGAGAGAACGAATACTTGCAAGCTTTTGTTGTGCATTGGTTCCGTATGTGTTTAGTTCAGAAAGTCCTTTTCGGTTCCGTGAGAGACCGCATGGCTTCAAAGGGTTTGTAGGCCGCATGGCGTTTCAAGGCATGGTTGCAGGGTGAGCCATTAAAGAATTAATGAACGAAGTCAGTTACTATTGCAGTCTGTTTAAGAGAGAGTTGGTTGGGGAAGTTGCGATTCACATTCTTTTGAATCGTAAAGTTTATCTGGTCTGGCAGCGGTGTCCTGGTCACTATAGCAACCGGGGGCCTTGTGGGCCATCTGAGACTTTGCCGGCACCTACAGTGGTGGATTGGGTGAAGGGGGGTCTGTGACTGTTTCATACTCCAATGAACAATTGTGTGTTTGATTGGTCCAGACCCTACACCATGGAATACTAGACAATGGCTTATTCCCCTCGCGTCCTGGCAGGAATACCAGGCCTAGTTCTTGAGTCCCTCTTGTTCTGGCGGAACCACAGACAAAGGACTACCTTCTCCTCGTGAGCCTGAGGGCCGAGGAGCACTCTTGGAGGTCGAGTGCACTGTCCTCGTGGGCCTGAGGGCCGAGGACCACTTATACCATCTTGTCCGTGGAACACTAGACAAGGGCTCTTCCTGTGCTCTGGCAAGAACCACCAGACACAACTTTTCCACCCTGGTTGAGCAGACACTGCGCAGGGCTTGGAAATTATGGGGGCATTGGTAGTCTCATTCCCCATAGCGTTCCATGACGCAGCTCGAGTTCCCGGAAGGGAACGTCTCAGGTTACGTATGTAACCCTAGTTCCCTGAGGGAACGAGACGCCGCGTCTCGGACCATAATTCCCGCACCCTGCAGCGCTGGCTTCATTCCTAAAAGAGCTGCCGCGGGCATCAAATGCACGTGCTTTTTACTTCCTGGTCGCTGATGTCACCGCGCCTGTGACGTCACTCCCGTCATCCTATTGGTTGTAGACATGCATCAGAGTGCTGCCCGCCAATGGTGTTCCCCATAGCGTTCCATGACGCAGCGTCTCGTTCCCTCAGGGAACTAAGGTTACATACGTAACCTGAGACGTTTTTGATGTTGAGCATAATAAACTACGCCTTGACGAGCGATGCATGTAATGCTTAGGTTGCAATATTCAAACACAACTGCAGAGAGCAGGTAAGTCATTCGGCAGGAGAAAGTTTCCCTTCAAGTTCAGCAACTGACGAGAAGTGTACCTAAGAGCCATACGAGCAGAGTCCACACCAACAACAGCCTCACAGTGGTGTAAATCCTGAGCCAGGTAACAGGAGAGTAAATTCCAACAGACGGCACTCAGAGATAAAAGAGAAAAAGGCAGTCTTCACTCATTGGCTCTTAAATCACAAAACGACATAAAATCAAACTTAAAATAAATTAAAATAAAGGGGAGAGAGGAGCGGCAGCCAAACGTGCCAGCGTGCCCTTTCAACCGGAAATGTTTTTGTGTCTGTAGTTTGTGTGTGCTTGAAACTATGGTATATGAGAAAACTGTATATGTTTATGAGAAATCTGTATAAACATGTATGACACACAAAAATATAATGACAGCGTAAACATAATTTATGAGGTTTATACTTCCTGTGTCCTTGTAAATCAAATGGCATAAAGAACATAATAAATGGTACTTTTTGAAATTAAAAAGAAATTAAAAAGATCAGACGCCAGCTAGCTATCTGACCCCCGACGTGGCATCCCCTTGGAGGCTCCTACCTTGCCCCCTAAGCCCCTTTAGACAACTTTGGTGCTTCTTAGGCAAGAGGTACATGGCAGAAGAAAAATTTATCGATGGTGGGGAGATTAACATTGACGAAAAGGCAGCATCCTCCCTCAAGGCTACGTCTGTGCGCACTTCCCCAATCTCTCTGCTCTCTGGAGTTCTGAAGAGAGTACGCCAAGATGGAGTCAACCTACTGTTAGTAGCCCCGTACTGGCCGGCCCAAGTATGGTTCTCGGACCTAGTGTCCCTTCTCGAAGGCACTCCATGGGAGGTTCCCGTCAGGAGGGACCTTCTCTCACAAGCGGGGGCTTCAGCCCTGCCTGGAGCTGTGGAAGCTGTAGGTGTGGCCTCTGGGGGGCACACCTCAAATCTTCCGGTCTCTCAACTGAGGTTGTTGAGAACATTCTCCAATCTAGAGCTCCCTCCATGAGGAAAGTGTATGCACTAAGGTGAAGACTCTTCACAGCTTGATGTAGAGATCGCCATTTATACCCAGTCAACTGCTCGATTGGTACAGTTCTGGAGTCCTTACAGGCCTGCTTCTCCACAGGGCTAGCCCACTCCACCCTGAAGGTGCTCGTGGCAGCTATTCGGCCTACCACACATTAGATGTATTTATATTGATTACAGTATACTGTATTGTACTGTGACAATAATGCATCTTTATATCTCATATGGCTGTTGTATCCCTTTTATTCCAGCTGAGGAGTTCTGAGAGAAACAGCATTTTCAGTGCTGTATTAACACCACTTATGTGTTCAACTGAATTAAGAAAAGTTGTAAAGTTAAGTTAAGTTGTTTCCTTTAACAAGGAAAAAAGTTCCAGTACAGATCTGGCCATTAAAAATGCGTTTATTTTCACGCGGCAGCCTGTAATTCGGCAAGTGTGATTACGGGTCTACCTGCAGGCACTTTTTCAGTTTTTTTTTTTAAAACATTGTTGCGCTTCATATCAGGAGCGTCATAGTTGGTTGAAAAGGGGCACTAAATTACCAGGGCCCCTAAAGAGTGAAATTTTATTTCCTTTAAATATAATTTTAAGATCACAATAAATGTTGTTAACTAATGTTAATGCCTGGTGAAATGCCTTGCCATTTCACCTTTCACCTCCCCCCACCCTATGTATAAAGTTTAGAAGAGCAGGCTTGGCTCTGGGGGGTTAACATGTAATTCAAGATATTTTAAATTACTGCTGGTTAAAATATGAAAAACAAAAAATTGAATTGAGCAGTGCAACGTTTATATGTTCCTTTAACTATATTGGATTTTGATAATGAACAGGTTGTCAAGTTAGCAAAATATATTGTGTGTGCTTGAAGCGCCTGTGTAATCACTGTGTTTTTTACCTTCTATGAGAAATATGTTTGTTTGTTTGTTTATTAACCTGTACTTTTAAAATGTATGTTTTCTAACAGGAAATAATAAATCCCATTTTCCTTCCTGCACGCAATTTGGATGGCCAGATCTGTACATGGACAGAGAATGAGCATTTGATATTTACGGTGCCCACCAGGGGACACCTTCGGTTCACTTATGTTTGTCGTGGCCACGAAATACAAACTCGTGGGAACGTGATATTATGTCGTGGCCACGAGATATTAATTTATTAATTTGTCCACACGAGTTAATATGACGTTCCCACGAGTTTATATGTCGTGGCCACGACAAACATAAGTGAACCGAAGGTGTCCCCTGGCGGGCACCGTAGATATAAGCTTGATGTGACTTTGCCGTGTTTGGGTCTATGGCTTTTGGTCTGTGTGCTGCTTGGTGACATGAAGAGCTTTATAGATAGCTTTTTCCTGGAACTTAATTACTTTAAGCAATATAAAATGCTCCAAACCATATGATGTCATTTAGACCTGCACACAACATTAAACAGTTTTTAAAGAATCTGCACACAGTTGTTCATACTGGCAATGCTATATTAAGCACCAAAAGGATTAAAAAACGCCACACAGGTAAAATGAAAATAGCCAATACTATTTGCGTGGCACAAAGGCTACGTTCACACTGCAGGTAAATATCACCCAAATCCGACAGTGATAGTGTCAATAGCACAAACCACATGGAATCTGATCTTTTTCATTCTGATTTCGCCACTTCAATATGTGGTACTAAATCCGATACAGGTCAGATGTTTTGCAGTGTGCAGTGTGAACAGTCATGTCAGAATTAATGTGACTTTCAAATCACTCTAGATTAACATTAATGGGAGCTACTTCAAAGATTTTACATGCCTAAAGTTATCAAGAGAGTGATGAAAGGTAGTCACTGCGCAAGTGTTGCCAGGTCCACAATTTTCCCATGGAATAGGGCTACTTTTTCATACAGGTCAATTTAGAACATTTGTTTACACTGGAAATCTGATAATGGCCAAATGTAAAACATGAAATTAAAGGGATAGTTCACCCAAAAATTAAAATTTGTTGTTTATCTGCTTACCACCAGGGCACCCAAAATATAGGCGTTTCTTCAATACAACACAAAGAATGATTTTTAACTCAAACAATTGCAGTGTGTCAGTCATATAATGGTAGTCAATGGTTACCAAATCTTTAGGACTAAAAAAACATACACAGACAAAACCAAATTAAACCCTCCCAGACAGCAAGCCAACATTGAATAAACATAATTTTTCCATCTGAATCATCATTATGGTTGATGTTGAAATTTCAGTGCAAAAGAAATGTTGAATCATCATTACCATATCGATGAAAACCCGATGTTATTAATGTTGATGGCAACAATATTGGAACAACATTGATCTATAGTTATCTTTATGATTGATTAAGCATTGATATTTTGATTATCGGGCGATCGCTGAATGTGTTGAAAAGTCATTGATTTATAGTTGACCGGGAAACGACGCTGTTGTTGAAGAGTCATCAGCATATAGTTGACCGGGAAATATGATTGAAAATGCATCGATATATAGTTGACCGGGAAATTTGATTGAAAATCCATCGATTTTTGGTTGACCAGGAGATCAACACCAATGTACTGCACCGGACACAGCTCATTTCTGGACCTTGGCACAAGCGTACAGGTAAGCTTTCTTAATGTTCGATATGAATGAATTGTACCAAATCAAATACTGTTAGGTTGATCGTTATGATCGTTAATGTAGTAACCGACGCAGTGCTGCAGTCGCTGAAATAGATTTTTGTTTTATCAATGTGTCAAAATCTGCCAAAAGTACTTTGTGGTTCTCTTCTAGGTTATAAAGTTAGCAAAACCTCATTGATGGATTCTGGGAGAACTTTGGGGTTGTTTCGTGTGTGTTATGCCTTATTTACTGTTTATGTACTTGTTTTAGTGTAGTGTGATTACCATTTTAATTCTACCCCGTGTGTGACTCTTCGTGTGTGGGTGGCTACGTCCACCCCTGTGTGTGTAGCGTGTCGTGTGTGTGTATTTGACTTTCCTATGTGTACTGTGTTCGTGCCATGTTCTGCTCTCAATCCTTGATGACAACTTGATTGAACAAATCATTGACTAAATCACAGTATCATACATTTACTTGTATTCTAGACGCCTTGACTCAACGTCTTACAACGGCAAACACCTATGACTTCACTCAAGCCGTACAGAAGTGGCTGCGCTACGCCCCAGACTGAGCGGGAGGAGCTGGAAGACGGACGCAGCAGGAGTCAGCACTTTAAAAGAAAAAAAAAGAAATAATACAATAAAAATTATTGTTTAATTTTTAAAGAATGCGTGGGGTGTCATTTGTGCTAGTCTAGGTTATAGCCTAAAGGTATAGTTTCTATTTTCTATATTTTGCTAGCCCATCCTGGCTGTCGATAAAGCAGGATTATAGCCTATTAATAATGTTTTTAATATTATATTAAAATTACAGACCTTCAGATTAAACCTGTGGTATACTAAAACACCATTGAAGTTTTGTTGATATGCTGGGATTTCAACATTGTTTCAATATCCATTGTAATCGAAATACCATTGAAATTCTGTTGATCTCTAGGTATGATTTAAACGTTGTTTCAATGATAATAGAGGGTGCAACATGATGAAGAATCAACATCAGAGTTCGACGTTGATTCAATGATTTTATCGTTGACAGCGGGATGTTGATTTAACATTGTTTCAATTACTATTTGCTATCTGGGCTGCGGCTCGTGATGATACATTGAGGGCTTGAGACACATAACAATCGGTCTGTGCAAAAAACTGAACAGTATTTATATATTTTTTTACCTTTTATCCATCACAACGTTCTACTGTCCTGAGCACGTTCACCCAGCCGGCTCGTGACGCATCAATTTGATTTACCATACACTTTTCATTTTTGGAGAAAGGTGCCATAGAATGGAAAACATCTCGGGTTAGGTATGTGACCTTAGTTCCCTGAGGGAAAGAGACGCCGCGTCAAAAACGCTATGGGGAACGCCATTGGCGGGCAGCATTCTGAGTCATTGTCTAACAACCAATCATCAGCGGGAGTGACGTCACAGGCGCGGTGACGTCAGCGACCAGGAAGTATAAAGCACGTGCGTTTGATGCCCGCGGCAGCTCTTTTAGGAATGAAGCAAGCACCGCAGGGTGCGGGAATTATGGTCCTTGACGCGGCGTCTCATTCCCTCAGGGAACTAAGGTTACATACGTAACCCGAGACGTTCCCTTCCGGGAACTCGAGCCGCGTCAGAAACGCTATGGGGAACGAGAAGTCAACGCCCCCATAATTTCCACACCCTGCCCAGTGTCTGCTAGGACCAGGGTGGAAGAAAGTTGTGTCTGGTGGACCTTGCCAGAGCACAGGAAGAGACTCGGCCTGGGGTATCGCCAGGTCGCGAGTAGGATGAGCCATTGTCTAGTATCCCACGGACAAGAGGGCATGTGATCCTCAGCCCTCGGGCACACGAGGAAGGTAGTAGACCTCTGTCTGGCCAGCCAGATCTAGAGGTACTCCTCGGCCCTCAGGCGCACAAGGAGTCTTAGTCATTTGTCTGGGGAAGGCCAGAACAAGAGGGACCGCAATAACCATTGTCTAGTGTTCCACAGACAAGAGGGTGTGTATGGTCCTCGGCCCTTAGGCACACGAGGATAGGGCACTCGACCTCCTAGAGCAGTGTTTCCCAAACTTTTTTTTCTGGGGACCCACATTTTAAAGTCGATAAATCCTTGTGACCCAATAAACATTAAGCCCATATAGTTCATATATCACGAAGAGAATTTATGCATTAACAAAATATGTATGACCATTTTATTTAAAAGAGATACAGATATTTGACAAAGCACATTTTTTTTTTATTTAAGTAAAATGCAGATTTGCAGAAAATGCTGTTTACCACAAACACAATATTTAGGCCTATCCGTTATTTTGATTTCAAATCCAAAAGTGCTTTTTCAGCATTGTGATCCTCTTTTATCACAGTACACTAATACAGTAACAGATATTTTCATGTTTAAACTCAATAAAAAGCAACATATTATTCAATGCACTTGACTTCTAGATTTGTATATTAAGTTGCTCAAGCAAGTTGCAACACATTTAAACACAACATAGGGAGGCTATAGCTTCCTTTTCTAATTGAAATTGGGCTATCAAAAAATATTTTAATTAAAACTTACCACAGACAGAAACAGTCGGCTCTCATGCTTTTCTTTCGCTTAAATCTTTATTAAAAACAATCCTTTAAAATAACTTTTCTACCTGGACAAGTGCACGTATTATGTTGCCTTTTTCTTTAAAACTGCACTTTTCCTTATTTTAAACCTAGCCAAAAAGCCACGTGTTGACTGTGAAAAAGTGGACTTCATTTATATGCATTTATGGGACATTTTCGTGTCAATCCATGTTCATTTTTACAGCGAACAATGCCCTGTCACTTTAATTCAGCACATGCAGCGCTTGCAGCACAGCAAAAAATAGACTCTGCCGAAACGATCGCTGCTCTGCTGCAAACGCACTGCTTCTGGGACGCACTGCTGGACAGCAACCGCGTGCAGTGTGTGAACGCTCCAATCCATTAACATGCGTGCGGAAAAAAATACGCAACGCATACGCACTGCAGACGGAGTATGAAACAGGCGATGCAGAGCGCAGCTAAAGAACAACAACAAAAAAAAGAGAGCAGAAGAAGAAAACGACAAACTCCCTCGTGCGGCTAATAGGTGAACTACACATAAATTTTAATCAAGAGTATATAGCGCACTGAAAAATAGTGCTCGACTTGGCGACCCATACAAAATTTCCCGCGACCCACTTGTGGGTCGGGACCCCGCCTTTGGGAATGACTGTCCTAGAGTGCTCCTCGGCCCTCATGCACACGAGGAGAGGTGATAGTCCTTTGTCTGGGGTACCGCCAGAACAAGAGGGACTGAAATGACTCGGCCTAGTGACCTTGCCAGGACGCGAGAAGTATGAGCCTTTGTCTAGTATTCTACGGACAAGAGGGCGGTATGATCCTCGGCCCTTGGGCACACGAAGAAGAACGATACGTCTCTGCTTGGCAGCCAGCCAATGCAGGAGGTACTCCTCGGCCCTCGGGCGCACGAGGAGTCTTAGTCCTTTGTCTGGGAGAAAGCCAGAACAAGAGGGACTGAAAGGACTCGGTCTGATGACCTTGCCAGGACGCGAGAGGTATAAGTCATTGTCTAGTGTTCCACGGACAAGAGGGCGATGTAATCCTCGGCCCTTAGGCACACGAGGAAGACAGTAATAGGCCTCAGCCTGGTAGCCAGCCAGCGCAAGATGTACTCCTTGGCCCTTGGGCACACGAGGAGTCTTAGTCCTTTGTCTGGGAGAAAGCCAGAACAATAGGGACTGAATACACTCGGTCTGGTAACATTGCCAGAACGTGAGGGGAATAAGCCATTGTCTAGTAATCCACGGATAAGAGGGCAATATAAACCTCGGCCCTTAGGCACACGAGGAAGATAGTAGGCCTCTGCTTGGTCGCCAGCCATTGCGAGAGGCACTCCTCGGCCCTCAGGCGCACGAGGAGTCTTAGCCCTTTGTCTGGGAAAAAGCCAGAACAAGAGGGACTGAATAAACTCGGCCTGGGAATCCTGCCAGGACGCGAGGGGAATAAGCCATTGTCTAGTATTCCACGGACAAGAGGGCAATATGATCCTCGGCCCTCAGGCACACAAGGATAGTAGTGGGCCTCTGCCTGGTCGCCGGCCAGCGCGAGAGGTACTCCTCGGCCCTCCCGGCGCACAAGGAATTTTAGTCCTTTGTCTGGGAAAAAGCCAGAACAAGAGGGACTGAATAAACTCGGCCTGGGAATCCTGCCAGGACGTGAGGGGAATAAGCCATTGTCTAGTATTCCACGGACAAGAGGGCAATTTGATCCTTGGCCCTCAGGCACGCGAGGATGCAGTTCTCTACCACTGCTTGTCGTGTTTGGTCATGTTTGACCAGTAGAAAATGGCATCTGTGATCCATCTACTGATAGCTCTGTTCGTGCCACATGCTTTCTTTTGTGGCTGTATGTGCCCAGTGCTCACACTGGACACATGCAGTTATACTTCCAATTGGTCGAGCTCCAAGAGTGGAGGGAATAGAGGCTTGAGACCCCTCGGGGTCTCAACCTGAGTGCACCACAGAGGAAAGCATACCGACAAGCCACCGAAAGGGGCGTGGTAGGCCAGTAAGCCGCCACGAACGCCTTCAGGGTGGAGTGAGCTGGTTTTGTGGACAGGTGAGTTTGCGGGGACTCTAGTACTGTACCAACGGGCAGTAACTTGGTCTAAACGGTGTTCGTGACACCGTGAAGCAAACAGGTTCCACTTAGGCCATAAGGTTTCCTCGTAGAGGGAGCTCTGAATAGGAGAAGGGTCTCAGCAACCTAGGTTGAGAGACCAGATTATATGAGTTGCGCCCCCCCATGGGCCATACCATAACTTCCACCTCTCCATGTGGGGGTGGAAGATCGCACCCCCAGCCTGAGAGAGGAGGTCCAAGAACCATACTCGGACCGGCCAGTACGGGGTTAGAAGTAACAGCCATACCGATACCGGCGTGCTCTTTCCAGAACTCCTGGGCGCAGAGTGATCGGGGGAAATGCGCACGGATGAAGCCTCGGCCACGTCTGTACTATGGCGTCCAGTCCGAGCAGAACTGAAGGCACTAAGGAGAACCAGAGGGAACATTGCGATATCTCTCGAGTCGCAAGAGGTCCAACTGAGTCTGGATAAGAATTCTCCATGCTTCATTACTTCCTGATGAAGCCTTGATTTTCTGACCGTGGAGGAAAACGTATGACCAAGGGGACTCTACCCACTAACAGACCATCAGGGTGGAGTGGGTTAGCCCTGCAGACGGTGACACTGCAGAGACTCCAGTACTGTACCAATCGGGCAGTGAACTGGGTCAAACTGGTGCTGGGTACACCATGCAGCAGACCACTTCCTCTTAAGGTCATAGGGTTTCCTCATAGGGGGAGTTCTGGAGCGAAGGATGGTCTCAGCAACCTTGGTTGAGAGACTGGCTCTATGAGATGTGCCCCCTCAGGGGTCACACTTATTCCAGAACTCCTGGGAGCAGAGCGATCGGGGAAAGGGCATACAGACGAGGCCTCGGCCACGTCCGTACCATAGCATCCAGTCCCGCAGGAGCTGGAGGCACTAGAGAGTACCAGAGGGGACATTGCGATGTCTCTTGAGTCGCAAAGAAGTCCACTTGAACCTGACCAAACACTCTCCAAATCTGCTTTATCACTTCTGGGTGAAGCAGCCATTCCCCGGGCCTCGGCCCCTGCCTTGACAGGACGTCCGCTCGCACGTCCAAAGATATTGGACTGCTCTCAGGGAGAGAAGTTTTCCTTGAGACCACAGGAGGATCCGGTACGCCAGCTTGTATAAGGGGCATGAGCAGAGACCTCCTTGATGATTTATATAGCAGACTACCGCAGTGTTGTCTGTGCAGACCAGCACGTGATGGTTTCTCAGGTCTGGAAGGAAACACTTCAGGGCCTGGAATTTCTAGGCAGTTTATGTGCCAGGTGAGATGGTGATCGCTCCAAGGCCTTGGGCTGAGTGGCCACTCATGACCGCTCCCCGCCCGGTGAGGGATGCATCTGTCGCTAGCGTGACGTGTCGACAAAGAGCTCCCAGAACCGGTCCCTGAGAGGGGAACCAGGGTTTCTTCCACATGGCCAAGGCACGTAGGCAGCACCGCGTGACCTTGATCTTGCAGAATGGGTTTCCCCTCGGGGAGAACCCCCCTAGTTTCGAGCCACCACCGCAGTGGTCTCATGTACAGCAGACCAAAAAGTATCACGTTGGATGCTGCTGCCATAAGACCTAACAGTACTTGGAACTGTTTGACAGTGAGTGACAGGCCTAGCTTGACCGCATTTACTGCAGTAAGAATCGACTCGAGCCGAGCAGGTGACATTCGTGCCGTGGTCGAATCCCAAATTACACCTAGACAAATGGTTCTCAGTAGTGTAGAAAGCACACTCTTCTTGGTGTTGAGTCTCAACCCCAATTCTTTCATGTGGGCGAGAACAGCACCTCGATGTTGAACCGCTAACTGTTCTGAGCTGGCCAGGATCAGCCAGTCGAGTATGCGGATGCCCTGGAGTCACGGAGGAGCCAGAGCAGCATCCACGCACTTTGCAAGAGTTAGGGGTGAGAGAGCTAGGCCGAAAGGAAGCACTGTATCGGTAAGCTTTGCCCCTGAAATCGAACCTGAGAAACTTCCTGTGTTGGGGAAGGTTGGAAACGTGAAAGTATGCGTCTTTTAGATCTATCGTGACAAACCGGTCCACGGACCTGATTTGAGAGACGACATGATTGACAGTTCACATTTTGAACTTCAGTTTCTTGACTGAGCGGTTCAACTGCCTGAGATCTAAAATCCATCCTTCTTGGGGACAAGAAGTACCGGCTGTAGAACCCGGACTCTCTGTCATGGGAGTTTCTACTTCCTGTTCCATTACCAGACCCTGCTCGGGGTTCACCACATTGTAATCCCAAACAGTTGTACTAGCTCATAACTAATAGGGTCATAACAGTCAAATGTCCTTATGCAGTTGACCAAACTATAAAGTTTTGAGCTCTGTTGAGATTTATGCCACTTTAATTGAATAGGTGTCATATGTAGCCTTGTTTGTGTTCTCCTTTGTGTTTGCACTATTCTGATTTGGTTTCTCCCTTTGTCTTCCCCCGTCTGTTTGTAACCATTTGGTTTAGTCCTATCATTAGTCTTTGTTATTGTTATCTGTATCACCTGTGTTTCTTGATTAGTTTACCTTTATAAGCCTGTCTTTGAGTTCAGTCCTTTGTCCGGTCATTAATGTTGTCATAGTTTCTGTGTGTGGACTTTCCCGTGTTTGTTCCTGAAGAGTAATATTAAAGATACTTATCATTGGATTTACGTCTCCCGTCTCATCAACCAGCACTGCACTGTGACAGAATGACCAAACCAAAAGTAAGTGCTGAGGAACGGCTGTGGGGTTTGCGGCAGGGCGGTCGGGAGTTGGAGAGGTATGTGGCTGAATTTACCGAGCTGTATCCCTCTGTTGAGCTGGCCCGACGCATCAATCAGCGTTGTATTTCTGTTGGGGCTGGACAAGGACATTATCCGTAGTGATCTGTCCGTTCACGATCTTTCGTTCTTGGATTTTGTCAATGTTATTCTTTGTTTGAATGGCTCTAATTTTGAGCTAACCCAAATAGATCCTTGTCCAGTTCCCTCAGATGCACGTTGCGTTGCGCCAGCTCAGCCAAAGCCGGTGTTCGCAGCATAACTCGACAACGGCTCAGACCACCTGCCACGCCCCGAACGTCCTGTCACTCTACAAAGCTCCCTGGCCTTCCTCAGCATTGTTCCGCTGACTGCCGCCACGCCGGTGTCTGCACGCAAGATGACCGCCACCACGATAGCGTCAACACAAAAGATGGCCGCCGCCACGCCAACACCTAAAGCCAAAAGGGCTGCAATACACAAATCCGCACGCACGAGGGCGGCAAAGCCCAAGACTGCAGACGAGATGGCCGATATTCCTGATTTCCCTGTCAAGATGGCCACAGTTCCTGATTTCCCGGTCAAGATGGCCGCAGTTCCTGATTTCCCGGCCGAGATGGCCACAGTTCCTGATCTTCCTGTCAAGGTGGCCACAATTGCTGATTTCCCGTTCAAGATGGCCGCAGTTCCTGATTTCCCGGCCGAGATGGCCGCAGTTCCTGATTTCCCAGCCGAGATGGCCGCAGTTCCGGATTTCCCGGTCAAGATGGCCACAGTTCCTGATTCCCCGGCCGAGATGACCGAATTTCCTGTGTTCCCGGCCGAGATGGCCCAAGTTCCTGATTTCCTGGCCGAGATGGCCACAACTCCTGATTTCCCGGCCCAGAAGGCCACATTACCTGATTTCCCGGCCAAGAGGGCCGAAGTTCCTGATTTCCTGTTTAAAGAGACCACAGTTCCTGATTTCCTGGCCACAACTTCTGATTTCCCGGCCGAGATGGCCGAATTTCCTGATTTTCCGTCCGAAGAGGCCACAGTTCCTGATTTCCTGGCCGAGATGGCCACAGCCCCTGATTTCCCGACCAAGATGGTCGACGCTCCCGATTTCCCGGCCAAGATGGTCGACACTTCGGAGTACCCGGCCAAAGAGGACATTATGGACATGGCTCTCCCTAGGGAGTTCACAGCCCCAATTCTCCCACCAGAACCTCAGCTGGTTCCGTCTTGCCGCCCAGAGTCTCAGCTGGTCCAGTCCAGCCTTCCAGAGCGCCCTCCAGTGACTGCCCCGCCAGAGCGCCCTCCAGTGACTGCGCCGCCAGACCGCCCTCCAGTGACTGCGCCGCCAGAGTGCCCTCCACCTGCCACGCCCCGAACGTCCTGTCACTCTACAAAGCTCCATGGCCTTCCTCAGCATTGTTCCGCTGACTGCCGCCACGCCGGTGTCTGCACGCAAGATGACCGCCACCACGATAGCGTCAACACAAAAGATGGCCGCCGCCACGCCAACACCTAAAGCCAAAAGGGCTGCAATACACAAATCCGCACGCACGAGGGCGGCAAAGCCCAAGACTGCAGACGAGATGGCCGATATTCCTAATTTCCCTGTCAAGATGGCCACAGTTCCTGATTTCCCAGTCAAGATGGGCGCAGTTCCTGATTTCCCAGCCGAGATGGCCGCAGTTCCTGATTTCACGGCCGAGATGGCCACAGTTCCTGATCTTCCTGTCAAGGTGGCCACAATTGCTGATTTCCTGTTCAAGATGGCCGCAGTTCCTGATTTCCCGGCCGAGATGGCCACAGTTCCTGATTTCCCAGCCGAGATGGCCGCAGTTCCGGATTTCCCGGTCAAGATGGCCACAGTTCCTGATTCCCCGGCCAAGATGGCCACAACTCCTGATTTCCCGGCCGAGATGACCGAATTTCCTGTGTTCCCGGCCGAGATGGCCCAAGTTCCTGATTTCCTGGCCGAGATGGCCACAACTCCTGATTTCCCGGCCCAGAAGGCCACATTACCTGATTTCCCGGCCAAGAGGGCCGAAGTTTCTGATTTCCTGTTTAAAGAGACCACAGTTCCTGATTTCCTGCCCACAACTTCTGATTTCCCGGCCGAGATGGCCGAATTTCCTGAATTCCCATCCGAAGAGGCCACAGTTCCTGATTTCCTGGCCGAGATGGCCACAGCCCCTGATTTCCCGACCAAGATGGTCGACGCTCCTGATTTCCCGGCCAAGATGGTCGACACTTCGGAGTACCCAGCCAAAGAGGACATTATGGACATGGCTCTCCCTAGGGAGTTCACAGCCCCAATTCTCCCACCAGAACCTCAGCTGGTTCCGTCTTGCCGCCCAGAGTCTCAGCTGGTCCAGTCCAGCCTTCCAGAGCGCCCTCCAGTGACTGCGTCGCCAGAGCGCCCTCCAGTGACCGCTCGCCCAGAGCTAGCTCCTTCAGTGTCTCCGCTGGAGACGCCCAGCCCTCCTGAATCTCCGTTGGGGTCGTCCAGCCGTCCAGAGCCCGCTCCTCAAGAGCGCCGTCCAGAGCCCGCTCCTCAAGAGCGCCGTCCAGAGCCCGCTCCTCCAGAGCGCTGGCCCCGTCCGGCCGTCTAGAGCCTCAGCTGGTCCTGTCCGGCCGTCCAGAGCCTCAGCTGGTCCCGTCCTGCCGTCCAGAACCTCAGCTGATCCCGGCCAGCCTTCCAGAGCCTCCCCCCTATGAACTGCTGAATTTCCCAAAGAAAATTTTGGGGGGGGGGCTATATACCCCGAGTTCACGTGGCCTGGCCGAGGACTGAGGCCACGGCCACGGGGGCTGCCCAGCCATGGCATTATGAACTGTCTGTCCAGCCATGGCCCCCTGACCCACCTTGGCCACCTGGACTATCTGCCCGGCCGTGGCCTCCTGATCTGCCATGGCCACCTGAAGTGCCTGTCTGGCCGTGGCCTCCTGACCCGCCATGGCCACCCGAACTGACTGTCTGGCCGTGGCCTCCTGACCCGCCATGGCCACCCGAACTGACTGTCTGCCCGTGGCCTCCTGACCCGCCATGGCCACCCGAACTGCCTGTCCGGCCGTGGCCGCCTGACCCGCCATGGTTCCCTGTTCTGCCCTGGAGGCCTTCCCAACCCAGCAAGGTCCTGCCCCGTAACGGCCTGCAGGGCGCCCGCCCTCCCTCCCCGGTGTTTCCGTCATGGCACGAGTGGCGCCTACCGGGAGGGGGAGGTAATGTCATATGTAGCCTTGTTTGTGTTCTCCTTTGTGTTTGCACTATTCTGATTTGGTTTCTCCCTTTGTCTTCCCCCGTCTGTTTGTAACCATTTGGTTTAGTCCTATCATTAGTCTTCGTTAGTGTTATCTGTATCACCTGTGTTTCTTGATTAGTTTACCTTTATAAGCCTGTCTTTGAGTTCAGTCCTTTGTCCGGTCATGTATGTTGTCATAGTTTCTGTGTGTGGACTTTTACCGTGTTTGTTCCTGAAGCGTGATATTAAAGATATTTATCATTGGATTTACGTCTCCCGTCTCATCAACCAGCACTGCACCGTGACAATAGGGCTCCATATATTTCAGTTAATTTGTGTGGAACGCTTAAAAAGTTTAGAAACCACACAGTAGTGTAACGTCATGACGTTTTGGTGGGTGGGTCTTATCACTCCCTCAGGTAAGCCGAGTCAGCCATCTTGATTTTGCCTTTATGCGGGGAAGTCTTGGCCAGCCGTGTGGATGTGGAACACAGTTTAATTTGTTTTTATTTGTTTGTAAAGCGTATTTTTATCCCCCCGCTTCAAACCACCACCACCTCAATTTTTTTCATTAGTCTTATTGCCCTCGTTTTCTTAAGCGCCGTCTTATCATCAGCCCTGATTTGGTAAGTAACGCTAAGGTTTTTATTTTATTATTGCATTTTGATAAATAGTCTTAAATTTGGAACAGGGAATACATTTGTCCAATGTGTACAGTAAATATTTGTTGTAAATAGTTTACAAATCCAAGCAATTGTAATTTTAAAACTTGTTGAATGTAACAATTACGTCTTACAAACCTACAACGGTAAAACGTTATCAGCAGGTTTCCTGGATGAACTACATTTCCCATAATGCATGTTTTCGCGGGACACTGAAGGTGGAGTTAACGTTAGGTCGACGAGTCTGAACTCTTTGGCGGGGGCTAAAAGCATAACTTTATCCCTGCTTCCCGGTTTTTGCCGTTTTTTGTTATTGCTGTTCGCCGGTAATGCACATGAGTGCTGTGAGTAGACTTATTTCAATAAGTGTCCGCGTTACACAGTCTATATTTTACGTTGTCGAGCTGTGTGTAGGTGTGTGTGTGCTAGCGTGAAACGAACAATGCTAAGCAACATAATGTCAGTGTGTTATCATGATGCTAACCAGATCTGTGTTTATATTTCTTCGTAGGCTCAAGTGTGTGGTTGTGAAATCATCTCAAAATCATTTTAACAGTTCAGGCAGGATGTATTATGAAATATTGTTATTAACAATTGGTTTTATTTTATGTGTTTCCACATTCATTCTTTTAGTATTCCTTTAAATGTTTTTATCTTAACTGTGGGGTCCACAGTTGATCACTTGAACACTTTATTAATACGTATTAATATTATTGAAACAAAAACAGAAATAGCAGATCTATAAGCACATAACTGTCACGTATTGGCCAGGTTCCTCACTCATCAATCATCGATTATCATGAGCACCTGTCTGACAATCACCTGCACCTGTCGTCAATCAATACTCCTTCTACAAAAGCACTCCTCACACTTCACTCTGGGTCGAAGCTTGTCTCGATTACACGGACTCAAGCGGATGCTCTTCAGTCAGCGAACACTTCTATAGCCAACTACGTTCTTCCTTCAAGTCTTCGGTAAAAGTAACTTACCTGTTGTTACTCACCTGTCCTTGATCTTCTTCTGAGTCTTCTGTACAGATCCTCCTGTCCAGTTCCTCCCGAACAAAGTGTGGGTGTGTGCCATAAGTTCTTCGGTCCATCGCCTCACCAGCGTAGATTGCCATCCAGTCCTCCTGCAAGAAAAAACACATTACTCCTCTGTCGTCAATCTGCATATCCCAATCATCTACCTGTGAACCGCTTACTCACCCTATCCACCAACCTGCTCACTCTCGCACTGCTGTTTGTCAATAAATATTCCATCAAGTACTTACCTTGTTGTCCGTTTGCTTCCCTGACAGAAGCCCGGACCGAAAACAGTTTAACAGCATGTGCAACCCCGATCCAGAGCCCAGCCAGCTTCTATCACCCTGCAGCACGGAGACCCAGCCAGAGACCGCCGCAGCCGCAGAGCCAAGATCTGCCGCATTTAAAGCGACAGAGGACATCGCGACTGACCAGGTGTGTGAGCCGGCTAGCGTCACCGTGGGAGTTCTCGTGGAGATCGAGGGCTTAGAGGGAAGCCCCACCCACACTCCTAACGCTGAGGGTGAGCTCAGTCCAGCCGTCCTAAGTCCCCGCTGGTTCCGTCCAGCCGTCCTGAGTCCCTGCTGGTTCCGTCCAGCCGTCCTGAGTCCCCGCTGGTTCCGTCCAGCTGTCCAGAATCTCTGCCAGTCTCATCCAGTTCTTCTGAATCTCCGCTGGTTCCGTCCAGTCTTCCAGAGTCTCCAATAGTTCCGCCCAGCCGTCCAGAATCTCCGCTGGTTGCGTCCAGCCGTCCAGAATCTCCGCTGGTCCCGTCCAGCCGTCCAGAATCTTTGCTGGTTCCATCCAGTTCTCCAAGGTCTCCAAAGTTCCCACCCAGCCTCCCTCTCCCACCTCCACTCAAGCCAGCCAGTCCTTCAGCCCTGTCTCTGCTGTCGCCTGTCTGTCCCACAGCTCACCCTCAGGCAGCGCCACCTAGGAGTGTGGTTCCATCGTGGGACGTCCAGGCTCCAGCTCCGCCAAGGCGGGTCGTTCCCCAGTCCCTGCCTACATCCTCCGAGTCCTGGACTCCACCTCGGTCCTCCGACCCTTCAGCTCCACCTTGGCTCCTGGCTCCCTCATCTCCACCGTGGCCCGTCATCCCACCAGCTCCACCAGGCTCCCTCGTCTCTCCGGCTCCGCCTTGGTCAGTTGTTGACCATCCGTCGCCTCGGGTCTCCATTCCTCCGGCTTCACCTCGTCACTCCATCCCTCCGGCTCTGTCAGGCTCCTCCTTCCCTCCAGCTCCGCCTATGTCCTCTGTCGCTCCGGCTGCACTGCGGTCTTCCAGAGCCCCAGCTCTGCCTCGGTCCTCTGAGCCATCTGCGTCACCTTGGCCCTCCAGACCCTTAGTGTCACCCTGGCTCTCCGTCTGCTCGGCCGCACCTGGCTCACTTCTACCAGAGGCTGCATCTCTGTTGCTCGTCCCCAGGGTGTCGTTGGCTAAGCTCTCCACCATGGCGCCTCCCTCCCTCAACTCCGCCCTGGGGCATCATCCTGGCTGGGCTCTGGACCACCATCCTGCTCCTCTTACTATTGACTCCATTCTTCCCATCTCCTGTTCGTCACCTGCACCACGCCCGCCGCCTGAACCCCCACCCTCCCTCCGCTGTTGTATCTTTGTCAGTCGCTGTCGCGCCTTTCCAGAATGGGGGCGAAATGTCACGTATTGGCCAGGTTCCTCACTCATCAATCATCGATTATCACGAGCACCTGTCTGACAATCACCTGCACCTGTCGTCAATCAAGACTCCTTCTACAAAAGCACTCCTCACACTTCACTCTGGGTCGAAGCTTTTCGACTACACGGACTCAAGCGGATGCTCTTCAGTCAGCGAACGTTTCTATAGCCAAATACGTTCTTCCTTCAAGTCTTCGGTAAAAGTAACTTACCTGTTATTACTCACCTGTCCTTGATCTTCTTCTGTACAGATCCTCCTGTCCAGTTCCTCCCGAACAAAGCGTTGGTGTGTGCCATAAGTTCTCCGGTCCATCGCCTCACCAGCGTGGGGATCACAGATTGCCATCCAGTCCTCCTGCAAGAAAAACACATAAGTCCTCTGTCTTCAATCTGCATATCCCAATCATCTACCTGTGAACCTCTTACTCACCTTATCCACCAACCTGCTTAGTCTCGCACTGCTGTTTGTCAATAAATATTCCATCAAGTACTTACCTTATTGTCTGTTTACTTCCCTGACAATAACTTTGATGCTTTGCTTGTTAATAACTAACTTGCTCATCTTTCAACATTTTCATTTTTACTAAAATTAGTGTACAATGAATGTTTTTTTATATATTTGACACACATTTTAACTTAAAAAAAAAATATATATTTTTTTTTGAATAGCCAAAAGTGCAAAACGGGGCTGAAATGGTTTAGACTTTAATTGATAATATTTAAATTGCAGGCTGAAGTTGGCCCAATGGAGTGGAAGTGCAAGTTGTGTTCTGCAACATCAAATACCCGGGGACAATTATTTTGGCATTATGCTGTACTGCATAGCCAATATTCAAGAGTGTCCCCTCTGCCATGTCTCTATGACAGTTGTATTTGTACTTTTCCATCATTCGAAGCAATGAAAGCTTATCTGTCAAGATCTCATAATGATACATGTAGAGTAGATCCAACTGAAGGAGCATGTGCTTTTTCTACATGTCCTTTGTGTAACTTGAAGCAGCCCTTTTCTGAGGAAATTCTATTTGTTCATTTGAGAAGTCATTTACGAAGTCATGAGATGGTAGCATGCCCATTTAAGAACTGTAATCACAGAAAAAAATAGCTACTCGGCCTTTAATGCACACAAAAGTAGAAAACATGGTGGTGATTCAGACTTTGATGAATGTGTTGTATTGGCAGACAGTGCCCCAGTTGCAGCAGAAAGTCTTGGGCAACCTGCTGAAAGTCACAGTGCAGGGTCTGCGGACACATTTGATCTTAATGAGGTAAACAGTCATTGTGACACAGACACCTTAAGAGCCCAGTTGAACCATAACTTGGCATCATTATTCCTAAAGATGCTCAAGATACTCAAACATGACATTAGAGAGGTCTTACAAAGTCATGAAATCACTGTCAGTGAAACACTTCTAAATGAGGTTGTCAGTGCTGTTATGGACTGTAATGTTATTGTCAGTGCCACAGCTAAGGGGAAGCAGTTATCCTCAACCAAGAATCCAAAATAATTACCCTGTGGTAAAGCCTGTACAGTATCTGCTACAGCCAGGACACACAGCAGTGCATGTTCCCATTATTGAGATGATACAAAAAATCTTCAATCATACAGCTATTCTGGACAAAATTAAAGAAACAAAAGTAGCACAAAACGGTCATTATGTAAGCCACCAAGATGGTTTGTACTTCAAAGAGAATACATTCTTGTCTTCAGATGAGTTAAAGATAACACTCATTTTGTACATTGATGATTTGGAAATAGCCAATCCACTTGGCACATCACGCAAAATACACAAAATATGTTCAGTATATTGGACGCTTGCTGATCTTCCCAGTAAACACAGATCAGCCCTTCCGTGATTCAGCTTGTAGCTTTATGTAAAGTGGCTGACATACAGACATTTGGCTATGAAAAAGCACCTGGTCCTTTGTTGAGAGACCTCCGTACCCTTGAACAAGATGGGGTATTCATTGAGTCTATTGGTAAGGTAGCTCAAGGAACAGTCACGTGTGTGGTGTCTGACAATCTTGCAGCCCATGATTTGGCAGGCTTTTCAAAGTCTTTTAGAGCAGAATATTTTTGCAGATTCTGCACAGCAACACAAGCTCAACTTCAGACTCATGAAGTTGCAAGTGGCGAGTTCAGTCTTAGGACAAAAGACAGCCATAATAATGATGTGCATGCTGCAATGCACGGGGAAAGCCAGAGTCACAATGGTGTTCAGTCAGATTGTGTCTTGAGCTAGCATCTAGAGCATTTTCATACTGTCACTGGCTTTCCCCCTGATGCCCTCCACGATCTTTTTGAGGGCATTGTGCCCGTAGAGCTCGCCCTGTGTATCGGAGAGATGATCCGTCGCAAATACTTCACCCTTGAATATTTGAACAAGAGAATTCTATCGTTTTCATACCAGCACACAGACAAGCTTGAAAAACCTCATAAAATACCACGGACCTTCACTGTAAAGAAAAGCATTGGTGGTAATGGCCATGAAAATGCCACATTGCTTAGACTGCTCCCTTTAATTATTGGGAATGCAGTTCCTGAAGAGGATGGAGCATGGACTGTGCTAATGGACTTAAAAGAGGTAGTAGAGTTATCGCTGAGCTCAGAATTCACAGAGGAGTCCATCCAGTATTTACAGTCCAAGATACAGGATCATAAAGAGATGCTGAAAGAAGCCTTTCAAACTCCGTCCTAAGCATCACTACGTTGAACACTATTCTGACCTTGTACGCCGTTTTGGGCCCCTTGTACACTTGTGGACAATGAGGTTTGAGGGGAAACACCGTTTTTTCAAGAGAGTTGTGCATGACACACAAAACTTTAAAAATGTGTTAAAAACACTTGCAGACAGGCATCAGTACATGGTAGCATACCATCTCAGTTCTTCAGGATTCTTCAAACCTCACCAGCAGACATCAAATGTGTCGTCTGTACTGGTATCAATGCTTCCAAATGTCGCCAAGACATACATTGAACAAATAACAGCAAGCAATGTTATTTACAGCACATCAAATGTCTCCATTGATGGAACTGATTATGATGTAGGCATGTTTTTTGTCTGTGGGACAAGAGGGAGGACTGCCTAAGTACTGTAGAATTCAACAGGTTCTCCTGGTTAATGGTACTGTTGTCTTTCTTTGCCAAGAGCACACATCACACTACATTGAACACCTGAGGTCTTACGAACTTTTCCCAAACAATCTGGCTGTTCACACCCCATCAGAACTAAATGACAAAACCCCTCTCTGTGCTTACAACATAGATGGAAGATTGCTCTTGACACCAAAATGTTTCATATTATTAAACTGAAGATTTGTTGAAGGAGGTAAACAGATGACTATGACATTCTCTTGAAGCTGCATGGACAAATTGGTATGTGGACATGTAAATGTTGTATGTGTCATCACTCTCCATGAAAATTAATGTGTTTCTGTCTTTTAGGAACCAAATGATGGCTGCTGCTCAGAAGCATGTGCTGCGTGTGTATGTTGCACGAGACACCGCCCTGAAACTTACTCTACTTGAGCGACCAAAGTCAGTTGAGGAACTGAAAGAAATAATGCAAGAGAGGTTCAAACCGAGATTGGATGGGGACTTTAGCCTGCACTATGAGGATCCGGACTTTGATGGTGATCTTTGTCTTCTTGTGGACATCAAGGAGTTACCAGAGAAGGGTACATTGAGAGTCATCAGACCTGAAGGTGACACCTCATCTACTGCCTCGTCTGACACAGACATACTCCCACATGCATTACAGCGGCAGAAAAGTTGGCCTGATCACTTTGTTGTTCCTGGTTTTGGTTATGAAATGGAGCTTATTCTAGAAGAAGGAAACCGTGTTTATGAAGAATCAGGAAAATTGTTGAAGTTAAAGAGGTCACATAAGAGTGAAATCCTTAAAAAAAATGGCAGAAACGATCTACAGTTTTAAACCATATCCACATGAAAGGAATTGCCAATGGCTGCTAAGGCTTTGATTACAGTTCATCCATGTCTCAGATTGACGGCTAGTGAAGACAGGGAGTTGGGATGGAAACGTCACATAGGGTACAAGGTTGCATCTTACCGTAACAATCTGGCCAAAGCTGGGGTAGCAGAAGTAGCCATCAACACAGGGAGGCGGAGCCGAAACAACCCTGACAATGTTTACCCCCATCAAAACATAAAGAAAGCTCAAAAAGCTAAGGTCAACTACATCATCAACTTACCAAAGGATCAAACCCCAGCCACTCTGGAAGCAATGAGAGAAGAAATCATACATGAAGTAGAAAAGACTGAAAGAAACCAAGTAGTCATAGGCAAGCTCATGAACACATCCTATGCTCTTTGTCGCCAAGAAATCGTTGGAGCTCTTGTAGCTCCACGGGTGAAAGATGTCGTGGGCAGATGGCCAGCCCTACTTATGGAGTCACAGGTAAAAAAGTAAAAAATCTTTTATTATTTTACTGTTCTCCCTGTTGAGAGCAATTAATCAACATGACTCTTAAAGGATTAGTTCACTTTCATAACAACAGTTTACAGATAATATACTCACCCCCTTGTCATCCAAGATGTTCATGTCTTTCTTTCCTCAGTCATAAAGAATTGTTTTTTGTTTTTTTTTAAGGAAAACATTTCAGGATTTCTCTCCATATAATGAATATGGATGGTGTCCCAAAGTTTGAACTTCCGAAATGCAGTTTAAATGCAGCTTCAAAAGGCTCTAAACAATCCCAGCCGAGGAGGAAGGGGCTAGTGAAACGAATTGGTTATTTTCTAAACAAATTGGCAATTTATAAAATTTTTAACCTCAAATGCTCGTCTTGTCTCGTTCCTGCTCAGCGTATGTGTATTCAGTATAATCCGGGTCAATGCAGTTAGGGTGTGTCGAAAAACTCCCATCTCGTTTATGTCTTCAATGTTAAAATCGTCCTACAAATATGTGTTGTTGTTTTTTGTAAAGGCCATTTCAGTTTCTTTGTATGTTCACTTTGTAAACACTGTGTCAGTACTTTTGCAGCGATCTAAGGTGATTTTGAAGTTAGGGAAGTAAACGAGATGGGAGTTTTGACATACCCTAACTGTATTGACCTGGATCATACAAACTGCCCATGCGCTGCACAAAGACTAAATAAGACGAGCATTTGATGTTAAAAAGTATATAAATTGTCAATTTGTTTAGAAAATAACCAATTCGTTTCATCAGATAAGACCCTTCCTCCTCGGCTGGGATCGTTTAGAGTCTTTTGAAGCTGCATTTAAACTGCATTTTGGAAGTTCAAACTTCGGGACGCCATCCATATTCATTATATGGAGAGAAATCCTGAAATCTTTTCCTCAAAAAAACTGAAAGAAAGACATGAACATCTTGGATGAAGGGTGAGTACATTATCTGTAAATTGTTGTTATGAAAGTGAACAAATCCTTTAAGCATGCCCACTTTGAACATGATTGATTTTTTTTTTACAATATTTAAATGACTATTTAAAAATCTAAATTTTCCAAAAATTCACCAAAAAGCAAATGGCAGATGTAAAAGTTGACAACATATCACGCAGTGACATATTTTTTCCATTCACCGTAAACAAAGTATACAGAGGTTTATTATTAGATTTCCTTTAGATAACAATATACAGCCTGTTTAAATTAAAGAATGACAACTAACTTTCTATTTTGACCTTGGTTCTGACTCATCCCTAATAGAATTGCCATTGGTTTTGCTACCTGCCAACTAAAAACTTCTTAAAATACATTCACATTTCTGTACCTAATTCATCTTTGTACATTTTTGTGTAATTCTCTCTATGTACAGGTGTTTGCAGAGTTCCACCGAATCAACAACGTTAACCTGCGCAATCAATTTTACAAGGAGTTGGACAGACACACGCCTAAACTCATCGCCCTTGTTCAGAAACAAGGCCACCAAGACTGGCAAGATAGCGGAGGAGCTAGCCAATCTCATGGGGATTTATGACATTCAGGTGAATTTTTAACTTTGCATGATTCACAAACAGATTATTAACAGATTGTTTGCAGACAACTGTAAGAAGTCATACTGTGAATTGCCTCGACTGTGCCCCGAGGTTAAGTGATTATGCCATGAACAAAACATTGTCAATCTCATCAGAGATGAACGTCTTGACAAGATGTATTCTGTCAGAAAGAGGTACCTTAAAAAGATAATTTATCAGCTTAAATTTACTACAAACTCCAAATAACTACTGCTTTCATAAAATTTGATTTACAATCTTGAGTTTTTTTTCTTTGTGAGTTAAAGTATTTACAATAGAAAGTTATTCATTTGAAAAATGTTTTACTGAAGAAATGGTGACCCAAAATACTGAATCTACCATCTATAGCAATGACCACCATCAGAATATGGGGCTATTTAACACTTAGATTTTTTTAAGTGTTTGCTCTGCATTTGTGTAATTATTATTGTAATGTGTCGTGAATCTGGTTCTCATCCTTCTCTCTGACTTTTCCTTCCTTTTGCCTCCCTCTGCTGGTCACTACCTCTTTCTCCCTTTCCTCTCTCCTCAGCTGTCTCTCATTTGGCATCACACTCATTCGTTTCACCTGCTCCCACTTCTACCTGTTTGCTACTTAATGTTCCCTATTTTCCTACTATTTGTCGGATTATTTCGCTAGAGGTTTTGATGCTGGTGGCTATCCTTTCACCCCGCTATTTACTCAGTTTTGTTGTGTCCTGTTGTGTCTCAGTCCCATCGTACCGTCAGGATCTGGTCAGCTCGTCATCTACTGGCTACCCTTCTGCTCTCCCGCTCTGTGTCCAGCCCTCCCGCTGTCTGCTAAACGCCTGGGACCAGGCTGTCTACTCTGCTGCTGCTCTGAGCTAGGGACGGTCGCTCCCTTCACCGCAGCTCCCGTTACAGGCTCGTTTCGAGCGTGCCGCCAGGGCACCTTTGGGGCGTTCCACCTGAGTATATCCTTTCTTTGTGCAAGAGACAGTTTATTTATTCTGCATACATCTGCAAGCAACCTTCGTTCCTGTTTATAGAGACTGTTTATTTATCTGCATACATCTGCAAGCAACCTTCGTTCCTGTTTATAGATCTGCATACTTCTGCAAGCCACCTTCGTTCCTGTTTAAAGAGACTGGTTAAGATACGGCGTTCGCCGCCCCACCTGAGTTTCTGTTTGTGGATACATTCCCCTCTGCACAAGCTGCATACCCTGTGTTACCCCTCTGACTGCCTTTAATAAAACTATTTTGTTCTCTACGCTTTTGGACCCAGATCTCTTCCATACGACAGTAATGGATATTTTTTGTCCATCTAGGAACAACGTGATGTAAATATGAGACGGCCCTCGTCCTTCGTGCACTTCCTGTGTACCTGCGTGAAGATGCCTCCAAGTTCTTCAGGACCTGTAACGTAAGTGTACTGCCCTCACTATCAATCCCTTTGCCTAGCTATTTAGTCAACTTAAAACATATGACATCACTCAAAGAACTCTAGGAGAACAAGGGGGTATTCCACAAAGCAGGTTATGTGAAAACTCAGAGTGAACCCTGAGATAAGGGAAACTCTGAGTCATCCATTTCAGATGGCTATTCCAGAAAAATGGGTTCATCAAACTCTGAGTCCAACCCTGAACTCTGAGTTGACTTACCCTGTGAAATTAAACTCTTGAGTTTTCAGTTCAGGACCCTCTGTCGGACGAGGTGGAGGTGAGCACCACTTCATGTTCATCTACTCAGCAGGATTTTAGGACACAGATGTGTGTTAAACAGCATCTGTTGGTGGTAAAAGCTACTACAAGTTAAAGTATCTACTGAAATAAAATTTACTTTGTTTAATACGTAAAATAAAAACCAAAGTGAGGAGCCAACATGAGAATGTTTTTATATTTAACTTACAGACAATTTAAATGAAATTAAATAAAATAGCCTAAAATTAAATAAAGTAAAACATTGAACAATTTAAGACCCCTGTTACCACGGTGAATCACATTATTGGAGCTCCATTTATGATGGCTTTTTACTAGTCAACAGGCATAAGCTCAACTCAGAGTTAACATACTCAGAGTCAACTTGCCTAACTCAGATCAGCTGTTCTGGAACTGAACACTCAAGAGTTTCACTTCAAAGGGTTAGTCAACTAAGAGTTCAGGGTAAGGCTTTAGTTTGTTGAACCTCCTTTTGGAATGCCCCCCAGGACCTGCTTATGAGGTTTGCTTCAGTTGTTGTTCTACAAACTGACGTAGAAATTATGAAAAGGTAAGTATAAACCATTCCACTAATCAAAAAGTGCTAACCGATGGGTGTGAAACTAACATAAGATATAAGCATACATACAGAAAATAGTTTAAACATGTAGCTAAGTTGCAGTCTTAAGTGCTAAGTGACAGTAATGTCTAGACATCATTATCATGATTTGTATCCTTGAGGGGCTGAACTCATTCTTGTATTATTTGTGTTTAATAGTCAGCAGATGGTCCAGACCTCAGTGACACTCCGGTGGCTCTCCTGACAGTCGTCACGGATGATACTACTGATGTGTCCCTCTTCAGCCCTGAGAGCATCTGTATTGTCGTGGAGGATGAAATACTTGTGAGTGGTCCCACAAATCTGGCTGACTCATTTCTCCTGCTCTTTGGGTACATCTATGCACTAGACCTACATTACCCAAAGAATCTTGAACTTAAATTCACTTTTATCCAAAAAGTTGTGGTGTGTCTTGAGGACAACAAACCACTGAAAGGGCGTCTACTGACGCTGAAGAATAAATTGTTCAGTGAGTGAATAATTCAGAATGGATTATTTGTTGAGCTAAATACACCGCGTTCCAAATTATTATGCAAATTGTATGTAAGTGTCATAAACACACAGTTTTTTGTTTTTCAATTAAACTCATGGATGGTATTGTGTCTCATGGCTCTTTGGATCACTGAAATGAATCTCAGACACCTGTGATAAATAGTTTGCCAAATGAGCCCAATTAAAGGAAAAGTACTTAAGAAGGATGTTCCACATTATTAAGCAGGCCACAGGTTTCAAGCAATTATGGGAAAGAAAAAGGTCTCTCTGCTGCCGAAAAGCGTCAAATAGTGCAATGCTTTGGACAAGGTATGAAAACATTAGATATTTCACGAAAACGTAAGCGTGATCATTGTACTGTGAAGAGATTTGAGGCTGATTCAGAGGACAGACAGGTTTGTGCAGGTAAAGGCAGAATGAGGAAGGTTTCTGCCAGACAAATTCATCAGATTAAGAGAGCAGCTACTAAAATGCCATTACAAAGTAGCAAACAGGTTTTTGAAGCTGCTGGTGCCTCTTGAGTCCCGCGAACATCAAGGTGTAGGATCCTCCAGAGGCTTGCAGTTGTGCATAAACCTACTATTCGGCCACTCCTAACTAATGCTCACAAGCAGAAACGGTTGCAGTGGGCCCAGACATACATGAAGACTCATTTTCAAACAGTCTTGTTTACTGATGAGTGTTGTGCATCTTTGGATGGTCCAGATGGATGGAGTAGTGGATGGAACATGTCCCAACAAGGCTGCGACCACAACAAGGAGGTGGCGTTTTTTTGGCCGGAATCATAGGGAGAGAGCTGGTTGGCCCCTTTAGGATCCCTAAAGGTATTAAAATGACCTCGGCAAAGTATGTCGAGTTTTTGACTTGCCACTTTCTTTCATGGTACAAAAAGAAGAACTGTGCCTTCCGTAGCAAAATCATCTTCATGCATGACAATGCACCATCTCATGCTGCAAATAATACCTCTGTGTCATTGGCTGCTATCTGCATAAAAGATGAGAAACTCATGGTGTGGCCACCATCCTCCCCTGACCTCAACCAGATTGAGAACCTTTGGAGCATCCTCAAGCAAAAGATCTATGAGGGTGGGAGGCAGTTCACATCAAAACAGCAGCTCTGGGAGGCTATTCTGGCATCCTGCAAACAAATTCAATCAGAAACTCTCCAAAAACTCACAAATTCAATGGATGCAAGAATTGTGATAGCGATATCAAAGAAGGGGTCCTATGGTAAGATGTAACTTGCCCAGTTAGGATGTTTTTGATTTAAATAGATTTAGATTTCAGTAAATATGACCACCTAATGCTGAAAATTCAGCAAATGCCCATTTTCAGTTCTTTACAACCTATACAATGTTTTAACTCTGTTGTGCATAATAATGTGGAACAGTGCATTTTCAGTTTTTTTATTTTTGAAATAAATACTGTTATCATTAGGAGGTTTGTTCAATAAAATTCGAATTATACCCTAATGGTTGATGACTTAAAAATTATACTGACTGTCATTTGCATTGACTAATTATGAAAACCAGAGAAAGATATCATTTGCATAATAATTTGGAACGCGGTGTATTGAGGAAGTTTTTTTTTGTTTGTTTTTGTTCTCCTCTTTACAAATGTAATCATTGGCCTCTTCTACCTCAGATTTAGGATGTGACAATGTTTGCCTGTTCTACCTCAGATTTATTACATTGATTGTTAATAGATATATTTTACAACAATGACATATTGCCCAGCTAAAGTTTGCACTGAAAAATGGGAGAAACGACTGTTCAATTCATGCACTATAAATGTTTAATGTTCTGTTGCCTAATGCCTACCTTGATGCAGTACCTTGATGTTGCCAGTTGAAGTATGGCACAGTGGAAACCAGTGCTTATTTGAATTGTAGGATATCAGCGCGAATCAAACAATTTGGGAGATTCGATTAGAAGTAAAAACACTTCTACTCGTGCCTCAAATTCCAGCAAGACCAGACCCCTGTCGTAAAAGGGGTAATTTGACACTCTAGAGCCAGCTAGCTTGAAGCAACCAAGTAACTACAAGCTTAAAATAGGGACTTGCAACATTAACACAAGAGGACCCTTGTTGATTGTCAAATTTGGAGCAAGTAACCAAGATTAATTGTCAAAGAGATGCACATCTTGAACATCATACAAGAATCATTAGAGATTTCTGTTGGTTGTCTCCCCCACTGAGGACACAGGACACTGAAATTCTTTCTATACCCTCTTGACCTTTTGTTCCTCACAGAACACCTCCTTATGGTCACAGTATTCACAGAAAACTATGAAGGTAAAACAGTAGCAAAACTCGAGAGCTTGTTGATTTGAATGTGAGAACTTGTCATATTAATATTTGTATTTGTAAGCTGAAATTTGAACTCACAGCTCTGATGTGAAAAGCTGAATCTGTTGATTTGCACACACAGACAATGATCCAAACACCCGTGTTTTGAATTTGAAGTTGCAAATTAATAGCTACAAATGTGTAAAATGCCATTCACATAAACAAAATGAAAGATACAAGTGTGTACAACATATTTGCTTTCGCACTTTACTTCAGTATTACTGTACAACCTCAAGTCAGCACTTACAACCTCTCACATCTGGCAGTGCAACGTCAGATTTTAGCGCTTTGACTTTTGCTACTGTTCTTGCGATATTCCTGTTGCAAAACTCACTCGTGCACTTGTAAATGCAGACGTGAGAGCTCAGAGCCGGGGGCGGGGCTAGGGTGGGAATTAAGTCATTTTATTGGTCGATGCCTGACCAATGAATATCGCTGTACCAGAGTTGCCATATAACTTATTTTTTAATATAATTTAAACTTCTTTAAATTCCTTATTTGCTTGTCTTTATTAATATTCACTTGTACTTATATGAATATAATAAAATAGCATGGGATGTCATTAATGAACCTTTTTAAATGCAACAATTTAAAAAAACGTATAAAAATCGAGTGCTTGATAATGCCTAAATGTACATTAAAAAGCTATATCTAAAAACATAAGCAGTATATGACCGGCAATACTGTTTTGAGAAACTAGAGCTAAAAATTATTTATTAAAAAGCCATAAGAGCATCTAGTGGTTAAACCATGGCATTACATATGAATATTATCTTTCTAGCCACTAAATGCCTCTAATTTGCCTTTTTGCACTGGAATAATAGGCATATTAAAAAAAAAATACATTTTTAAAAGACCATCATAATTATTGTGCATATTATTTAGTACCAAAATCAATGCACTTTATGTGCAAATACAGCGAAACTCCTTTGTGTCCTGATTAATCCCATTCAAATTTATTGACAGCATGGAGTTTTTGGAACTGTGGAGAGCTCCATGAACCACGTGACCGTGTGGCGGCGAGATCAAAGCATGTCGTAACTCTGTTTCTCAGCGGTTCTGGTACAGCGATATTACTCTGCAATATGCAGTAGGATATACATATGAAAGATGTTGCATTATCTGTTTAGCAGATTATAACTAAATGACAAGATGAATGCAGTGCAAAATCCCCTAAAAAGTAAGGATATTCAATGAAAATAGTTTCCAGTGTTTTACTAATAACTGATACATATGCATTAAAAAATGTTTCTTACTGCACTGCAATTCGCGATGGCTAGCGTTGTTCGTTGGTCAGGCATCGACCAATAAAATGACTTAATTTCCACCCTAGCCCCGCCCCCGGCTCTGAGCTCTCACGTCTGCATTTACAAGTGCACGAGTGAGTTTTGCAACAGGAATATCGCAAGAACAGTAGCAAAAGTCAAAGCGCTAAAATCTGAAGTTGTACTGCTAGATGTGAGAGGCTGTAAGTGCTGACTTGAGGTTGTACAGTAAAACTGAAGTACATTGCGAAAGCAAATATGTCGTACACACTTGTATCTTTCATTTTGTTTATGTGATTGTCATTTTGCACATTTGTAGCTATTAATTTGCAACTTCAAATTCAAAACACGGGTGTTTGGATCATTGTCTGTGTGTGCAAATCAACAGATTCAGCTTTTCACATCAGAGCTGTGAGTTCAAATTTCAGCTTACAAATACGAATATTAATATGACAAGTTCTCACATTCAAATCAACAAGCTCTCGAGTTTTGCTACTGTTTTACCTTCATAGAAAACTGCCCATCCCTAATGTATATGCACCCAAAATTATGCTAAAAAGGACTCATGAGCAACTCATCATTTCTATGCATAATTTCCTATTCATATATGTAACCCACACATTTGCCTATTATGTTTTAATCACTTATTGTGTATGTCCCTTTTTGATAACTATTGAATAGTTTGATGGTTTATACTTGTGTTTGATATGCCTGAGTTTGAAATCGCATTCTCGAAATGTTCCTGTAATTCAATTCTTTGCAAAATGTATTATAGTCTTGTTATAGAAATCATGTCCAAATTTATCTCTGTAAAGAGCGGGAATTTGGGATCACGGGACTAATCAGATGACATTGTGATTTAAGGTCGGGAGGTGGAACCAGCAGTCCACCAGAGTTCAGACAATGTTCTAATTGATCAAGACATCATTTTGGGATGTGTCCAAAAGCTGAGTTTAAAAACCCAGGACACCCTAAAATCTCTCTCTTATCTCTCTCACCCCTTACAACCCTCTGTCTTAATCTTTGCGCTTCGCGCCGCCTGGCCTGCATGCCAGACGCTCCTCTAAAGGAAACATGAGGAGATCATCACACCCCTGTCTTTTACTTTAATTCTTTTTATTTCATTCCGTTGAGAGTTTCGTTTTTCTACTTAAGTTTGTGCAAGCCGCGACTGACCCAAACGTCTTCGCGGACCTGAACTTTAACAGCGCTCCACTCTCATATCCAGCCAACGCCCAAGTCTTCACAAAGGACCACATAACCAACCAATCAGCAACCTCGGGAAGGCCCCTTTCTGAAGCGACGCAACCAAAGGAATTCCCAAAGGCAACGCGCAAGTAACCTCCAGAATTTTACTGAACTGGTGCATTTTGATATAAAGTTTAATAACCTCTTTGAGAGACTCAATACGAGGGTTAATTAAGTGATTGATGGTTGTTCAGGTCTAAGCAATTGCACATATTGCTAACTTGGGACTTCATATTTTCATTCCTTTAAACTCATTCTTTCCTCACTTTCTCTTTCTGCAACCTGTGTGAATGCGTGTGTTTATGTTAGATTAGTTTGTATGTGTTAGGTTTATCCAATAAATTCATATTTTTATTAAGTATCTTGTGTTCGGTGCTTACAAATTAATGTCTTAAACTGCTGATTTTGCTACTGTGCTTATATATAGTGTTTTCACTATATTCTGGATAGTAATATCCATTGCAGAGTTTCTGTTAGACGACTTGTGAATGAATCGCGCATCGACTCTGAAACAGCCGTAAAACAGCGATTCTGTTCGAATTCCCTATTGAATCATATTCGATTCCCTTTGAGCTAAATTATAAATTATATGTAGTCATCCCTGCTACATAATTGGTGGAGAACGCGAGACAGTTTAATCTAAGTTGTAAGCACAACCAAGTATTTAATATTCTCTATTTCTGCAGTCTAAACCGTACGTGTGTATGTGTGTACGTGTGTGTGTGACGTAAGCAGCGCGGCCGCCCGCCCTGCAATGAATGCAGAGGGCTGTAACTCGATACCCTCTCTCTACTTTTTAAACTGTAGTTAGTGAGTTTAAAGTTAAGGTCTGAGATCGTACAATAAGGTCGAAATTGAGCGTGTCCCTCATTTTCTGTAATGCCTTATTTATAGTTGAATTAATGTCATTGCGTGTTCCAGTGCCATTGAATTGCTATATTCCCAGCCAGGGAATCTCAGTCACCGTTAGCTGAACGGAGCTAAACTGCAGTAAATAAAAGTAAAATTAAATCGACGGATAAAGAATAGTTTGAGCGTGTTCCTCAATCTATTTTAAAGGCCTTATTATTCATAGTTTAATTGTCAATGCGTGTTCCATTGTCAAAGCAACTATGTAATTTGACTCCCCTGGTTAAACATTAGAAATAATGCTTGCCTGTTTGTGTCTGTTCACTAAGTGAAACAGTGCGATTTAAACGGGAGTGTTTTTAAATCTTGATCAAGTAAAGTTTAACTCTAAACAACAGCGAATAAAATCTGTTGTGTCTACGTGCTCAGAGAAACTGGCACGGAGATTTACGATCCGCCGAGATCATTTATTATTTTGGTTCCTCATTTGCAGCGCCAAGCTGCCACTTAAATAAAGTTTAAATCCAACTCTGAACAAACTAAGAGTTTAAAGCGCCACCTCGCAAAACCAACTAGAAGTGGTGTTATGTATACAGTGTTGAAATGCGCTGCCATTTCATGTAACATTCTTAACTGAACTTGCAATGTAATGTTCCATGTGCGTAGCCCACTATTGTTTGTTTTGGTTGCCGTAGCTACGAGGGTGACTCGGAAGTCTTAACCTACTTCCGGAGCAACCCTGACACGCGCAGCACATTGACTATAAACAAACACTACAGTGTTGCTAAGCTAACGAAACTGTTGCTTTTACATTGAAGTCTATGCTAAAGATTAGCCTCAAAGGTTAGCAGTTAGCATTAACATCCAGTGGTTGAATACAGTGTGTGTGGGCAAAACTAAAGTGATTTAACCCTTTAAACCTCTGAACTAATACACCTGTTGGTCTATTTTTCTGTCCTATTTCTCAATTTTCTAACTTTACCACTTTATGTGCATTTTACTAGAAAGGGGAATATTACTTCACAATTATTAATTGTGACAAATTCAAATTTAATTCAAACATTAAATTTATTTTGAATCATTCGAATTTCCTCCTCTGGTCATTTCATATGATCATTATTTCTAGTATTCTCTCTTTTAGGTCAATCAATTTAGGTACTAATAAGCCTTGAACTTTGAAAGTTGAGGTTAACTTATTCTACCTAATTGATTTGTTACCCCTATCAACAGATTCTATTCAGAATCACACTTACTCATTACTTCATTGCGTTTTTACCCCTATTTCTTCCTTTCTTGGTTATACAATTAACCTCCATTTTTATTTTTATTTTATTTATTTATTTTGTGTTTTTCCTCCTGCACTTAATTTCATTTTAATTATTTTGCCATTTATTACTTTTAATTTCATTCTACTTTACCTTTCTCCTTTACCTCCTTGTATCCTAGCTTGGGAACGACACACCTGAGCTTTAATAGGAGACACTGTTATCCCTCACTACGAGTTCAAATAAATTAGAAAGACAACTCTCTTTCACTCAAATTTTATTGTTGTTTTATTAGTTGTGCACCAACTATAAACAACGCTCTACTCGTAGTTGGGTATAACAGCCACGCAGCCTGTGAGTGGACCCGATCCACTCAATTTACTGAGTCTCCTTCCCCTCCCTTCTACCCAAGTCTCTCCTGCTTTCTTCCTTCTTTACTCCTCACATTTGCAGGGACCTGTAAGAACCATCAATCGATTCTAAGTGAATGAAATGCAAAATCTTGTCAAAGAACAGTAATCATCCTTATGAATTTGATTGTAATCAAACCCTCCTTCGTTCTTCCTCACCTCCCTGAATTTGAAAACGCATTCCAAAATTTTGGCATCTCATCCCATACTGAGATCAATTATTAGAGATAAGTGTTGAACACCCGTTGCTTTCGAAGCCTCCTTGGTAAGTGGTCCAACTGTAAGGTGTTCGGTGTCAATCCTGTCAGACTAATAAAAGAGATACCAGCATTATTATTGTATTCTCACGTCTCGAACAGAGATATAATAATATTGTTTACCTTTTAACAAAATCTTGGTAAAATTCCTCCCATTGGAAAAGGGAATTGTTTTATTTCACTGAACTGTTTTCACCTTTTTCTCTTTTTTCTTCTTCCTCATTAGAGTGACGAAGTCTTCACATCCCTAGTCTACCTAGACACCCTGAGACCAACACTATCATCACCACACTTCATTAGGGGTTCACAATCACTGACACAACACTTAGTTGTCCCACCACACATAGGCTTCTACCTCCCACAGATCTGTGTCAGTCTCCCTTCTCCTCAGCGTGCAAACATGCCGCAGACTGCAGACCCCCTTGCCCACGGGGAAGATGTGAACACTTGGCTGAGAGGCATGACGGACAGCCTCACCCCCAAGACCTTTGAACTGTTATTATTTCTAATAATAATCCTAATCCTGAGAAGGTTCCTGACACAAGATTCAAGCCAGAACAACAACCACGAGGAACTAGTCAAAATCACCAGCTCCCTAAGCTATGCCTTCACAACCCAGCTGAAACTAAGCGACAAGCACATCACCCATCTTCAAGAGGAGCTGTCACGTGCTCAACGCCGCATAGACAAGCTGGAAGTGAAAGTTCAAGATCAACTCAAAGCACCCAACGAGAGGGAGCAGGAAACAACGGAACAAGTTAAAAAGCTCCAAGCAGCCCTGACAACAGCTCAACTTGACCAGCAACAAGCAAAGGCTGCCCAGAGAGACCTGGTAAACAGACTCAAGTATGCCGAACAGCTACTAGAGAAAGCCAAGAATGACATCAGCGACAAGAATGCTGAAATCAGTGCCTTAGAAGACCACCTTGAAAGGTACAGCACTGAAATAGACAATCTGACCCAACATCTACATGATGTCAACGATGAGCTCTACATGGTCAGAAAAGAACTCAAAGATGCTTGTGAGCTGAAACAAGAGCCAAGAAGAGCAAAGCATATCTCAGCCTCACCACTGCTGAGCAGAGCTAAGTCTCACATCCAAGAAATGGCATCCAATGAAAGAAGCGAAGGGCCACCACCCGAAACCTCACTGGCCTTCGCCACACAACTCATTCCTGTCACTGAAAGCAGAGACCCCATCCAAGCAGACCTTGGAGCTGCACCTGGGTTGACCATCAAAGACCTCAACAAGCTGTCTAAAAGCATCAGCCAGTTTGACCCAAACTCCAAAGAGGGCCACGACATCCAGGCCCACCTACAAGATATTAATTTTCATTTAGAAATGAGACCTCATGTGACTGACAGAGACAGGTTGTACCTCCTAAGAGCAACGTCAAGTGTCGAAGTACGAAACTTCATAGATCGACAACTCAGTCACACAAAGTCAAACTACCAGCTACTTTGTGAGGTCCTGATCAAAGAGTTTACAGACCCTGAGTCTGAATATGGACTGTTAACTGCCTTGGAGACCAAACCAAGTCGACAAGAGACGCCAAAAGCCTACTATAACCGGCTCCGGAAAGCCTACTTCGGTGCACACAACGAACCTGACGTTGAAGAAGAGGTGAACTTCAAAAGCCTTTTCCTGAAAAATCTGCACCCTGGAGTCAGTCGTCACCTCGGCGTCATGGCTTGTCCGCGCTCCATGACCATCCAACAGTTGCGTGACCTAACACAGAAGGCCTACACTAAGCAAAAGCTGGCCTCAAAGAAAGGTAACAAAACATCCACACTCTTGAACTCTGTCACCAAAGACTCAATCCATGCACTGGACGACACCCAGTGGCATCACAACACCGGAGTCTTCCATCAAGAGCAAAGAGAACGTGAGCCCCATGTCCACAACAGCTATCAGCCCAACCGCTGGGAAAAGCCATGGGACCAGCCACACTTCTCAAGAAACCCAAAAGAAAGAATCAGCTGGAAACCTACCTGGACGTGCAAAGCCAAACGACCGGATTGTCCAACAACAACTAGAGTGGGTAAGCAAAGACAGAACCCACATCAGCACCACTTAGACACCCACAATGCTAAGTCTGCACAAGAACAAGACTGTTCACCCTCAGAAGACATGGAACAAGTCATGAAACAACTGAAAGAGTTCCTTGAAAACCAGCTAGACACGAATGACTAGAAACAGAAGTCATGCTCGCTGTAACCAGCGACAGAACGGAAGGCCGACAATCACCTGGTACACCACCGCATCAGAGATGACAAGCACCTGTTCAACAACCACATAGAACAAACAAGTCTCTCACGGCCAACAGCTGACGAAAAACTCTGAGGTGCCAAAGAACATCACCTCAGTCACCCATCACTTCCAAAGAAACTGTCAAATGAACTTCAACTCCATGAACCACATTCATGTCTGTGCAACAGCAACCACTAAAGCACAGAAGGTCAGAAAGTCTGCCACAGCCAGAAGGCATCACAAGTGAAATGCAACATAGGAGACGAAGTTTTGCACCCCAGCTAAACACAGCCATGCCAAACTACCTCCGACTGTCTGATAAAGAATTTCCTGCCTTGCTGGACTGACCCCCATCTGAACACACCCTCATCCAAGCCAAGGATGCAGAGAGCATCTTCACCGACCTACAAGAAAAGGGGGAGCCAAAACAGACTGAAACAGATCTGACCATACATACACTACACAATTAACATTCACAACCCAGAGGTAACCACACCTACTGATAACACCTTTGACAAACATATTCTTCCCACGAGTAGAATATTCAAATCTCAGCTTAACATAGTTTTACATCCACCAGGAAGGAACATGCAACTAGCCTCACCCCAGGTAGAACACCTGACACTATGTTAAGGTACATGACACATCAGCTGCACCTGCCATCCTAGCTCAATAGTACTTGCAACCCTGACTAGGAAAACCCGCAGCTAATTTTCTTTGTTTTGTTTTGTTTTTCCTCTTGCCTATCGCTTTCCTTCCCCTCTTGCTTTAGCAGGTGAAACTCCTAGCCACCTTACAAGGGTCAAAGGTCTGATATTAGGATTGACTTGCCACACCTAATATCCGCAAACCATTCTAAACTGAATGGGAGCCAGAGAGCTCCATGCAAGATAGGTCAAATCATTTTACCACAGATGATGTCACCAGAACGTCTCTAAATTTAAAACCTTAAATAAACAAACAAATTTACTCACAAAATTTGATCAAAGCATCATTATACGAAAACAAATTTGAACAACAATTTCTATGTGAACTCGACCATTTCCCAGGTACTAAATGTACCCGAATAACGTAATGCTCTGCACCAGTACAGTAACTGTCCTGGAAGTGTTGTCTTGTTGTTTGCTGTGTTTGTGTCTGCTTCTTCTGCCTTTGTTTCTCCAGCGCTCGTCGATGTCTTCTGCCAACAACACATCACCGATCAAAAGGGGGATATGTAGGATATCAGCGCGAATCAAACAATTTGGGAGATTTGATTAGAAGTAAAAACACTTCTACTCGTGCCTCAAATTCCAGCAAGACCAGACCCCTGTCGTAAAAGGGGTAATTTGACACTCTAGAGCCAGCTAGCTTGAAGCAACCAAGTAACTACAAGCTTAAAATAGGGACTTGCAACATTAACACAAGAGGACCCTTGTTGATTGTCAAATTTGGAGCAAGTAACCAAGATTAATTGTCAAAGAGATGCACATCTTGAACATCATACAAGAATCATTAGAGATTTCTGTTGGTTGTCTCCCCCACTGAGGACACAGGACACTGAAATTCTTTCTATACCCTCTTGACCTTTTGTTCCTCACAGAACACCTCCTTATGGTCACAGTATTCACAGAAAACTGCCCATCCCTAATGTATATGCACCCAAAATTATGCTAAAAAGGACTCATGAGCAACTCATCATTTCTATGCATAATTTCCTATTCATATATGTAACCCACACATTTGCCTATTATGTTTTAATCACTTATTGTGTATGTCCCTTTTTGATAACTATTGAATAGTTTGATGGTTTATACTTGTGTTTGATATGCCTGAGTTTGAAATCGCATTCTCGAAATGTTCCTGTTATTCAATTCTTTGCAAAATGTATTATAGTCTTGTTATAGAAATCATGTCCAAATTTATCTCTGTAAAGAGCGGGAATTTGGGATCACGGGACTAATCAGATGACATTGTGATTTAAGGTCGGGAGGTGGAACCAGCAGTCCACCAGAGTTCAGACAATGTTCTAATTGGTCAAGACATCATTTTGGGATGTGTCCAAAAGCTGAGTTTAAAAACCCAGGACACCCTAAAATCTCTCTCTTATCTCTCTCACCCCTTACAACCCTCTGTCTTAATCTTTGCGCTTCACGCCGCCTGGCCTGCATGCCAGACGCTCCTCTAAAGGAAACATGAGGAGATCATCACACCCCTGTCTTTTACTTTAATGCTTTTTATTTCTTTCCGTTGAGAGTTTCATTTTTCTACTTAAGTTTGTGCAAGCCGCGACTGACCCAAACGTCTTCGCGGACCTGAACTTTAACAGCGCTCCACTCTCATATCCAGCCAACGCCCAAGTCTTCACAAAGGACCACAGAACCAACCAATCAGCAACCTCGGGAAGGCCCCTTTCTCAAGCGACGCAACCAAAGGAATTCCCAAAGGCAACGCGCAAGTAACCTCCAGAATTTTACTGAACTGGTGCATTTTGATATAAAGTTTAATAACCTCTTTGAGAGACTCAATACGAGGGTTAATTAAGTGATTGATGGTTGTTCAGGTCTAAGCAATTGCACATATTGCTAACTTGGGACTTCATATTTTCATTCCTTTGAACTCATTCTTTCCTCACTTTCTCTTTCTGCAACCTGTGTGAATGCGTGTTTATGTTAGATTAGTTTGTATGTGTTAGGTTTTTCCAATAAATTCATATTTTTATTAAGTATCTTGTGTTTGGTGCTTACAAATTAATGTCTTAAACTGCTGATTTTGCTACTGTGCTTATATATAGTGTTTTCACTATATTCTGGATAGTAATATCCATTGCAGAGTTTCTGTTAGACGACTTGTGAATGAATCGCGCGTCGACTCTGAAACAGCCGTAAAACAGCGATTCTGTTCAAATTCCCTATTGAATCATATTCGATTCCCTTTGAGCTAAATTATAAATTATATGTAGTCATCCCTGCTACAGAATGTATTTTAAAAAAAGTGTGTTTTTCAAGGAACAGTACCCTTACGCAACAAAAATATATTGCAATATACTAGAATTTATATTGCAATACATTAGAAAATATATTTCAATATATCAGAAACTTCCTCATATATTTGAAAATATATAGCAATATATGGACGGACAACCTATTGCTATATATTGATTCATATATTAAAATACATTGATATGCAAACAAAACTGTATTACATTATTGCATGTATTTTTATTGAAACAAAGTATTTTTTTCTATGAGTTAAGCAAGCTCATGCATATAGAGAGGTTGATTAACAATAGACCAAATCAGATTTTTGAATGACATTCAATATATTTTACATTATATATGGATGGACCATATATGTAGCCTATAGAATCTAGACGCACCCCTAGCGGCAGCAGATTACATTTGCTTCCAATGTCAGTCTAGTTACTCTCAATTCACTTAAAGGTCCCATATTGTCAAAATTGAAATTTCTGATGACTGACCTGCGACCATAAGTTCTGTCAGACATGAATTCCTGGTTCCATGAATTACGCGTGGAAAACTGAACAGTATTTATATAATTTTTTACTTTTGATACACAGCCACGTCCATCTGTCCTGAGCAGGAGTTCATCATCCGGCTCATCATCATGTGAACGCGCTCTGGTGTAGTATACGCAAACGCCGTAAGCGATCTGTGGCGTGTAAACGACTCGTGTCTTAGGACATCAATGTATCGTCACGAGCCGCAGGGTGTAATTTGGATTTGTCTGTGCATGGTTTCTGTTTACATTGATAAAAAAAAAACTAATTTTACAGAAAAAACTTTTTTACAGTAGTTTTCTGTCATTTCAAATTACATTCAAAACTTAGTAATATTACTAACAATATCTGTAAACTAACAACTTGACTGCTATTTTAGGTTCTATATCATTAAAGACAAATTAAAGTTTTTTTTTTTCAATTTTTTTATACAGGAAAATTACTGTATTTTCAGTATTTGTGTTATTTTAAATTATGTCAAAAACTTTGTAAAATTACAAACAATATCTGTAAATTAACAACTTAACTGTTATTTTAAGTATTATTACATTAATGAAAAATTACAGGAATTCTCTTTTTTTTATACAAAACATTTTTGTATTTTTTACAGTATTTTTTCTGTTTTCTTAAATTACTTACACATTGACGTAAAATTACAAAAACAATCTGTAATTAAATAATGTAGCTCATTAAGGTTTATGTCCATACTAACAAGTTAATGTTCTTTTTGTAATTTGAAAGTAAAAAGTAGTTTTATATTTAGGTGTATTTTACATTAAAACTCTGTAATTTTATATAAAACAGAAGTAGAATGTATTTAAAATAGAAAATCAATCTGAAAATCCACGAATCGTGTAACCATGCAATAAAAATATATTGCATTAAAAATGGTTTATTTTTTATAAAGAACAAATTAACCAATAAAAGTATAATTTATTTCCAGAAGTCATGTCAAAAAGCAGTACCACAGTAGTCCAAATGACAATGCGTTGCAGTCGCAGTCCTCTCTGGTGGAATATACAGTATAGGCTAATAATTTAGTGTGAGGAGCAGGGCATAATTTAAGTTGTTAAACGCTGAAAACGCTATATCGCTCAATTGACGCGCGTTTCTTATTTAAAACACGAGGCATTACCAGCGGAAACACTGCAAATAGCAATCTATGACGGTACCGGTGACAGCCAATGACCGTTTGGTTATTGCTGCTGTTAATTATTCTGGCCAATGACTAGTAGGGAGCCGTTTCCCGGTCAAATTTGAATATGCTGATCGGCTTCTGTTGCTTCGGTCGCTCCTCTAGCAATGGCTTTCACATGGATTCAGTGTTGCCAACTTGGCAACTTTGTCGCTATATTTAGCGACTTTTCAGACCCCCTTAGCAAATTTTTTTTTTAAAAGCGCCTAGCGACAAATCTAGCGACTTCTTGGAAAAACCTTATTTAGCTTATGAGACACTGCCGCGCGAGCATGAGCTTGAGTTCAGTGAGCGGCAGAGAAGCAGCATTTTCAGATAAAAAAATATATTCTGATGCTTCTAACTCTATTTTACATGCAAGTATAGCCCGAAATCACAGCACAGCCATTGTCTTAATCATATGTGTATTTGATTTTTTTAGACAATGTCGTGATTATGAATAATGATATATCTTCGAGAGCTGGTTATGTAGTCCTAATGGGCTGCGTTTCAGTCACTATTTCATATTTACCCCGTTGTCTGACAAAAGAAATCGTATAATATATCAATATATCTATGAAATATATAAATGAAAACAGATTTATTGAATTTGGCTGCATCAAATAGCAGTATGTGAGCACAGAGACGCAAGACAACACGACGTACTGACGTCATGAATATGCTAATGAGTGTATGACGTCATTTAGCGACATTTGGCGACTTTTCAAGCAGGGTTTAGCTTCTTTCCATTGAAAAAAATTGGCAACACTGCATGGATTATTGTCGGACTGTTTAATTAATATTTTGAGCGAGTTTTGGTTGTGGAATGAAGATTGAGAACCAAAAAAACGCGAATATGGATTTTTTTACCAGCAGCTAAAGGACATGCAAACTGCAAAAGGTAAGTACCTTTTACTATTATACTATAACGTCAGTTACATTAAGATAGAGTGTACTGAAGTGATATGCTAATCGCGATTACATATTTTATTATCCTACCAGTGTGTGTTACTGTGTTTTGTTAGTATGAGTTAATACTGTTTGCTGCAGCTAGGCAGGAACGTTATATTTGTGTCTTACCGAATATGAAGTGAAAGAAATCTGCACCTCACTTGAATAGTCAAATATAGACAGTTTACTTAAGATTTAATTGACCTAAATACAGTCGCTAATGTTTTGAGTCAAGATTAACAAACCAGGTTAGGCCCAAGTGTAACGTACTGGATCTGGCCATTTTGTTCTTAAAGTTACAGGAGTATAATTAAGCCTAACGTTACCCTCAGTCGGTCTTAATTATAATCAAACAACAAAATATTAAAGAGAAAATCATTAAATGTACTTAACTTGCCTTTGTATTAGTCCTATTGTTTGAAACTACTTTGATCGTATGTTGAATGAAATACAATATTATAAATAACTGTACTGTGATATATTACTATTGTGAAATAATATGGTCATATCGTGCACCCATGCTAGTTTTAAGATTAAACTCACATAATGTGACAGAACTTCAAAACGAGTAACCTGAGAACACTGTTATGTGAACTCATCTGACAGAGAGAGGACCTGAAAGCATGATCATTGGACTCCATGGAGAAGAATACTAGATGTAAACCAGGATTTTGGATCAGCTGTGCAGATTTGGTATGGAGCTGGTGAGTACATTTTCGCAAGCCCATGTCTGTCAGTAAGTAGATAGTGTTTTATCAAACAAATTAATTTTAATTTAATTGATTGCTTGTGTGTGTGTGTTTCCCCCTTATGATCCAGAAGCTTTGGGAATGAAAATCTTCTACTACATGATCTTCGGAGGAAGTAAGTATTCATTTTTAACATTAAGACACACTAACATTAGTAGTGTTGGCCTATGGCTTATGTCAAAAATGATTAATGACTTTGACCTTTGACCTTTTTGACATGTCAAAATATGACATTTGACCTCGCCCCCCTCTGTGACCTTTCGTCCCCTTTGACCTCGCCCTCGTGATCCGCTAATGATGACCGGATGTGTATAAATAGCCATAATTAAAATTTCGGAGATGACCCCGTGACCCGGCTAATGTATGAATAGCCATAATTAAAATTCCGGAGATGATCCCATGATGTGTTAAAGATGGTTTTAGGGTTTTTATGAAGATTAATGATGGTTGAACTGTGACCGGTGAAATTGTAGCAATGAGGGGCCATTTTTGAAGTCTTCAGACATCCGGCGATCACACGGTGACCATATGAGGGGATACATTTCTTTAGGATGTAAGAAAAGAAAGATGTAAGATTTATATTTTTATACAAGATTAAATGTCATTATTCAATGGTCTGGCTGGTTATACTTGTTTATATGATTTATCAGAACACAGTTTTGTATGCTTATATGGTTTTAGGCGGTTTATGAGGATATCTTTTGAGCCATTTAAATTAAAACACTAACAATCAATTTAAATGTTTTATTTAAAATATAAATATGAACTGTAATCATTACATCTATGGATCACCCTTATAAAAGTCATTACAGTGTGTTAAGAAAACCAATATCTATGAGCATATACATAAATCACCACAGTCATTATAAAACAAGCAAATTCAATCAATTAAACTTTAAAGTTAAAGTTAAAGTCTCTTACATTTTTTCCAGAGAATAAAACACATCTTAATGTTACAAGCATCCTGTGTCAAATGGACTGCACTCAAAATGCACACGAGTTAAGTTAAATTAGATCCAACACTCTCCCTCTCTCTCTCTCTCTCTCTCTCTCTCTCTCACATACTCTGAGTCTCTGCCGGGTGTGTGTGTGTGTGTGTGTGTGTGTGTGTGTGTCTCAGATGTGGTAGTTATTATTTAACTTAAATATCCGTTGCGAGAACAGAGATGCTTTCTTTAAAGCAGAACCGTAAGCACAATTGACTTCTATGAAAGCTTCTCTGTCTCTCTCTCTCTCTCTCTCTCTCTCTCTCTCTCTCTCTCTCTCTCTCTCTCTCTCTCTCTCTCTCTCATTCAATCATCCAAGTCTTATTCTCTGTTATATGGAATGAATATAAATAAATAATTTGATCACACACAATATAAAACAAAACATTTACACTAGTTTTAGGTTGTTAAAAAAAAAAAAAAAAATGTTGTACATTTTTCCAGGAGCAGGAAAAAGAGATTAAGATTATAAACACCAAATGTAAAAAATAAAAAATAAAAAAACCTTATATATTTTAACAAGCCAAATGATAAGGGATATTCTGACCCCCGACATGTCTGGACATGTCAAATGTTTTATGGAGGTTTTCCATAGACATAATTCAATTCAGTTTACCGTTTTTATTTGTTATACGCTACTAGCAGAAAATGTAAGTTTCTACATTATAATGAGAAATTATTAAATTTATATTATTGTAATATATTTTATACTGTATCTCCCTCTAAACATACCCATCACAGTGACACTTTTAGCGCTTTTATTCTTCATAAACAACAATTACTTTAATGTATAATTTAAGAAGCTTTTATGCGCATCAGATATGGGTAATAGTTTGGCACCGGATGCAACTCCTAATGTTTTGCTCTGTTTAAAATGCACAATAGGTATTCAGTGTGGGTGCCTTACATTTGTGTCTTTCAAGAAGAAGCCCCCATCCATGATGCCTTTGGGGCGTGCATGCTGGGATATTTCCTCACAGAGGACAGCAAGCACAGAGGCCATTGTTCAAAATACTGATTCAACAATTCATGTAAAGTGAGAAATGTGATGAAATATAAAATCTCAAAGTGTTTGTCATGTAAGTTTATAAACATTAATGTCAAAATAAGTAAAGGAACCTTTTTTATTTTAACAGACCAAACCATAAGGATTATAGTGATTATTGTATTATGATTCAGCATCAGCCCCTAAACCTGCTCAATCACAGTAAACTTTCTCTAGTTCTCTATTTTTAATAAACATCATTTAGTATATTTTTATAACATTTTTACTGTACAAACTGAGCACCTATACATCACGAAAAAAAAATCAACATACTACCATGTTTAATAAAATATTGTAAGTAATCTAAATTAATATAGTAGGACATTTCGTCATAAATCACATTACGTTGTTATATCAGCCTAATATCCAAATTATTATACAAATTTGTGATCTAATAAGTCCTATAAACATTTCAAGTTAAAAAGCAACTCGATTAAAAGACAAAATCTTTTTGTGTTAAGTAACAAACATGTTACTACAGCAAAACAAATCATTGTTTAACATTTATATTATTAAGTTTATTGAAGTTATAAAACATCAAAGTAACAAATATGATACTACAGCAAAACAAATCATTCATCGTACATCTTAAACATGTATTCTACATTTATTTAGGTTTTTGTTCTTATAAAACACATTAATTGCTTCCTTTAAAGATGATACTAAACAAAATGAGATTATATGTAATGTAGAAATAAACATTTACAATACTTTTAGGTGATCATAAATATAAAACACAGTAACAAACATATTACTACAGCAAAACAAATCATTCATTGTACATGTTAAACATGTATTCAACATTTATTTAGGTTTTTGAACTTATAAAACACATCAGTCGCTTCTTTTTAAAGATGAAACTAAACATTTCCATGTTTATAAAAAGAAACATTTAAGTCCTATAAACATTTCAAGGTAAAAAGTGACTCGATTAAAAGACAAAATCTTTTTGTGTTAAGTTACAAACATGTCATTGTAAATATACTAATCATTGTTTAACATTTATATTATTAAGTTTATTTAAGTTATAAAACATCAAAGTAACAAATATGATACTACAGCAAAACAAATCATTCATCGTACATCTTAAACATGTATTCTACATTTATTTAGGTTTTTGTTCTTATAAAACACATTAATTGCTTCTTTTAAAGATGATACTAAACATCTCCATGTTTATAAAAATAAACATTTGCAATACTTTAAGGTGATCATAAATATAAAACATAGTATCAAACATGTTACTCCAGCTAAACAAATCATTATTCAACTTTTATATTTTTACGTTTATTGATGATATACAACTTCAAAGTAACAAACATGTTACTAAAGCAAAACAAATCATTCATCGTACATCTTAAACACGTATACAACATTCAAGGTTTTTGAACACACATCAGCCGCTTCTTTGTAAAGATGATACTAAACATCTGCATGTTTATAACAAGAAACATTTACATTAGTTTTACTCTGTAGTTTCTATTCACTTATTGGTTAATATTAAATTTGAGCTGCTTCTAAAACGCACTCTGTAGTTTCTATTCACTTATTGGTTAATATTAAATTTGAGCTGCTTCTAAAACGCACTCTGTAGTTTCTATTCACTTATTGGTTAATATTAAATTTGAGCTGCTTCTAAAACGCACTCTGTAGTTTCTATTCACTTATTGGTTAATATTAAATTTGAGCTGCTTCTAAAAGGCACTCTGTAGTTTCTATTCACTTATTGGTTAATATTAAATTTGAGCTGCTTCTAAAAGGCACTCTGTAGTTTCTATTCACTTATTGGTTAATATTAATTTTGAGCTGCTTCTCAAAGTACTCCGTTGTTCTATTTAGTTATTCGTTTGTTTTATTTACATCTAGTCACTGTTAGAAAAGGAGTGTTCTTCTGTTATTTGTCCTGCGATTGTTTTTGCTTTAAATTCTAGTTTTTATTGCAATCATTAAAATTGATAACTGAGCGTACGGCCAAGGGAAGCTTTTGTTTTTGTCATATCGTTCCCTTCTGGAGCTATTACAAGTGCGAAGCTGTTGTTTTTTGAGTTTCGATTGAGCCATTTTGCGTGCGGGCGAGACATTTGCGGCTCACTGAGCCTAGGAGGCGTCCCTAGCTTTTATCATTGAAGCACTGTTTGGTTGTCTATTTAACTGCGTCAGAACAGCTGACGCTGAAGCGTCAGCGGAAGCGTTCAGCCTCCTCGCGTGAAGACCGACAAGAGTAAAGACTTGCGACTTTTCCTGCGCGACTTCTCCGAGCAACGACACCGACAACGCACTTAAGTACTCCTTTCCTTTATTTCACTCTTCTTTCTGTCCTCCTCTATCATGTGTTTCCAACTCATTCCGGTGGTCTCTTCACACCGCACTAATATCACACGCACACGCCAACGCAATATATCTAACCTGCGTCCTATCGACACTTCTTCCACTGAACCTTTCTCTTTCATGGTTGGACTCTGGAACTGTCAATCAGCTGTCAACAAAACTGACTTCATTTCAGCATTTTCTGTGCAATCTGGTTTGAGCATTCTAGGCTTGACTGAGACCTGGATTCGTCCAGAAGACTCTGCAACCCCAGCTGCTCTTTCTAATAACTTTTCCTTCTCTCACACCCCTCGTCAGACTGGAAGGGGTGGGGGGACGGGACTTCTTATTTCTAACAACTGGAAATACTCAACCCATTCTCCTCTATGCAATTATAGTTCTTTTGAATCTCATACAATCACTGTAACATCTCCTATCGAACTCCACATTGTGGTAATCTACCGCCCTCCTACTCAACTTGGCATCTTCTTAGAAGAGCTGGATGGGCTGCTGTCCTCGTTTCCAGAGGATGGCAGCCCACTTCTAGTCTTTGGGGACCTCAACATTCACCTTGACAAACCCTATGCTGCTGACTTCAATTCACTTCTAGCTTCATTTGATCTACAACGTGTTATCACTACATGCACTCATAAATCTGGCAACCAACTTGATCTCATTTACATGCGAAATTGTATTTCAGACAACATTGTGGTCAAACCCCTACACATCTCTGACCACTTCTTCATTACATTTGACCTACATCTTGCTACTTGTGCAATACCAACCCCTCTACCTGTTACTTTTAGAAGAAACCTACGCTCTCTCTCACACTCCCATCTTTCTTCTTTAGTATCCTCCTCCCTTCCCTCTCCTACTCACTTCTCATCCCTGGACACTAATGCAGCAACTGACACCTTATGCTCCACTCTTACCTCCTGTCTAGATGTTATATGCCCTCTCTCCTCCAGGCCAGCACGATCTGCTCCGACAACCCCTTGGTTATCCGATGTTCTTCGTGAGCATCGTTCCAAACTTAGGGCAGCTGAGAGAAAATGGCACAAATCTAAGGATCCATCCGACCTCAGTAAGTATCGGTCTATGCTCTCATCTTTCGCTACCCAAGTACATACAGCCAAATCTTCATACTTCCACAACAGGATCAACAATTCCCCGGACGCACGCAACCTTTTCAAAACATTTAATACACTGCTTTGTCCCCCTCCACCACCTCCCACAACTTCTATAACAGCTGATGATTTCGCCACATTTTTTACAGACAAAACTACATCGATCAATAATAAGTTCTCAGCTCCACACATACAGGAACTAAAATTGACCACAATCACGGCTGGAACCCCCCACTTCTCCTTCTGTCCTTGCTCGGAGGCAGAAGTAACCAAACTTTTCCTCTCCAGCCATCCGACGACATGTCCTTTAGATCCTATCCCCTCACACCTTCTCCAAGCAATCTCCCCTACAATCCTACCGGCGCTCACACACATCATCAACACATCTCTTCTCACAGGCACTTTTCCTACTACATTTAAGCAGGCCCGGGTAACCCCACTGCTCAAAAAACCTACACTTAACTCTTCACTCATAGACAACTACAGACCTGTCTCCCTCCTTCCATTCATAGCAAAAACACTGGAACGGGCTGTTTTCAACCAGCTATCCTTATTCCTCTCACAGAACAATCTACTGGACTCTAACCAATCAGGGTTCAGAAGCGGCCATTCAACTGAGACTGCGCTACTGTCTGTCACTGAAGCCTTGCGGACGGCAAAAGCTGAGTCCAAATCATCGGTACTCATCTTGCTGGACCTATCTGCAGCTTTTGACACTGTGAATCACCAGATCCTCCTGTCCACCCTCTCAATGCTGGGTATTACAGGGACTTCACTTCGCTGGTTCAAATCCTACCTCTCTGGTAGGTCTTTCAGAGTGGCCTGGGGAGGCGAGGTATCCAAAACTCATCAACTGGTCACTGGGGTTCCTCAGGGTTCAGTTCTTGGACCTCTCCTCTTCTCCATATACACTACATCTCTGGGCCCCATCATACAGGCACATGGCTTCTCCTACCATTGCTATGCTGATGACACACAGCTCTATCTTTCTTTCAAACCAGACGATCCATCGGTAGCTGCACGGATCTCAGGTTGCCTGGCGGATATCTCTGCATGGATGAAGGAACACCATCTACAGCTCAATCTAGCAAAGACGGAACTCCTTATCTTTCCTGCCACTCCATCTCTACAGCATGACTTCTCCATCCAGTTAGGTTCATCAACAATTACCCCATCAACTTCAGCCAGAAATCTGGGTGTTATCTTTGACAACCAACTGACTTTCAAAGATCACATTGCTAAGACCGCTCGATCTTGCAGGTTTGCATTGTACAACATCAGAAAGATCAGGCCCTTCCTAACAGAGCATGCTACACAACTCCTCGTCCAGGCCCTGGTCATTTCCAGGCTGGACTACTGCAATGCTCTTTTAGCTGGTCTTCCAGCATGTACAATCAAGCCTCTACAAATGATTCAGAATGCAGCAGCACGACTGGTCTTCAACGAGCCCAAAAAGGCCCATGTCACACCTCTCTTCATATCCCTGCACTGGCTACCGGTTACAGCACGCATCAAATTCAAGACACTGATGCTGGCCTATAGGACAGCCACCGGATCATCACCTGCCTACCTCCATTCACTACTACACATCTACACTCCTTCCAGAAGACTGAGATCCTCTAGTGAAAGACGCCTCATTGTACCACCACAGAGAGGTATTAAATCACTGTCCAGAACATTCTCGTTCAACGTTCCTGCCTGGTGGAATGATCTTCCCACCCCTATCCGGAATGCAGACTCCTTAACAGCTTTCAAACGACTGCTGAAAACCCATCTTTTTCGACACTATCTGACTCAATAAAAAAAAAAAAAATCCTCCCTTCTAGCCTGTTTTTCCTCTCTTTCTTGATCTTCTCCTTCTAGCCTGCACTCTTCTAACAACGCCTGATATATGGTATTTTTGAACACTTCCTATGTTGATCTGCCTCCTTAGGATGAATCACTTGTTGTATTCCCAATTGTAAGTCGCTTTGGATAAAAGCGTCGGCTAAATGAATAAATGTAAATGTAAATGTAAATGTAGTTTTAAGTTATCTTAAAAAAAAAGGTTTACATTATTTTCTTTGAACAATGATGTCCATACATGGATGAGTGATTTACAAAATCAATAAACAAACAAAAACATTTAGTTTAAGGTGAATTAATAATAAAAATTAAATAAAAACTCACAGTACCATGTCTTGTCCATTGTGAAACTGCAAACGAGTCTGCCACAGACCGTCACAGGATGGGGCGAGGGAGGAGGCGGGAGGGGTGAGGGAGGAGATATGCTCTGTGAAGTTGGTCTGTTAACTTTTTCTAAGTGAATGTTTTGAATGCTCAACATTTATTTCAAAGTGGAGCATTACTTCAAAGTATAAATAAATACTACTACACCTGATATCCTTTGGTATAAATGGCTCAAACTATAATTTATATTTTGTTTCCAACACTTTAGATTGCTTAAAAGTTTACAGTAGGTTCTTTAAGTTTATTCTTTCTACAAGGGTACTAAGAGTGTTTTAAAATAGACCTGAGCTAGACATTTTTGACTACATGTTAAAAATGATACATATCCTAAAACAAGACCAATCATTAAAAACAGCTGCAGCTATTTTTGTCTAATGTCATTATCTGATTCTCTTCAATTTATAAGACTTACTTTTTTCTTTTTTTTTTTTACAAATGTTGATGCTGCTTTTATCAGTCTAATCAATATTGTGTATGTCCAGATACTGTTTCTAAACCAAACAAAGAAAACATAATATATTTTATTCAATTATTTTGCACAAGTACCATGGTTTCGTGTTTTTAAAGGCTTGTCAATGCTTTAGATGCAATGCAACATGAAATGAAAGAGTTGTATTAGTTGAGCTTGATTCAACTGTTTATAGTCAATTTAGAGTAGAGTAATAGAGTCAACCTTATCGTCCTTGCTATTCTCCACATACAAACCGTAAGCAACAACCTAAATTCAATAAAACCAGTTACACATCATGTAAGAAAGGCCTCATAATGCATACAGTCAAGCAGTATCCGCAACTTCTCTTGATTTGTTGTCATCGCTCTTACATTTGCAATTGATTCACTGGGTAGGTCAACATCATCAGTAATGTCCTTCACTTTTGAACTAGCTTACTGTTTTTTCCTTTTAGGAAGATCTGATAACCTGAGAATACGAAAAGAAAAAGGATAATGGAAAAAAAAAATATATATATATATAGAATAGTAAGAAAAAAATTACTTCAACCTTGTACTGACCTCTGTTCACAGTCTTTATCAGGTTTCTGATCTGAAACATTAGGGAAACAAAGACTGTTAAGGACAATCCATGCGCTACAACATGCTATCTTATTCAGTGTACAGTATGCCTTCAGCGGTTATGTGGATGTGTCCAAAATATGAGGCCATCATAAAAATACAACCCCATAAATAAATAAAACAGCTTATATAAAATTTACTTTGGGGCTTTACTTTAGACTCCAGATGTACACGATCAACATTATCTAACGGTTAAGCAACTCCATCTAATTACCATTTTTAATAGTTTCACATACCAACATTTACAATGTACATGTATTACACTTACAATATACCATCACATTTGATTTGCCAGACGTTGCAGAAGTCGTAGTCATTGTAACGGAGCCTAGACTTGATCCAGTTATGACAGGGGCATATATAATACCGCCATTAGACGTGGAGCTCTTGCCTTTTTACAGAAAATGGGTCAATTCATATATTAGTTAATTGTACATCTGATAATGATTCTCCATTATTAATATATAAATCACACTAACATTTTACATGGATGCATGATGGTCCTTGTCTTGAAGTCTCTGTTGAATTTAAAAAAAAAAAAAAAGTGTTATTTTGAATGGAAAAAGTCAGGCAAACATCCTATGGACTGTATTGCAATCCACCTACTTTACTGTGATATGTATTTAAAAGTAGTCCTATTCATAGCACAGGTCTTTACTATACAAGGCAGTTCAGTTACCTGTCACTAAAGTTGAACTAGGGCCTATCTAAAGACTACTTCTGGCCACCCAGCTACAACTCAGGACTAAAAATGCATCCTTCTTCTTTAGATCATATTATATCTGTATCAAAACACTGTTAATGTACACAGATTTCACACAAGGCTGTATGACATTTTTCAGTAGACTGAATATGTTTGTATGTTTTAGCTTAAATGAAATGTTTCATATATACCCCTAGGTTCGCTTTATAAATGGACTTTCATTTTTATGAAGCAGTGCAGTAGGCCTTATGCACCCATTACGGTGCAAAAAACGCACTTTTGCAAACCAACTTGACTGTAGTGCCCACTGTTTTGATCCATTTTTGGCCGGGAGAAAATTCATTTACATCATCTTCTTTCAGCAAATCTAGAAAATTTCGACACATAGAAAAAAAATAAAAAAATAAAAAATTGCTATAACCTTTTATTGGCCCCGGTTTAGAGTCTCTATCAGGCTTCTGATCTGAAACATTAGGGAAACAGAGTTTATTACTAAGGACGCACAATACATGCACTACAACAATCTCACCTCTACATGCAGTCATCATCATACCCAGAATTTCTCTAGTGGTCACGCTGATTGTCTCTTTGCTGTTAACACAGACATCTGTCACATCAGGCCGTGTTTCCTTTTTCAGGCTTCTTACAATCTTCATTTCGTTCTTAAGGTTTTTTTACGTTTAGTATCCCCCGTACAATCATGATTCGGATCGCACTCATCGTCGATGACTTTGTTCATCGGTTTGATCATTTGTCCTTTGTAATACGGTTTAAACATAGAGTCTACGACGACTTTTACACCGCACATTTTTTCTGTGGCACAGCTGCACTCTGATTGATCATCCGTAGCAGCGACAGACCTACAGTTGTGCTCCATCAGGTTTCAGACGTTCTTTTCAGAATTCAGTTTTCTCCAAGATGTAGCCGTTTCCTAGAATTTAGGATTTGACCGTTTACTCCGCAAACCCCCAAAGTGTCATAAGCAGAAATTTTGCAGCAGAGCCGTGGTTCAGTAAAAAGGGGGTTGTTGATCAACAAGATGTTGCAGTAGGTCCGTCGTCCAAACCTGGTTATGTTCACAGTGTCGGGTGAACTCAGTTACTGCCGAGTTGATGAGGACCGCAGTTGTTGGTTTTACTGATAGGGTCCACCCTCACTCTAGTTGTAAGGTCTAAGAGGGTTGTGGCCGGAAGGCTTGAAAATCAGTCAAGCACCCAAGATAAGATTCGCTCAAGCTAGTTATAATATTTTGATTAAAGATTATAGGCTCAAAAAATAAGATCCACCTACCAAGTGGCAACTATTATACCAAAGATAATGTTAGGTTGTTAAAGATTTTAGTGCCAATTCCATAATAAAATGTTTCAAATAAATTTACAAATGTGATAAATAATATATACAACACTAGACATCAACAATATTGTGTTTTAAAATATGTTTACACCTTTTAAACATATGATGAAATTTGAATAAAAAGAGGCAAAGGGGAAATTTTATCCAATAAATGTTTATTAAAACAATTAAACATATAGCAAGAAACAGAGGAAAAGACTCAGTGCTTTACAATTTTGTTGTGCAAATGGAGAACATAGATCACCAGGCTGATATACATCCAATAAATATTGTTGCATAACCACAATAAAACACTGACTGTGAAACTCTACGTTTTGGATTATGATGATCTACGTATACCTGAATGTAGTTATCTGATTTTTCCACCAAAATTAATTTTTGTCCAAATTTGATTGTAGAAGTACGTCCAGTCTATGGCCGTCAAAAGCAGATAACTACATTCAGGT
>NC_133375.1:9669689-9762215 GCF_049309525.1 Garra rufa
TGTTAAATTTTGAAGTTTATTTTGTTAACATTAATGAACTATGAAATAACTTTAATGATCAATATATAATTAATATTACTATTTTCATTAATTTACAAAGTATGGTTAAGTACTTTTTTTAAAACTAGTAGAGCACTATTTTAGTTGCCTTTCAGTATCCATTTTCAAAAACAATTTCGGTCAATAATAAAACCAATATCGGTTGACCTCTAGTTCATTTAACCGTCTGTGTTGTAAAAGTAACAACATATTTTATTCATAATTTTAGTTTTATGCACTTAAAAGTATCGAACGCAAAAATCGAAAATCGCACCGCAATTGCAAAATTAGTCAGAAAAAACGCAATTAGGTTCCCTTCCGGGAACTCGAGCCGCGTCATGGAACGCTATGGGGAACGCCATTGGCGGGCAGCACTCTGAACCATGTCTACAACCAATGAATGACGGGAGTGACGTCACCGTGCCTGTGACGTCACTCCTGTCATTCATTGGTTGTAGACATGATTCAGAGTGCTGCCCGCCAATGGCGTTCCCCATAGCGTTTCATGACACGGCGTCTCGTTCCCTCAGGGAACTAGGGTTACATAAGTGACCTGAGACGTTTGTTCTCAAAATCGTGCAGACCTACACAGTAAACACAACACATTCGTCTCTTTACCACAGTAAACACACCACGTTCGTCTCTTTACCACAGTAAAAACATCACGTTGATCTCTTTACCACAGTAAACACAGTAAACACATCATGTTCGTCTCTTTACCAACACAACGCATTCGTCTCTTTACCACAGTAAACTCATGGCGTTCGTCTATTTACCACAGTAAACACACCGCGTTCGTCTCTTTACCACAGTAAACACATGGCGTTCGTCTATTTACCACAGTAAACACACCGCGTTTGTCTCTTTATCACAGTAAACACAGTAAACACACTGCGTTCGTCTCTTTACCACAGTAAATACATTGCGTTCGTCTTTTTACCACAGTAAACACAACGCATTCGTCTCTTTACCACAGTTAACACAGTAAACACACCGCGTTCGTCTCTTTACCACGGTAAACACAGTAAACACATGGCGTTCGTCTATTTACCACAGTAAACACATGGCGTTTATCTCTTTACCACAGTAAACACACCGCGTTCATCTCTTTACCACAGTAAACACAGTAAACACACCGCGTTTGTCTCTGTAAAACAGTAAACACAGTAAACACACCGCGTTCGTCTCTTTACCACAGTAAACACACCGCGTTCGTCTCTTTACCACAGTAAACACAACGCGTTTGTCTCTTTACCACAGTAAACACAGTAAACACACCGCGTTCATCTCTTTACTAGGGCTGTGTGATATGGATAAAAGAAACCTATCACGATTTTCTTGAACAGTATTGCGATTTCGATTTTAATCACGATTTTGACACAGACATGTTTTACAGTGTGAATCTAAAACATTTTTTTTAAAGGAAAACAATTAGATATTTATCAAAGACCTGTAACATGTCTCTAAAACAGAGGGGGGAAAAATCACCCAGCAGGTGAAAAAAAGTTAGGAGCACCAAAAAAATGTAGGCACACCCAATTTCTTTTTAGTAATACACTGATCTTGATTCTTCATGGCTGATTCTGACAGCAGATGTTTTACAAGCACATGATCAAAGTAGGCTACTCTTTCAATATTCAAAGTGCAAATAGAGATCGAATTTTTCAAGCATGATACAAAACTATAGACAACTACACAATATATTTTTTATAGCCCACATACTAATAACTGCCTAGATATTTTATGTAGCCTAATTTGCGCGCATTGAGGAGTCGCTCTCTAAACGCGGGATATTAAAATTGCTTTTGAATGTGCGTCCGGGTTTTACTTTTGGTTTCGTCTTAACGATCGTGCAAGACTCTCAAAGGCGCTGAGAGTGCATTCTACAATAAAAGAGATTATTATAACAAAACCATTTGAAATATGAGAGGACACAAACAGCATGTCCCCAGTGAAAATTACGCCCGTGTGAGTGGAACTCTGCCGCTGAGTTATCATCTGATGTGAATGAATGCCGCGTTGTACAGTAACGTATATGGACACGGAGGCACCAGAATTGTAACTGACATAATGTACGCTATAGCACAAAATATATTATATTTCATCAAAAGCGGTTTGTGGAGACCTTTTATTTTTCACAATCGAAAAAGAGAATGGCAAACCTGTCACTGTATCAGCTCACAGCAGTCTGTTCAGTAGTTAGGCTACCGAAAGTTTGGTAAAGAAATGAAATCAAGTCGGACAGCTTCTCGCACTCGCACAAATGGTCCCCAAATATAATTTCAGGTCATGCAGATTAAATTTTGGGAGCATATGCGACCAAAACGTTCACAATTTCGAGCCCTGCCTAGTAAAGGTAGAAAAAAATGTCTTTAGAACAGACCTATGGCAAAACTTAAGTATGTGTGTTTGTATGCGCATGCGTGTGTTTGAAAAAACAACAACCCAGACCACAGTGTCCCACATAAAAACAATTAGAACACTGGCAGAGTCTAGCTGCTTTCTGCTAAGAAAACCTGCATAACCATTTCTGGTTTCAAGCATGAATGTTGGCATGTTCTTGCTCTCTGTTTAGGCACACTGTGTTGTGATCGGTTCAAATAGCATGCTGCGGTAAAAAGTATCAGTCGAGTGCGTGCAAAAAATCGTGCTGTAAGGTGATTTAGAAATCACGATTTCAATTAATCGCACAGCCCTATTCTTTACCACAGTAAACAAAGTAAACACATCGCTTTCGTCTCTTTACCACAGTAAACACACCGCGTTCGTCTCTTTACCACACTAAAGACACCGCGTTCGTGTCTTTACCACAGTAAACAAAACGCATTTGTCTCTTTACCACAGAAAACACAGTAAAAACACAGTGTTCGTCTCTTTACACAGTAAACACAGTAAACACATTGCGTTCGTCTCTTTACCACAGTAAACACACCGTGTTCGTCTCTTTACCACAGTAAACACACCGCGTTCGTCTCTTTACCACAGTAAACACACCGCATTCGTCTCTTAACCACAGTAAACACACCGCGTTCGTCTCTTTACCACAGTAAAAACAACGCATTCGTCTCTTTACCACAGTAAACACAATGCATTTGTCTCTTTACCACAGTAAACACACCTCATTCGTCTCTGTACCACAGTAAACACAGTAAAAACAAAACGCATTCGTCTCTTTACCACAGTGAACACAGTAAACAAACCGCGTTCGTCTCTTTACCACAGTAAACAAAACGCATTCGTCTCTTTACCACAGAAAACACAGTAAAAACACAGTGTTCATCTCTTTACACAGTAAACACACCGCGTTCGTCTCTTTACCACAGTAAAAACAACGCATTCGTCTCTTTACCACAGTAAACACAATGCATTTGTCTCTTTACCACAGTAAACACACCTCATTCGTCTCTGTACCACAGTAAACACAGTAAAAACAAAACGCATTCGTCTCTTTACCACAGTGAACACAGTAAACAAACCGCGTTCGTCTCTTTACCACAGTAAACAAAACGCATTCATCTCTTTACCACAGAAAACACAGTGTTCATCTCTTTACACAGTAAACACATTGCGTTCGTCTCTTTACCACAGTAAACACACCGTGTTCGTCTCTTTACCACAGTAAACACACCGCGTTCGTCTCTTTACCACAGTAAAAACAACGCATTCGTCTCTTTACCACAGTAAACACAATACATTCGTCTCTTTACCACAGTAAACACACCTCATTCGTTTCTGTACCAAAGTAAACACAGTAAAAACACCGCATTCGTCTCTTTACCACAGTGAACACAGTAAACAAACCGCGTTCGTCTCTTTACCACAGTAAACACAACGCATTTGTCTCTTTACCACAGGCAAGGCAAGGCAAGTTTATTTATATAGCACATTTCATACACAATGGTAATTCAAAGTGCTGTACATAAGAGGAATTAAAATCACAATAGCATAAAAATCATAGTCATAAAAATTTAAAATAATAATCACATAAACAGATTTAAAAACATTTTAAATGATTTTAAAATTGATTTAAAAATTAATTAAAACAGTAGAAATTATTATACATAAAATAATGCAATCTGTTTGGACGCAGCATAGTGCTCATTCACAGGGCTCATTCAATAAATGCATAACTAAACAGATGAGTTTTGAGTCTGCATTTAAATGTGTCTAATGTATTAGCACATCTGATCTCTTCTGGAAGCTGGTTCCAACTGCGGGCGACATAGTAGCTAAAAGCAGATTCCCCTTGTTTTGTGTGAACCCTTGATATTACTAACTGACTCGATCCTAGTGATCTGAGTTGTCTGTTGGGTTTGTATTCAGTGAGCATGTCTGCAATGTATGTAGGTCCTAGGCCATTGAGTGCTTTATAAACAAGTAAAAGTACTTTAAAATCTATCCTAAACATAACTGGAAGCCAGTGTAAGGACCTGAGGACTGGTGTAATATGCTCAGATTTTTTTGTTCTAGTCAGAATCCTGGCAGCAGCGTTCTGTATGAGCTGCAGCTGGCTAATGGTCTTCTTGGGAAGGCCAGTGAGGAGACCATTGCAATAGTCCACCCTACTTGTGATAAAGGCATGAACAAGTTTCTCCAAGTCATGACGGGAAACAAAACATCTAATTCTTGCAATGTTTTTGAGATGATAGTATGCTGATTTAGTTACTGCTTTGACATGGCTTCTGAAACTGAGGTCTGACTCCAGAATCACACCCAGATTCTTGACTTGATTTTTTGTTTTTTGACCCCTAGTGTCTAGGTACGCATTTACATTATGAACTTCATCTTTGTTTCCAAATGCAATGACTTCCGTTTTCTCCTTGTTTAACTGAAGAAAGTTTTGACACATCCAACTGTTAATTTCATTAATTCATTGGCAGAGAGAGTCAATGGGGCTGAAGTCATTTGGCGATAAGGCTAGGTAAATCTGGGTATCATCTGCATAGCTGTGATATGCAATTTGGTTCTTTTTCATTATTTGACTTAGTGGGAGCATATACAGGCTGAACAACAGCGGCGCTGGACTCCGCATGTCATGGACGTCCACTTAGACGTATGTTCTCCTATACTCACATAATAGCCACTCCCTTGTAAGTATGACCTGAACCAATTTAGAGCCATCTCAGAAAGCCCGACCCAGTTTTCCAGTCTATCTAAAAGGATGTTATGATCGACAGTGTCAAACGCAGCACTGAGATCTAGTAGTACCAGCACTGATATTTTGCCAGAATCAGAATTTAGTCGAATTTCATTTATTATCTTTATAAGCGCTGTCTCTGTGCTATAATGTTGTCTGAAACCAGATTGGAAATGGTCCAGGTATCCATTTGAGTTCATGTAGTGGTTCAGCTGATTAAAAACAACCTTTTCAATAATCTTTCCTATAAAAGGAAGATTTGATATTGGTCTATAGTTGTATGGTATGGTGTACCATATGTATGGTACACCATACCTCAGTATGGTGTTATCAAGATTGTTCTTTTTCAGAAGGGGCTTAACAGCTGCAGTTTTCATGGAGTTGGGAAAAGTCCCAGAGAGAAGTGAGGTGTTCACCACTTCTAAGAGATCTACTTCTAAACAGTTTAGCACACTTTTGAAAAAAGGTGTGGGAAGTGTGTCAAGGTAGCAGGTTGATGATTTAAGGTGCTGTACTATTTCTTCCAAAATGTTGCTATCGATTGCTTCAAAAGCAGACATAGTAACGACTTTTTGAAATTGCGGTCGAATCTGTCTGACCTCTGCATAACTTGAGGGTGTGCTAATTGTCTTTCTGATATTTTTGATCTTCTCAGAAAATAAGGAAGCAAACTCATTGCATTTGCTGTTGGATAGCATTTCAATAGGGATCTGACTAGGGGGGTTTGTTAGTCTCTCAACTGTAGCAAAAAGAGTCCGAGTGTTGTTTAAGTTGCTGTTTATAAGGTTCGAGAAGAATGTTTGTCTAGCTTTACCTAGTTCAACATTGAAAGCATGATGGCTGTCTTTATAGATGCTATAGTGTATTTCAAGTTTTGTCTTTCGCCACATCCGCTCAGCTTTCCTGCATTGTCTTTCATACTCTGTACTGCTGTTGATTTTCTCCACGGAGATTTCTTGCCAGTCATATGTCTGACCTTCACAGGTGCAATGTCATCAATGACATTCTTAACTTTTGAGTTAAAGGACTCCAGGAGAAGATCAACAGAGTCTGCAGAAATGCTTGTCATTGAAGATATAGGCTTCATAAATAGCACACTAGTGATATCGTTAATGCATCTCTTTCTGACAGATACTGATCTAGATTCAGTGGTAGCAGAGATCAATATATCAAAGAAAATACAGAAGTGATCAGATAGTTCTACATCCTTGATAACAGTGGATGAAATGTTTAGACACTTACTAATGAGTAAATTAAGAGTGTGTCCACGATTGTGTGTAGGCCCATGCACATGCTGAATCAGATCAAACGTGTTCAAAACCGTTATAATTTCTTTTGTAGTTTTGCTTTCTACATTTTCTATGTGAACATTAAAGTCCCCTGCAATAGCAAAACAGTCAAACTCTGAACAAATCATTGAAAGCAGTTCTGTGAACTCTTCAACAAAGGCTGGAGAGTATTTTGGGGGCCTGTAAATAATGATAAATAGAATGCGTGGAGCACCTTTTAGTACAATAACCTAGATATATTTAAAAGACATGTACTGACCAAATGACACTTGCTTGCATTGATAGACATCTTTAAATAGACCAGCTACACCTCCGCCTCTCTTGACAGCTCTGCAGACATTCATGAAAGTAAAGTTAGGAGGGGCTGTTTCATTGAGGACTGTTGCACTGCAGATGTCTTCTAGCCATGTTTCATTTAAAAACATAAAATCCAGGTTGTTTGTGGTTATAAAATCATTGATCAGAAGTGATTTATTTTTTAATGAGCGAACATTTAAAAATGCTAGCTTGATGGCATAACTATTTGTCTCTAGAGCAATGTTAGTTTGATGCCTAATAAGCCTCAGATTAGATGTGTGAACTGTACGATTTGAAAGGGCCTTAGGCTTTCTATTACATATTAAAACAGAAATAGGGAAAGCTACAGGCACAGTGGGTTCCCGCTTGTTCTGTAAACATTCCTGATTGTTGCTGCTACCGTAGCGGGGACCCCGACACATATCACTGAGAGCTGTTATCAGTTGTTTTTGGTTCACTCACAGTAGATGCAGGAGGGTTTGAGCCCTGGCGTTGTGGCAGCGGCTGGAGAGCTCTCACAGGTGGACGAGGAGGGTGAGCTGGGCCCGCAAGCTTTGGTGGTTGTGGTGCCTGCCGTTTTTTAGATGATAACTGGGGGCTTGCAGCAAAAGAGTGTGAGAGTCTGGTTCCAGCATATACCAGTTCCTCCATTTTCTGTGAGAAGCTTAGAAGTGGAGATGTTGGAGAGAGGGATAATGTGTCTGGTGAATGGAGCTCTGGCTCTGGTGTTTCCGGTGGCTGAAATATGTTGTTGTCCTGGCTTCCCTGACTGTTTACCAGAAAGTCGTCCTTTGGTGCTGAGTCTTGGAGCTGTTGCAGTATGTCACAGTCTGTCTGTGATAAGCTCTGCAGGGCTCAGCCAGGAAAGTGTCCATGAGCAGTGCTTGTTGTGGCTGCGTGGCGTTGTCAGTGTCCTTGTTGGTTGTGTTGGCCGCATGATGACTTTGCCCAAGTGTGTGTGTGCCATTCATGTTGGGTGGACTCACACATTCTACTGAAGGATGCCAGAGTGAAAAGTAGATATTGTCCTTAAGCACTCTCGCACCAAGTTTGTTTGGGTGAAGGCCGTCCAGTTTGAATAATTGTCTATGGCCCCAGAAAAGATTGAAGTTGTCAATGAAGTTGACTCCTTTTAGACTGCAGGTTCTTTGTAGCCAGGTATTCAGTCCAAGCAACCGTGAAAACATGTTAGCTCCCCTTGCTGGGAGTGGTCCACTGATGAACGACTGAACTTTAAGTCTTCGAAGTGTTTCAATGAGTTCATCGAAATCCTTCTTTAGGAGTTCTGACTGCTCTTTCCGAATATCGTTCTTTCCCACATGGATGATGATTCGATTTGCAGTCTTGTGCTTCATTAGAATGTTCCGAAGTTCCTTGTTCACATCAGAGACGGTTGCTTGAGGACAGCAGCATGTAGTTGTAGTTCTGCTACTGATATATCTGATAATGGAGTCCCCCACTATCAGAGTCCTGGGCTCGGCTGCGCTCTGAGCTGAGTGCCGCTGTCTGCTCGACCTTGCGCGCCTGTTTATAGCAATGTTAGCAATTGGCTGACATGATACATGTTCAGTCACATTTGGGGATTCCTCACCCACATTCATTACTGCATCAAATCTGTTTTCTAGCTGTATAGGGGGTGGTAAAACAACAGTTTTTGCAAGCCTTGTCATAGCCATATCTGGGGTAGAGGATGCTACCGCAGCAATACGATATAAACTCTTGACAATCTAATGTCTCGAGTGCCTTTGGGTCTCGCTCCCTGTTTGTGCCATCGTTTTGAGTGTCGATCAGTTTTGGCTTGTTCCTCCACACTTCTAAACTGTCGATATTGACTAGATTCACAGGACTCAGCGGCTGTATGCTGAGGGGGTCCGTGATGATGATCTTCTGTGTGTTCCGCCTGTTTTGGAAGTCCAGCAAGTAACTTTGTTTCTAAAACCACAATCCTTTGTAAAAGTCTGTGGCAGTTGGTGCAGCAAGTAGATTCCAGAAGAGGCATTTTCTTTCTTGTCTGTTGAAAGTAGACAGCTGTGTTTTCCCATCTCCGGAATGTAAGCTGCTGGTAGTGGGAGGCAAAAAGTCTCCTTTTCGTGATGTTTGTATCAAAAAATGTGTTGTCTGAGCACTGTGCTGATCTGCTGAAGTTAAATCTTAGAAAAATCGGAGAAAGTTCAAAAGCAGGGAGCAAAGCGCGGAGCAGTAAGCAGAAGCGTCCGATCAGTAGTAAAGCCGGAAGAAGGTAAACACAATAAACACACCGCGTCCGTCTCTTTACCACAGTAAACACAATGCATTTGTCTCTTTACCACAGTAAACACTGTAAACATAAGGCGTTCATCTCTTTAACACAGTAAACACAGTAAACACACCACATTTGCTCTTTAACACAGTAAACACAGTAAACACACCACGTTCATCTCCTTACTACAGTAAACACACCGCGTTCGTCTCTTAACCACAGTCAACACACCGCATTTGTCTCTTAACCACAGTAAACACAGTAAACACATCGCGTTCGTCTCTTTACCACAGTAAACACAGTAAACACACCGCATTCGTCTCTTTACCACAGTAAACACTGTAGACACACCGCGTTCATCTCTTTAACACAGTAAACACAGTAAACACACCGCATTCGTCTCTTACCACAGTAAACACAGTAAACACACCACGTTCATCTCTTTACCACAGTAAACACACCACGTTCATCTCTTTACCACAGTAAAAACACCACGTTCATCTCTTTACCACAGTAAACACACCGCGTTCGTCTCTTTACCACAGTCAACACACCGCATTCGTCTCTTAACCACAGTAAACACAGTAAACACACCACGTTCTTCTCTTTACCACAGTAAACACACCACGATCATCTCTTTACCACAGTAAACACAACGCATTTGTCTCTTTACCACAGTAAACACATCGCGTTCATCTCTTTATCACAGTAAACACACAGCATTCGTCTCTTTACCACAGTAAACACAGTAAACACACCGCGTTCATCTCTTTACCACAGTAAACACAGTAAACACATCGTGTTCATCTCTTTACCACAGTCAACACACCGCGTTTGTCTCTTTACCACAGTAAACACACAGCGTTCATCTCTTTACCACAGTAAACACACCATGTTCTTCTCTTTACCACAGTAAACACAACGTATTCGTCTCTTTACCACAGTAAACATAACGCATTCATCTCTTTACCACAGTAAACACACCATGTTCTTCTCTTTACCACAGTAAACACAACGCATTCATCTCTGTACCACAGTAAACACAGTAAACACACCGCGTTCATCTCTTTACCACAGTAAACACAGTAAACACACTGCGTTCATCTCTTTACCACAGTAAACACAGTAAACAAATTGCGTTCGTCTCTTTACCACAGTAAACACAGTAAACACACCGCGTTCATCTCTTTACCACAGTAAACACACCGCGTTTGTCTCTTAACCACAGTAAACACAGTAAACACACCGCGTTCATCTCTTTACCACAGTGAACACACCGCGTCCGTCTCTTAACCACAGTAAACACAGTATACACATTGCGTTCGTCTCTTTACCACAATAAACACAGTAAACACACCGCGTTCATCTCTTTACCACAGTAAACACACCGCATTTGTCTCTTAATCACAGTAAACACAGTAAACACACCGCGTTCATCTCTTTACCACAGTAAACACACCGCGTTCATCTCTTTACCACAGTGAACACACCGCGTCCGTCTCTTAACCACAGTAAACACAGTATACACATTGCGTTCGTCTCTTTACCACAGTAAACACACCGTTCGTCTCTTTACCACAGTAAACACACGCGGTCGTTTCTTAACCACAGTAAACACAGTAAACACACCGCGTTCGTTTCTTTACCACAGTAAAAACAACACATTCGTCTCTTTACCACAGTAAACACACCGCATTCGTCTCTTTACCACAGTAAACACAGTAAAAACACAGCATTCGTCTCTTTACCACAGTAAACACAATGCATTTGTCTCTTTACCACAGTAAACACAGTAAACACATTGCGTTCGTCTCTTTACCACAGTTAACACAGTAAACACACCGCATTCGTCTCTTTACCACAGTAAACACAGTAAAAACACAGCATTCGTCTCTTTACCACAGTAAACACAATGCATTTGTCTCTTTACCACAGTAAACACAGTAAACACATTGCATTCGTCTCTTTACCACAGTAAACACAGTAAACACACCGCGTTCATCTCTTTACCACAGTAAACACAGTAAACAAATTGCGTTCGTCTCTTTACTACAGTAAACACAGTAAACACATCGCGTTCGTCTCTTTACCACAGTAAACACACCGCGTTTGTCTCTTAACCACAGTAAACACACCGCGTTCATCTCTTTACCACAGTAAACACACCGCGTTCGTCTCTTTACCACAATAAACACACCGCGTTCGTCTCTTAACCACAGTAAACACAGTAAACACATTGCGTTCGTCTCTTTACCACAGTAAACACACCATGTCCGTCTCTTTACCACAGTAAACACATCACGTTCATCTCTTTACAACAGTAAACACACTGCATTCGTCTCTTTACCACAATAAACACAGTAAACACATCGCGTTCATCTCTTTAACACAGTAAACACTGTAAACACACCACGTTCGTCTCTTTACTACAGTAAACACAGTAAGCACATCGCATTTGTCTCTTTACCACAGTAAACACACCGCGTTCGTCTCTTAACCACAGTAAACACAGTAAACACATTGCGTTCGTCTCTTTACCACAGTAAACACACCGCGTTCGTCTCTTAACCACAGTAAACACAGTAAACACATTGCGTTCGTCTCTTTACCACAGTAAACACACCGTGTTCGTCTCTTTACCACAGTAAACACATCACGTTCATCTCTTTACAACAGTAAACACACCGCATTCGTCTCTTTACCACAATAAACACAGTAAACACATCGCGTTCATCTCTTTAACACAGTAAACACTGTAAACACACCACGTTCGTCTCTTTACTACAGTAAACACAGTAAGCACATCGCATTTGTCTCTTTACCACAGTAAACACACCGCGTTCGTCTCTTTACCACAGTAAACACTAGGGGTATAACGATACACCAAAGGCACGATTCGGTTCGGTTCACGGTTTTGGAGCCACGGTTCGGTTCGGTTCGGTTTCTGTTTGCTGTGGGGTTAGGGTTGATGTCATCTTAACAGCAATGCTAAGGAACAATAGATTCACTTAATAAAAAGAACAACTAAACTTTTTCTTTATTAACTTTGCCAACCCATTTTAGTACAGTCAGGATACCTGAGTAAGTTAGTGAAAATTAGACATTCACTTGTCCAAGTGAAAAATTTACTTGTCCGGGGCAAAAAAAAATGCCTTTTTTTTTTTTGCTGTAAATTAATCCATTCTGAAGCAATAGTCTCATCACTACTCTATAAGGTCTTACTTCAATCTGAATATTTGTGATATTTGCCTTAAATTGATTTCTAGGACACTTTTTAACTTTATTTTCCTAACCTTACTAACTGTATGTGTCATCATTCACATCAAATTCTTACATTTTATCAATACATCAAATTAGAATAATTAGACTCTGTATGGTTGCACAAATTATATCAGTATCAACAAACTTCATCTTTCCATTGCACAGGAAAAACCGGGCCTGCAATGAAATTGATATTTAACTATATTTTCTTAGACTGTTTAATGAAGATAAGAGGTTATAAAAAATGCATTTACACAGTAAAATTGCAAATACATAAATAATGTAATAAGATTAATGTTATAATTTTTTTAAACATAAATCTAAAATGTTGGTAGAATGCAATACCTTTAAATATAAAATCGAACCACCAATAGGTGGCAGTAGTCACTCTCTTAATGAGCGAGTCACGGATTCAACCATAGATGGATTCAACCAGTTCGTTCACTGACTCGATTCATAAAAAAAAAAATGCTTAATCATTCAGTACTGAAATACCGCTGTGTTCCTCGGAGATTCATGGAGGTTATGCTGTTGCTTAGAACTATTTTCGTTTGCAAAAATGGTTAATGATGTGTCTAAAATGTAAGTCAGTTAATATTAACTACTAGTTTATTGAACTACTGTTGTATAAAATCAATGTCACGTTTGCAATCGTAATGGTGCTTTCCTACCGCAGTATGTTTGTTCATGCTTGTTTCTTTGTGTATGCTGTTGAGCCTGTTAGTGTTGATTTTCTGTGGGTCAGATAGCCTGCATGAGCTTGATACTGTCCGTTTTCAGTCATCTTAAAGGTGCAATGTGTAATATTTAAGATGATCTCTAGACAGAAATGTAATGTAGTATACTATGTTTTCAGGGGTGTATAAAGACCTTACTTAATGAACCATTATGTTTTTATTACCTTAGAATTATCAGTTTATATCTACATACAACGTGGGTCCCCTCACATGGAAGTTGCCGTATTGTTTCTACAGTAGCCCTAAACGGACAAACTGCTCTACAGATCGCGTTTCATCACTGTTGTTCTAACGGAAAACACTGACACAATGATGAACAAGTAACTGTAATATTCACAATAACATCGTTTTATTGAATTATTAAGTAAATATAATTCCTTAATTTACGTTTTAAAATAAACCTCCTTACTCTTTGCTGTCTATCTTAATCCCGTGTGGGCTACCGTAGCTTCTGTAAAGGGAGGGGTGAGCGGTGGACGGGTTGCAATTCACAACCTCACCACTAGATGCCGCAAAAATCTACACACTGCACCTTTAAGTAATGAAATCAGAATTATGCTCAAAGTTTCGTTGCTGCGCTAGTTATTGTTTGTAATTGATGTTTTATCAGGTTACAAGTCCGGTGGGGCAAGTAAAATACCCTTTCACTTGCCCTTTCACAAATCCACTTGTCCCGGACAAGCGTTAATGTTGAGCCCTGAGTAGTAACCGAGTGTGATCGCTCACTCGAGTCACATGACATGACATGCACTTGGAAAATACTAACTTTAGAATATAATATTTAGAACTAAATTTAGAACAAAAGCTCGTCATTACTAATACAATTTAATCAAATGTGATAAAGATGTTTAAATTGGTTAAATTAGTTAGAGACAAGTGACGTCAACCTCAACAATGGGCAGCAGGGGCGTGAGAGTACCGCGGTACGCCACGAGAGTTTCGCGATACGTATCGTGGTTGGTGTATCGCGATATTTCGGTTTGGTTTGTAATATCGTTACACCCCTAAACAAAACAAACGGAAGTAACATAATCATTGACCGACAAACAGGGTGTGCAAACACAGACTCTTAAATACACTGAAGAAAAAGGCGTGGTCACAAACAAGCTAACAAGATGATGAGGGGGAAATACAAATATGGGCAAGTTGAACTAACACAGACAAAACTAGAAGGGGGGAGAAAACGACTAAACATATTAACTAGAAAAAGAGGGGGAAAAACACTTGGAAAACATGACAGAACAGGACAAAACACAGACATATTCCTGACAGTCCCTTCATATATATATATATATATATATACAGTAGTCAACATTCGAAGTGGATCAAAACCTTTTATCAAATTTGTCCTAAAACCAAAAAGAATACCCGTTCCTATCTTAGGACAACTTTTGATAAACGTTTTTGATCCACTTCGAATGTTGACTACTGTATACTGTATATATTTATTGTGAACGGGGGAGAAAACACGCATGTCACGGTGAGAAATAGGAGATCTGGGTCCAGGTGCAGGTAAAGGATTTTTAATGTAAATAACCAAACAAATACAAATAAACAAAAAGCCAACACGGCAGAACATAACATAAACTCAAATACTAAATAAACAAAACCAAGGCCAGGATAACAGGAAAGCAGACAGACAGTAGACATAAGACAATGCAACCATGAAGCAGAAGTGAAAGGTGAGAGTTTTTAAAGGAGAACTCCGGTGTGATTTTGACCTAAAGTGTATTGAATCATGATACCGAGTGTAAACGTACCTTGCATATCTCATCTCGTCTTGTCCACTGCTGTCCGAAATCTGGGGTCAGTTAGCCAATGCTCACAACAGGCTGTCAATGAGAGTCCATAGGGCATCGAAGAAGCTATGTAAATAAACTACTGTTTTACGCCATTTACGCGTCACAAAGTAGCTCCACACTTCATTGGTAGACTTCCAAGGACCCTGGCATTTAAAACGAGACATTGAGAACTCAGAAAAAGCACCGGTAGTTTATTTACGAGAAGATTTATACAGACAGTAACTGCAAGAAGTTTAGCGGCCGCCGCCATCTTGAATGTAGTCACGATAAGTCGAGTGTCGAGCACCAAGGAATTTATCAGGTTATCAACGTATCAGGTTGTAGTTTCCTTCGTGCTCGGAGTGCTACTTATCGTGACTACATTCAAGATGGCGGCGGCCGCTAAACTTCTTGCACTTACTGTCTGTATAAATCTTCTCGTAAATAAACTACCGGTGCTTTTTCTGAGTTCTCAATGTCTCGTTTTAAATGCCAGGGTCCTTGGAAGTCTACCAATGAAGTGTGGAGCTACTTTGTGACGCGTAAATGGCGTAAAACAGTAGTTTATTTACATAGCTTCTTCGATGCCCTATGGACTCTCATTGACAGCCTGTTGTGAGCATCGGCTAACTGACCCCAGATTTCGGACAGCAGTGGACAAGACGAGATGAGATATGCAAGGTACGTTTACACTCGGTATCATGATTCAATACACTTTAGGTCAAAATCACACCGGAGTTCTCCTTTAAAAGACCAGATGATAGTGAACAGATGTGAGTGAATCAGTGTTAATGACAAAGACAGGTGAATGCAATCAGAAAGTGCAGTGTGAACAGCGACCTCAGGAGGCTGAGGGGAGACCCACAGCCCCAATCATGACAACGCAACAAGGAGAGCTCAAGTGAATACCCGGAGTGTGGATTTTATTGACAAAAGTGTGGGTGAAACAGTGAAGTGGCGGCGGTGCTTCGGTGCTCTTCGCGCAGGCTTCCAAAGGCTGTGGGTCCGTGCTCGTATGTGTGGCTGATCGGTCACGCACTGCTGTCTGGAATGAAGAGAGAAATGAGTGTTAGTCACCGTCTTCATGGAGAAATGTCCCTCTTTTGCTGCGGCTCACACGGCTTATCTGGCCGCGGCCTGATGAGAGACAGCTGCGACCAATCAGCCGGTGATGAGAGGAGACAGGTGATTTGCGTGAGTTTCCAGGGCGACGCTGATCCATGTTTGGGATGCTCGTCACAATATATATATATATATATATATATATATATATATATATATATATATATATATAAATAGCTATGATTAATGGAAGTTAAAGGAAAGATGAATGGAGTTTGCCAATTTGGGGTTACCTGCTATTAAGCAAGTTACCTAATAAATTTAAATTAAACAATGAGAGTTTGGACAACCCACTGCACAATGTAAACCATACCAATGAGTATTTTAATCAGTAATTTTTAATGAAACATTATGAAGCTGCTTGAGCAACTGAGTGACCTTTGGGCAAAAAAAAAACAATGAAGTGAATGTTTTCAGCTTTATGGATGTCGGTTTTGGTCTGGGCCCATCTGCACATACATACCCAGATGCTATGCCACTGCATAGTGATGACTCTGATTTCTTTCTGATCCTACTGGTACATGTTTGGCTGTATTCATTACAGCCATAGATCTCTGCGTTCCAAAACTGGTGTAGCATGATTGTTGAAAATATACAAACAGGTTATTTTACAAGAGCGCTGAAGCTTGTAATCATGAGGAAGTTCTGGTAGAACTATGGGGAAGTTTTGATTAAAAAAAAAAAAAAAACCTTTTGATAAAATTTCCTAAAAACATACCAGTACACACAAAAGTTCATCTGACATGCAAATGAAGGTCAGTCTTTGCAATCCAGTTTGGGAAATGCTTGTCTACAGCAATGGAGTTGTCAGCACATAAAAAGCATGTGGCATGATTTTTATTTGTCATAGGTGTCACATCAATAATGTCCAATGCAACATTCTGTTAACTGAATGTGATTTCATTATAGTGTTTTGACTCTTTTAATTTATGTTTGTATGCCATTTATGTTTATTACATATTATGCATTGCAATTCTAAGGATATGTTTAGCTGTGTAAAATGTGTATAGCTGAATTCAGTTGCATGATTCTGTCAAACTGCAGAGCATTTACCAGTGTTAACTGTTCATTTAACTGTTCTTAAAAAGTATTAGTTTCATGGTGGAATAATCTTTTGCATTAAAGGGATGGTTTGGAGTAGATTTGACTTCATTGCTATGCACTCCGAAGCCCATGTAAATACCCCATCCAAAGTTTTTTTTTTTTTACCTTAGTCAAACATTGAGGGAGATATCAGAGTTTTGATAGTTACTGCCATTTAGTGTGCATGTCAACGTAGTAGGTGGACTTTTACGTGCTTTTCCCAAACCAGGGAAGTGACGTCGACATGTCGCCATTTGTAGTTTTTGAGACTACTAGGGATCGCTTAAAAGTTGTTTTTAAAACACTCACGGTGGACTTACAAATTTTCCGATGCAGTGTTTTGTGAGTATATACCCTATTTACACTACTGTAGAAGTTTGGTAAGATTACGTGCACGTTTAGTGGTGCAATTTACGAGATTCATCACACGTACCATGAATGGCAGTAGCAAGCCATTCAAAAAACTCTGATATCTCCCTCAATGTTTGACTAAGGTAGAAAAACTATGGATGGGGTATTTACATGGGCTTCGGAGTGCATAGCAATGAAGTCAAATCTACTCCGAACCATCCCTTTAACATTCATTTTTGTGAGGTTTGTCATGACATTATACAACTAGATTTTTTTTGCAATAACATGCAAATTGACAAATGCAGAGTGCATAGGAACTAAATACACCTGGTATAAATACACAAATACACATGGTATATTTATGTACAAAATAAAGACTAATCTTCATTTCCGTGCTAAGTACTGACTACATAAAATTTGCAAAATCCAGTTTTCTGTGCTTTTTGGGAAAAAAAAAATGGGTTGAGTTGTCAAGTGGTGTAAAACTGCCATTCTACATTCATCTCACCTACTTCATTGTTTAACCTATGGCTGTATAACTATGTTGTAATATTCGTGTTTGTTTAAAAGACTGATACAAGTAAAACACAGTTGACACCATGACACTATTATTACTTAGAGTTCTATGACTAGTGATACGATTTTTTTTCTTTCTGAACTGTATTGATTCAGTGTAAATTTCCAGTGTTTATAATGACAATTTGTATAAAAAAAGAACACAGTCCTGCTTCATTATTAATGTAATCTAATTAAGCAAAATACCAATCAGTTTATATGCTGTGTAAGGCTATTTTTGCTTCATCACATGAATGCTCCAAAATATTTACAGAATGCTAGTTGGGATTTACTGTGCTGAATTAGATTGAGAGGCAACATTATGAGAGTGAAAATATTTTGTAACATTTGTTGCAAGAGTCTCTCGTCTTGTTTATAATAGTTAATAAACAAGTTTATCAAGTCTTTTCCCTGAACTCTGTAACAGGAATCTGCATGCCTACAATACTTCAAAAGTACAAGACAAAAATAACAACAGGAAACTAAACAGCTTCCTCATACTGCAGTAACGTGCTTTCAAACTTACTGTAATAAAGACGAGTGGTGTAGATTTTCAATGTTGGGGAAAATTACTTTAAAAAGTAATACATTACAATATTGAGTTACTCCCTAAAAAAGTAACTAATTACTTTACTTGGTTACTTTTTATGGAAAGTAATGTGTTACATTACTTTTGCGTTACTTTTTAAATCTGGGCAGAGCTTGCTTGTTTGTTTTTAATATAAAAAGTTCTATCTTTTGGCAAATGTAAAAGCCTTTTACACCAAAAGCCTTAGAGAAAAGTAAATTCACATCTGAAGAAGAAAAAATGTCAATGTTCAGCAATAAAAAAGGAAAACAAATTTTTTGATTATTTTGTGTAATTTTTGCTTATTAGTATGGATTAATTGGATCATTGAATGTCGGCATCAAAGACATTGGTTAATAAAATGGGATTAAATACATAAAGGATATTTGTTTTATTTAACATATTTAATTATTACAGGTTTGCGTTGAATTTCACTGTTTTTATTCATTTTGAGAAATACTGTATCTGTTTTGTTTAGTGGGTGAGATGAATTAATGCATGTTCACATTTATTCTAGAACAAAAGTAACATCTTACAATTTCTCTCAACATGGGAGAGCTTTTAATTAATAAATGAGGGGGAAAAGTAACTGGTGTTACTTATTTGAAAAAGTAACTCAGATATTTTCTTGTCAATTAAAAAGTAATGCGTTACTTTACTAGTTACATGGAAAAAGTAATATTGTTACGTAACTTGCATTACTTGTAATGCGTTACCGCCCAACACTGTAGATTTACATATGTAGACTTTTGGGTGGGACACACAGTTGGGACATCTAAAAAAAAACTACAACTGGCTACAATCAAGATGTAGACTGAAATCATGTTTTTCCCTCTAAATAACATTAATAAATATTAATGAACAACATACAGACCTTGAATCTTCTGGAATCACATTATGAATTATGGTTAACCTGTATCAACAAATTTCTGTTAATTAAAAAATTAGAAACACAGTTTCATTGAGAAAGCCTACGTAAATGCTAGATTTCTTTCTCTTCATATTAGAAAATTAATTTATAATATTTGAACATGAACTGTTAAATTTAAAACACAAAAGAAACGCATAATGACCACGAGAGGTCACTGTCATTCCACAACCAAGGTTCACACCTCCACTCATTCATTGATAACAGATTCCGGACCCGGTGATTTAAGTGAAACTTTCTGGTGTTTTGTACATGTATGATTTCACAGTTACTGTCCACATTTGACTTGCAATATAATATTAATAATAACACAAGCTTATTTAATCTCTTTCTGGTTGTATACGCACTGCGTTGAGCATTTAATCGCATGACTCTCACCGCCTGTCTCGTGTTTAATTCACTGTTAGCGCTAAATCCTGTCTGTCGTGCTCTGAGCTGCTGAGGATCCAGTCCAGAGCTCGCGATGGGTGACGGGTGGATAGATTATGGTGTTTCGCGCTGCCAGGACACTTTCGGTATGGACGAGACTACAACAGGACGAATGAAGTTAGCGAGAGTTATCAAAAAGACCTTCCTTTCATCGGATTATTATGGAAAACTGCGTTTATTTAAAGAAGCTCAACAAAATGGTTTCTAAATCTCGCTAAGATACTCACTTGAGGCGGTACGTTTCTTAACATGTAGTTTTGCCACATTTGCCGCTGTTCCAGTTGAAAAATTTGAGAAGCGCGCAGCTCTACACGAAGGAGCGCGTGCACAGCACAGGTGAAGAATCCACAGGTAAAACACCATCATGGTGCTGACTGACCAAATGCGCTGCTTAGTCTGTTCTGTTTAAGGTTCAGAAACGTCAGAAACGTTAATGGGACAAATCATAGACAACCCCTTTGGCCAAAATGAGCGTCTATTTTCACCTATGGCGGATTCTGCAGATATTCTTGGCAACGATAATCACGTCTGTCACACAAGGTATGTGATTTTCTTAAAGTCTAAAAGTTGGAAGAGCTAAATTATTATATTTTGGTCATTGTGTATAATACAATAATGTATTGAGGACCAGGTTAAGAGGTTTGTAATACCTGAAAAATTACTGTGGAGAAAGATTTAAAACATCTTTAAATAGAGTAAATGCTTGACTTAAGATGCAGTCTTTCTTTAGACAGGTTATTTAAAGGCTTTATGGCCAGAAAACAGAACGCTATTTTTGTAATATACTGTTATTATTTATTTACAGTAAGTATTAGAGACTCAGTGCCTCCCCCTTATTTAAAACTTATTTTATAGTATTAATAAACTATTATCTTTTATATAATTAACCTGGTATGTAAAGTTGATGGTTTTATACACATCAAATGTCTAAATGTTGTCCCAAACATTGCAAAGTTCAAAACCTTCTTAGTAAACAAAAAATATCCATCTGTTAAAATCATAGAAAAATTTAATTTCAACATAATCGATTGAATTGATAATGCATTTTACTTAAATTTATGGGAATAATTCCTCATACACCTTTTTTGAAAGAGGTCATTTGTGGCTCAATTGTTACCCTATAGGCAAAATACCTAATATCCAAAAGAAAAGCAGTACTTTTACTTAATATGTTACTCGTGTCCAATATAAATTTGCATGCAAAATACAACATGCATTGTCATTTATATTCTGATAGTTAACTTCATTTGTGTTCCACAGATTAAAGTAAATGATCTGCAGAAAGTGACTCAGTTGGTGCAACTGGTCAAATTTATATAAAGGAATGTATGATTTCTTTTGCAACATTGGCATATGCACTATTTTGAATGGGCATGATCTTTCCGACAAACATGAATCTATATATTATCTGTATCTGTAAGGTAGCCTACTTATTTGTAGAATCTACAGTGCTTTCAAGATCTTAGCCTCCTGGATAAGGGCATGATGAAAATTAAGAAGTTTTATTGGCATTATTGGATACAGAACTATTCCCGACCGTTCTTCAAAGGTCTTTACTCACCTCTCATTCTTTTCCAAATGCTCTCATTTGTCTAAATCCCTTCTGTAGTATTTTTTTGCACTGGGTGCTTGTTTCTCAAGGCATGGTCTGCATAGGATTAGTGCTCATCCTGTCCCAGAAACTGTAGTGTAGTGTTTCTACAGTTACACTCATTCATAGGGGCTGAGACATCTGTGCTGTGTGTGCTCTATCATCAGTAGTGTTTTAAGACATAAAATCACTTTTGTATATAAATGTAAATGATATCAAGTACTGGAGAACAGGATATTAAAAGCTTTGCTTCCATTCAGTATAGACCCAGTATGGTGTTGTGCTAAATGTTCATAGTTTAACAGGTTAGATTAACATCAGCTTACTTTATATGTGCCATATGGTCATATGGAGCCATATGTTTTACATTCATTTTAAAACTGTCTATTGAGATTTCTTCAACCCCAATCGGATCTCCATTTCAAGACTTTATCAGTAGGATGCTCTTAAATCACCTGCTTAGGATTTAATTTGTTGACATTTAGCATTAAGGATGTATTATAAAAAAGTTAGTGCAGACTTACAAGGTAGTGAGCAAGCTTGCTTGTTGACAATATAATAATGTAGTATGATCACAGAAAGGATCTGCTATATATTAAAAGCTGTCATAATATTATATTAATGTCATCTGTATGAATTTTATCCAGCATCAAGTCCCCAATTGGTCAGTGTGAATGGCCTCTACTCTGCCATCTGTGCTTGTTCATCCTAAAGCATAAATTGCACTTCACTGTAATTGCTGCATCGAATCTCATTGTACTGGATTGCATTTGCTTAATTTCCCTGCTTTACCTTAACAAGATGTTTCATAAACACAGATAAAAATATGTATTAGAAATTCATCTAAATGGCTTGCAAAATGTATATTTGAATTTGTATTTATTCACTATTATTTAATAATAGTATTGTTCCGATTTACTAAACTTACAAACTTTTTCCTTTAAAATTAATTGATTTGGTCAAACTTTTCATTAAAAAAAGATTAATTGTTTTAAATAATTTTAATAATTGTAATCATATGGTGAGGATGGGGGTGCTAAAGTTTCATAGCAAGAAAGAGTGTCATTTTTAGTTTTACTCAAAGAAGTCTGAGTTATTTGAAAGTAGAGAGGCAACTGTTGATGTGTCTCAAGAGGATGCACATCTGTGCTGTCAGCCAAACTGTTTGTAGTCCTCTGAGTCTTTTCACTGTATTCTCACAGCATGATTTTTTAGGTGTTTTCAAAACTACTCAAGAGTTTTCCCTTTTTAAAAAAATGAAAAATGTGGTCCAGACCTCCAGTAAACATCTTTTTAGAGAAACTAAATGCAAATAATAAAATACTATCAGCTGTATGATCTTGTACAGTTATAGTTTTAAATAATACATTTGATAAGTTTAATAAATAATATAAACAATAATATTCATATATTTCAACATTTTTGTTGCAAATTTGTTATTGTGTTGGGTCACCAGTTGATTTCAGATGTAAACTATGGGTACTAAAGCAAAACCAGCTCAGAATCCAGTGCTGTTAAAACCATTTTGCTAAGCATATACAGTCAGCAGAATGCTTTAGGGTGGACTGACAGATAATGCATGGATGTATAGAAAATGAGTTATTTTATTTACTATGTGGTTTGTCTCTAATGTTTTAAATCTAAATAGTATTATTTATTTATGCTTGGCCTCATATGGCAGTGACAAACTTTTGTCCTGTCATAGTCATGCTATTTATCACTAGATGTATATATATATATATATTAATGTTTTAAAATACATACTGAGCATTTATCTCACTCCTTAACACTCTTTTCCCCAGAGTGTGGCTAGCAGGCTTATTAGTCCATCATAATCCAGCCAGATGTTATCTATGTCATCTGCTGAAATGGAAGGAAAATAGAATGGATGCTGACCTCTTGACCTGCAACTGCTAATGCTAATGCTAATGCATCCAGTCCTGCTGGTGGCTAGCACAGAGACCCTTACATGAACTCTGCACTCCAAGCCAAATGTGCAAAATTACAAATTTAAAACATCAGTGGCAAACCACTCAATCACCACAAAGACCTAAGTGCTCTAACAAACATTCTCTGATTAGATATTTGACATTTCTTTACAGATAAAATAGTGTGTAGCAATGAAATAATGTTTGTGTACTTGTGCGTTTCTGGAGCCTTAAATATTAATCAAAGATAAACACAAGTAAACACAACAAGGTGTTTTTGAATGAAGTTTTTTATTATGAAGGGAAAACAAAATCCAAACCCACATGGCCCTGTGTGAAAAAGTGTTTACCCCCTAAACTTAATAACTGGTTGGGGCACCCTTAGAAGCCACAACTGCAATCAAGCGTTTGCGATAACTTGCAATGAGTCTGTTACAGCGCTGTGGAGAAATTTTGTCCCACTCAACTTGGCAGAATTGTTGTAATTCAGCCACATTGGAGGGTTTTCAAGCATGAACCGCATTTTTAAGGTCATGCCACAGCATCTCAATAGGATTCAGGTCAGGACTTTGACTAGTCCACTCCAAAGCCTTCCTTTTGTTTTTCTTCAGCCATTCAGAGGTGGATTTGCTGGTGTGTTTTGGATCATTGTCCTGCTGCAGAACCGAAGTTCGCTTCAGCTTGAGGTCACGAACAGATGGCCGGACATTGTCCTTCAGGATTTTTGGTAGACAGCAGAATTCATGGTTCCATTTTCACAGCAAGTCTTCCAGGTCCAGAAGCAGCAAAACAGCCCCAGACCATCACACTACCACCACCATATTTTACTGTTGGTATGATGTTCTTTTTCTGAAATGCTGTGTTACTTTTAGGCCAGATGTAATGGGACACACACCTTCCAAAAAGTTCAACTTTTGTCTCGTCAGTCCACAGAGTACTTTCCCAAAAGTCTTGGGGATCATCAAGATGTTTTCTGGCAAAACTGAGACGAGCTTTTATGTTCTTTTTGCTCAGCAGCGTTTTTCGTCTTGGAACTCTGCCATGCAGGCCATTTTTGCCCAGTCTCTTTCTTATAGTGGAGTCATGAACACTGACCTTAACTGAGGCAAGAGAGGCCTGCAGTTCTTTGTTGTTGTGGGGTCTTTTGTGACCTCTTGGATGAGTCGTTGCTGCGCTCTTGGGGTAAATTTGGTCGGCCGGCCACTCCTGGGAAGGTTCACCACTGTTCCATGTTTTCGCCATTTGTGGATGATGGCTCTCACTGTGGTTCACTAGAGTCCCAAAGCTTTAGAAATGGCTTTATAACCTTTTTCAGACTGATAGATCTCAATTGCTTTCTTTCTCATTTGTTCCTGAATTTCTTTGGATCTCAACATGATTTGTAGCTTTTGAGGATCTTTTGGTCTACTTCACTTTGGCAGGCAGGTCCTATTTAAGTGATTTCTTGATTGCGAACTGGTGTGGGGGTAATCAGGCCTGGGTGTGGCTAGAAAAAACTGAACTCAGGTGTGATAAACCACAGTTATGTTTTAACAGGGGGGTGGGGGCAAACACTTTTTCACACAAGGCCATGTGGGATTGGATTTTGTTTTCCCTTTATAAAAGAACCCTTCATTTAATAACTGCATGTTGTGTTTACTTGTGTTATCTTTGACTAATATTTAAATTAGTTTGATGATCTGAAACATTAAAGTGTGGCAAAAAAAAAAAATCAGGAAGGGGGCCAACACTTTTTCACACCACTGTATTTTGATCATAGCTCCTTTGGTGACAATGGTTCTACATAAACTTAGGCTTATGATGCTTTTGGGAAACGCAACCCAGCATGACTTTCTCTCTTATGTGGGACATGAAAAAAGAGTTTCAGTGTTGTTTTGGGCACCATGCTCAAAAACATTCTTCAAAATGTCTTTTTTTTGCGCAGAAAAATGTGGTCACATACTATTTCTGCACTCTGAGTGTTTAAAAGCCTTGTTTATATTGTAACTTGAATATCATATACTATTTTTGGCCAATTCATGTAAGAACCCCAGTTGAATTCAAAGGGTTCACTTTTACTTTTTTCTCCACTACTGTGCAAAGCACAGAAAGAGAATAATTTAAATCACAATTTCAACCAGGCAGAATGTTATCCATTTTAGAATAATCTTTTTTCCTTTGCATGTGCTGTCACTGCTGTAAATGTGAGTTTAGAGTTGTCGTGTGCCATGAGTTCACTTTGAGATTAGTTTGAGTCATGGCCTTTCACTGTAATGACTACATGACCCTACCACTCAATCTGCTTTTTTAAAATTACTTCCAGGAATTTTATGCATTCTCTTTTAAGCTCATCCTTGTTATTGGAGTTGTTTTGTTGTTGTTGTTTTACTAGCACACGGTACACTTATTTTGGGCTTCAGTTTCTGAGTTTACCAGTCTGTAGGAGTTTTTGATGAATCTGCTAGAATACTGAATTGATATTGTGCCCATAAAATGAAAGTGGTTGAAGATGGGGTAGATTAGGGTAGGCAGCGCTGGATGCACTATATCAAATTTACTTTGTATATTTTTTTTATCTTAATTAAATGTTTAATTCCATATGTGGTATGAGACCAGGACAGTATTAATGTTATCTTTATTTATTACAATACTGCCTTTGACAGTCCTCATAATACAATCTAGCCTTTCTACAGTGCATTTTATTTTAACCATATCTTTATTGAGATAAATATGAAAGATCAAGAAAACCACAGTGCATTTTATGTTCATGTGCAGAAATGTCACTCTAGTGATTGCTTTATTGTACTGTTGCTGTAATACACATATGCATTTCTAAGTGAGATTTAAGTGTCATAAGGTATACAAATACATGTTGGGGCCAGTTTATGTCATAAAATAGGACAAAAGTCATATACAGTAGTTGAAAATAGTGCCATTTTAATACCACTTTTTTTTCATTATACTCTCCTAAAAATAATGGTTATTTATTGGCATCAATGGTTCTATGAAGAACCTTGAACAATTGAAACTTTAGAAGGTTTAGAAGGTTCTTTTATAAAATGTTCTTCAAAATGGTTCTTCTAGCAACTGTTCACTGACCGGTTCTTTGGGGAACCAAAAATGGTTCTTTTATGGCATCACTGCAAAAACACCCTTTTGCAACCTTTATTTTTAAGAGTGTAAATATAACCAAATGTGAAAAGCTATAGCCATCATATACATCCAAAACATTCATCCATCCATTCTACAAAAAGCATATGCTATGTAGTGATTACAGAGATGCTGGAGTCCAGCATTTTGCGATCAAGGCAGGTTCCCATCCAAGTACTTACTAGGCCAAACCTTGCTTAGCTTCTGAGATAGTGGGGTTCCCATTGTTGTATGATCGTAAGCAACATTCAAAACATTGTATGCCATGAAGACAACATTGCACCTAATTTCTCTCGTTTTCCATTTGTGTCTTTGTTCTCCTGCAGAGCTGGACAGTCAGGAGATCTCTGATGCCACCAAATCCTCCACCCCATATCCATTGTTCCTTCCTGTAACTTACCAGGTATGGGATGCTGACTACTTTCTATTAAAAGAGGCTGGACAGGACATCATGCGAAATTCCAGCATGCAGAGCCACACGCAGCCATTTGTCATGCTCCAAGCGGGACGTCTCCCAGTTATCAATGCCAGCTACGGCCCACTCTCTGCCAGACGGGAGATCCCCCTGGACTTAGTGCAGTCAGTGCAATTATTCCGGCCGTCACCCTCAGTGTTTACCCTCAACTGGAAAGTCCAGTCCTTTGTCCTGACCCGATGGGTCTACTCGTCTTCTCCCAAAGTGCGAGTCCTGTTCTATGTGGCTGGGAGAGACTGGGACAGAGGAGAGAAGGGCAGAGGAATGAAAGATGAGCTGCCTTGTGTGACTGTGTACGCCTTCTGGCAGACTCAGGAGGTCCGGGGCTCCTGTGTCATCGGAAATGAGCGTGGCACCTGCATGGCAGTGGTTGATGCTCCTGCAGGTTGGTTCAGCCAAGTTGAGGGCAGTTCCAGTCGGGAAAGACAAGGGCCGGGCCAGGGAAACCCTGTGGAGTTGTATTATCAGGCCCGACCCAGCGCCTATGGTCCATGCACAGCTAGTGGGGAGGAGGGCAAAAGGTGGGATATGGGTGATAGAAATGCTGGCCAGCCTCAAGCTGAGTTCATGCCTGTGACCCCCATGCAGAGGATTGGGAGCGTTCGGCTCCTGCAGGTCAAACAAGGGGCAATGCCGGTGTCTGTACTCAGACTAAGAGAGGCTGTGGTCATCCAGACCTCCTCAAAACCACTTAAGAAGACTGATATTGCCTCCTTTTATGTCTATGTGAGGAGCTCCGCCAACCTGGATACTTTCTCCCTCAGGTAAGTCTCATGCAGAAATGTATGCATTTGCTAACACTTTCATCCAAAACAATCAAGGTTTACATTTTAGCAGTTCATGCATTTCCTGGGAATCAAACCCACAACCTTACTGTTGCTGGTGCTACTCTTATGAACTCTTTTTGGAATGCCTCACCACTGCTTTAATGCTTTATTAGAATTATACCAATAAACTGGAAACAAGATTTCTAATGGATTATGCATTTTTCCTGAAAATACCAGTATTGTTATCATCCTTTCTGGAAGCAGTGCAGATTATCAGTGTGGAGTGGAGAAATACATGTCATGATAATAACATTCAATGATATTCTGAGCTGTTATTCTGACTGTGGAACTCTGGGGTCATCAAGTCTGGGAAAATAGTCTGTAAAGCTCATTGTGCAGATTTGAGCATCTAGCTATATGGCTGAAAAAGACATGCACGTTTAATCCCTCAGATTACTGTATATGCAAAGGCATGCTGTGCCACAAACACATTTTCTTTGCTTCTCTCACTCTCTGTATGGTTGGGCTGTGTATTCATTGTCATGTGGTGCTTTAAAAAGCTTGTCTAAATAGAGAGCCTCTGCTTGGTTGTAGAAGGTGAGCATCGTTTAGGAAAGGGTTTTATAGTGTAAATACTACAGTTGAGGTCAAAAGTTTTTTATACACCTTACACAATCTTCAAAATTATAATTATTTTACCAAAATAAGAGGAATCATACAAAATGCATGTTATTTTTTACTTAGTACTGACCTGAATAAGCTATTTCACATAAAAGACATTTACATATAGTTCACAAGAGAAAATAATAGTTGAGTTCATGAAAATTATCCCGTTCAAAGGTTTACATTCGCTTGATTCTTAAAACTGATGTTACCTTATTTTGTCTTATGGTAAACATGTAACTATTTTCTATAGCCTCTAAAGGTCAGTACTAAATGAAAAAAAAAAGATATTTAGTAAAAAAAAAAAAAATAATTACACATCTCCATTCTGTTCAAAAGTTTTCAACCCCAGGCTCTGAATGCAAAATTGTTACTTCTGGAGCATCAGTGAGCGTTTGTGCCTTCTGTAATAGTTGCATTTGAGTCTCTCAGTTGTCCTCAGTGTGAAAAGATGGATTTCAAAATTATACAGTCATTGCTGGAAAGGGTTCAAATACACAAAAAAGGAAAACCAAAGAATTTGTGGGGCCTGAAGGATTTTTCTGAAGAACAGTGTGCAGTTTAACTGTTCAGAACAAACAAGGGACTCATGAACAACTATCACTAAACAAAAAATAAATAAATAAAAACAGTTGTGGATAATTCAGGTAACAACAAAGTGACTAAGAATCAAGCATTTGTAAAATTTTGAATGAGGTTATTTTTTATAAATTTGTCAGTTATTTTCTCTTGTGGATCTTTAATGTGAAATATCTTATTCAGGTCAGTACTAAATAACAAAATAACACACATTTTGTATGATACCTCTTATTTTGGTAAAATAATTAACATTTTTCTGATTCTGCAAGGTGCATGTAAACTTTTGACCTCAACTGTATTTTTAATAAATGAGTTAATGACACTAAAGATAAAGAAACACTGAAATTTAAAGTGGTATAAACATCAAATAAAAAAATATAGCCACTCATTACCAATTATGCTTTGCAGCTGGGTCATAACTCGGGGTTATAAAGTGTGCAAAATGGGTTTGGGACAGTGTTTGTAATCAAGCCTACCTTTGTAGAGCTGAAGTTTTTCTAGAAACCTGTTGATCAGATTAGCCTGACTTCAGTTTGGGCAACAAATATTTTTTCAAATATTAAGAACTTTTTAATACTTTTAACCTTTTTAATGACCCCTTTTTAAAATGTGCTTAATTATTATCTAAGCAGGATTGTAAAACCATAATAGTCTGACTTTATGTCCCTTTTTTGAAGTTTTCATTTTAATTCAGAAATTCTAAAATGTTTTTATCATTGAACATGCCACTCATTAATGGCTAAACATTAAAGGGGTCATGAACTGCCTCTTTTTATTATTTTGTATTGTTCTCTGAGGCCCCTTATAATGTTATTAATATTTTTACATCAAAAAACATGATCATTTTAAAGTAATAGGCAATTTTCTTTCTGTTTATAACCCCCCTGATCAGAACGCTCTGTTTGAATAGGCATGGTGAATTGAAGACTTGGAAGTAAACGGCCACTGCTATGATTGGCTAACACTTGTGTATATTTGACAGCCTGCATTCCTCATATACAGCCCTGTTATAACAGACAAAGCAATAGTGACTACATAATAAAACCAGTTACTCACACTTGTGTGGGGCGACATTACTGTCGGATTCAATATAACTGGAAAATCATCTTCTTTTAGTTTCAATCCTTCTGAAAATCCTGAAGTAAACAAAGGAAGTAGACCTTCTTTTGCCTTCCATTATTTATACTTTGTGCATGAATTGGTGGGCGGGGCTAAACAGGCAGTGATGTAGAAGCAGGCGCTGACACATTCCAGGCAGATTGGCATTAATATAAGTTTTTTTTTAGCTAACGAGAAAGTTTTGAGTTCTGAAACATACAGAATGTTTTTGTATTACAATGACCACTTATATGTCAAAATATCAAGGGCATTTTGTTTTCTCAGTTCATGACCCCCTTAACTTCTTCTCTTTAAAGAAATGCATTTGAGATGTGGAAGAATTTATGATGCAGTGTGATTCAGCACTGAGAAATGTGGGAAATCTCATTTTAAATTTAAATTAAAAAATTTAATTAAGAAGCTTAAGACTGAAGAGATTTAAGATGCCAGTTGTAGACTTTCAGTATTTTGTTTTGAAAATATGGTCTACCTGTAAAGCTGCTCTGTTTTTGTGATTTATGATCATATATGTGCACTTTTCTCATGTGTGCACCATTTTATATTCACAGGTCAGGTTGTGTCTGTATTATTAGGGTCTTAGAGGACATTTGGTTCTGTTGTCCTTGCCTACTCCTCCCCCTAATCCCCTTCATTCTTAACATCCATCTCTGTTGTGTCAGACTTCCCTGGTGAAGTTCAGTCCTCTCTGAAGCACATTTCTTCATCTACCCCCGCTTGAGTGTGCTTGAGCCTTTTTTTTTTTTTTGCTGATGTACCATCTCTCTCTTTTTTAAAATCCTGTTGCTCTTGCCACTTAATCACTGTCGCCTTAAATCTCAGTCTGTTCACAACCAGTTCTCCTCTATACAGCTCACATCAGTCACTGCAAACCCACTGAGGACAACCGTCCCACGAGACGTGCCTTCTCTTCTCTTCTCTTCTCTTCTCTTCTCTTCTCTTCTCTTCTCTTCTCTTCTCTTCTCTTCTCTTCTCTTCTCTTCTCTTCTCTTCTCTTCTCTTCTCTTCTCTTTTTAACATTTAAAATGCACACAAACATGATTACATTTCTCCCTGTTATCCATTAATCAATTTAAAAATGGCTCCAGATGGTCAATAGATACTTTTCATTAACTGGTGCTATTATCAAATTATGAACAATTGCTCAGTTGCCCTTGAAGCATTGAGATATTAACAGATGTGAGCTTTGGTGAGGTTTGATATATCATGCTGTGATATCCCGCTGGTGGCTTTAATGGTGATGAAAATGTAGAAATTAAAAATATATCATTACTATTGGGCCTAAAGGATTTGTTTTAATGGTGTTGTTGTTGTTTTTATCATAGCCTCCCCTCAGGATGTCTCAGTATGAAGTGTGAATCTAGAGTCAGACATGACCACTTTAAAAATGACAATACACTACTCAGTGGTGCAAAAAGCAGTAAAGCATTGTTATTCTAGAATATTCTTACTAGAACCCATAAAATACAAACATATGCATGCATACAGATTATGCTAATTAGTCATGCATAATATGGGTTAGTCATTGTCTATTTATTTGCATGTCTATGCTTTGTTGCATTCTCAAAATGGTGGACCTAATGTTTGGGACAGAAGGAAAAAGGGACAAATGGCTGCTTACTAATGTGTAAAAGTTCTGTTGTGCACTTAATTGTATTTAAAGTACACTTGTACATCATTTACTCTGTTGTCATTTACTCACCCTCAAGTCATTCCAAACCTGAAAAAGTTTCTTTCTTCAGCTGAACATGAAAGAAGATATTTTGAAAAATGTTGGTAACCAAACAGTTGCTAGAAGCCATTGATTTACATAGTTTTGGGTGAACTATCCTTTTAAAGTGAGTTTACTTTCATGATGTTTATATACACTTTTAAATTAAAACATTTTAGTCATGCTTTAAAGATACTCTGTTAGAGATACACTAAATTATACTTCTTTTTCACAAGGTTATGCTTATATTAAATTGGTATATTGCTGTATAAAGCCATCAGTTTATTGTTTCCATAAATGATGTATTTGATATGTTACTGAAATCAGTAGTCTGCCTTCTCAGATCTGTATTTTGGTTTTTAAATCACACTGGGATCAATCATTGTGAACGGTTCACCCAATCAAGCCTTTTGAAAAATACTACTCCTCCTCATCTGAATGTCGTCACATATAAATCTGTCAGGAGGCCCGTTAGGAATCACCATGATAAATTTAATCTGTAGTCATGCTCATATTTCATCCCGCAGGAAGTGACACGTGTCACAGTTGCATTACAGCTGGTCATAAATTAGGAGGTTGTGAGGCAGGAAAGATAAACTGCTGCTCAGTGATTGTTTTGATTAAATGAGTGAATCTTCATAATTTAGACTAGTCTTTTCATAATTCATATGCTGTGAGACTAATTAGAAATGTCTTATTTGGGATTCTCATCTGACTGTCATGCTAAATGCTATAGCAAGGCTTTTGGAATATTCAGAATGGATTTGTTAATAGAAAATACAAAAAAACTGGTTGAATCAGTATCCAACTGACAGCTTTAGACCATATGCACAAAAAAATAGAGAAAAAAATACAGTCATGAAACCTGATCTTTTCTTAACTTTAAAATTTCTGATTATTTACACACCCCTATATCATCCAAGATGTACATGTCTTTCTTTGCAAAAAAGAAGTTTTATAAGGAAAACATTTCAGGATTTTTCTCTATATAGTGGACTTCAATGGTGGCCAACGGGTTGAAGGCCCGAATTTCAGTTTCAATGCAGCTTCAGAGGGCTCTACGTGATCCCAGCCGAAGAATAAGGGTCTTATCTAGCGAAACAGTGTCCGTTTCTTACTGACAGCCTGTAAGTATGTTTTTATATTTAAAGAATTCAGTACTGACTATTCAAACGCGAGTTTTGAGCAGTGTAGAGTAGTGCTTGTTGTTTCTCGTTCCACGATTGCAAATGCAGACATGGTGTTATGTTTACATGGCGTGACGCAACACAATGCATAAAAAAACAGTATGAGTCATTATAATCAGTAATTATGTCCCCACTAGATGCAACAAATGTCTGTTTAAATGTTTTTAATGAGTTTTATTGTTTCTGTCTCTTTGCGCCGAGAAAAGGCATGGTAAGGGGCGACGCATTTCCGTCACATGCTTGAGGTATTCGGCCAATGACAATGCACCGGATAGTTGGCCAATCAGAGAGTGTGTTTTCTCCACCACTTGGCCATTTAATATTCTCAATATGGCTCTCTGGCATTTTTTTAAAATACAAATTTATAAACGTGGATAATTGCAGTACGTAATGCATGGGGTCGAGCTAGTGTAAGAAGAGCATTTGTGGTTAAAAAGTATATACATTTTTATTTTTATTAGAAAATGACTGATCGTTTCGCTAGATAAGACCCTTATTCCTCAGCTGGGATCAGGTAGAACCCTTTGAAGCTACATTGAAACTTCATTTTGGATCTTCAACCCGTTGGCCACCATGGAAGTCCACTATATAGAAAAAATCCTAGAACGTTCTCTTTAAAAACATTAATTTCTTTTCGACTGAAGAAAAAAGACATGAACATCAATAGTCAATATTCGAGCCCTAAGGCATAATTCAACACTTTCACAGAAAGCCAAATGGACCAAAAATGGCACAATTTCTTCAGAATAAGCCAATGGCATTTTGTTTATCCCGGTGTTCCTTACATTTGGCACTTGGTGAGTGTTAATTCTGGATGCGGGTGTTTTCTCCACCACTTGGCCATTTAAAATTCTCAATATGGTTCTCTGGCATTTTCTGTACGTGTTTGAGTATGTGCGTGACATTTCAAAGCCTACATTCATTATGTTAAATGTCAGGGATGTTTGATGGATAATTGAAAAAGGACTCGCAAATGGACTCGTGATATCAGATGTCGAGCTCGCTCTGATATACCCTCGACCAAAATACTGTGAGGATCTCAACAGTGACAGACAGAAGATGATTTGGGATGGATGTTTCACAAGTTGTTTGGTCTCCATAGGTCAAATGGATTGAAGTGTTAAATTCCAGTCTTGAACAGATGTTTCTGGGGATTGACAGAGAGGGATAAGTGTGGACTTAACATGCTGTGAAGGAGCATCTCCATCAATTTTTTGAGGTCCAACAGTATAGCTGCTGAAACAAATTTTATTAGATTTATATTATGATGTGTTTATTGATATCCATTGGTAGCCAACAGTTTGGAACATTAGCTAACATTAGTTAGCCAACATTATAATTGTTTTTACTGTCACTTTACTGTTTAAACAGATATTTTATTGCATGAAAACATAAATACAATGCAAGCAGTGCATACTGTTTCAAAATAGGAATTAGATTTAAAATTGAAAACTATAATATTTAAACATAATGAAATATGTTGCATTTGTGCATCAGTGGATGCATCTGGAACTAGAAGTGAAAATGCACAGTCAGAAACTTGATGACAAAAGAAAAAGAGATATTGTGAGAGATTAATAATTTTCGTTCAAGAAAGGGAGGGTCAAATCTGGTTTTACGTCTGAATAGTCCCAGAATCTTCTCTGTCAATGCCAAGATTAGTGCTCCCATGAGCCCTTCACTCGAGACAGTGATTACATCTTACAAGAACAGAGTACAGATGGTCTTACACACACACACATACACCATTTTGAACACAAAAAGATCATATTTTTTAAACAAGCCCTACATAACCTTAACCCTATGTTACATGCACAAAATACACAAATCTTACTGTTTTCATTAATAAAATCAATATGACATAATCTTCCCTGCGCTTTTATGTTTGCAAACATAATTATGTGTATGTTCAAATGCCCTTTAACAAATCTGACCCGATTACCAAGCAGACAGGCAGCTAGGGTCTTACAATACAGCCCCTGTGAGACTAATATCTTGCCTATGGAGTTTTACAACCCCAATATTTATGACAGACACTCGTGGAGAAAAAGACCCTTCAGCATTAGATGAAAACACAAATATGGCTCTGACATTACAAAAGATTTAAAGGGTGCTGGAATCTGGAAGGTGCATTTTCCAGCAGTCATATTTTTAACAGTCGTTTATCATTATGCTTATATTGATATCCTTTATGCCACTCTGTGTGGCTGTATTGGTTCTCGGGAAGCTTTTAGATTCTGTTCCAAGAGCTCTAATGGTCCCTTGAGCTAAACAGTATTTTGGCACTATTGAGCTGAAAAACTTCCTTTTGCCCGTGGGTACATAATGTTGCAGTTGTATGATCAATTATATTGACATATTATTCGGATTATAGTGTGATATGGGGTCAGTGTGACAGTTTGCAAAGGTTTTGGAGGAACAGGAACTCGGTAGACATATGCCTCAGATGGCCTTAAATGAATTTCTGAGAGAGGAACATTTGGATTGTACAATATATGGCCAAAGTGTCTCATTTCATTTGTTTGTTTCTTTGGGTGAGCTTCTAAACAATAAAATGTTTTTTGGGGTTTTGGGTCTGGGTTGTCATGACCGTTCAGGCTTGGCTAACTGGGTCTGATGTGGATGTCATTGATTTCCTGTCCTCTGTAAGGGAATTGAGACTAACATGCTTTTCTTTGCCCCTGTATTGGAAACCACACTGTCAGCCTCAGCTTTACACTCCTTGAACAGACCATTCTTGGCCTCATCTCCCCCTGCCATACACGTCCACCTACACATGCAAACCTGCTATGTATAGAAACACAAGCATTGCTTTTCGGATGGAACCAGTAATAAATGAAACACACCTAAAAGATGTATACTAGGAATGTGCATAACTGCAGTTTAAAAAACAAAATGACATCCATCTAAATTAATTGTATCTGTGGTGCTTTAAAGAGGATAAATGTGAAGACCAAGCATTTATGAGATGGTCTTACCATATTAACTTTCTGACAGGTGTTCCTGTAGCTCAGACAGTAAAGCATGTTGGTAGCTATGCCAAGACAAGGATTTGATTTCCAGACAATGCAAGAACTGATAAAAGTATACATACTTTTTACTGATAAAAGGAGATTTTACACTGATTAATTACACCAGTGTAGAAGGTTAAATAACAAAGGACCCAGAATCAAGCCTTGGGGGATACCATGTTATCACAATATACCCAGTATATTATTTGGATTTTACAACTCAAATTTGTTTGTCACAACAATCTATGAGATAATGTGAACGACCTGTTGTGTTATTAGTTTAACCAGTAACTAACTTTGTATTACTAATAAACACTCTGCAATCTATTCATAATTAATAAATGTTCGTTCATTTTTCTTTTTAACTCTTAACAGAGCCATGGTAAAAAAGGGTGTGTCCTTTCGTACAGCCACACCTAGCAACACAGTACTATGGGACATCACTCTGGACACAGGCCCAGATGGGAGTGTTGGAGTAATCTGTCAGAGAAAGTCATCTGCAAATGTGAAAAGGTGAGTATGTCTGCTAAGGGTTAATTAATTACTTCTAATCAGATGATTAGGCAGTGATTAACCAACTCTCATTGGTGACTCTGATTAAATATTTCCAGGCTGGAAATATTGTCCATGGAAACCATGATTTTACATTCTAAAGCAGATTGGTCAAAGTGGATTCCTGTAATTATTCCCGTAGTTTGTTGATTAGTCTTTATCTGTTTAATAAAAGCACTTTCTGTGGATTTATGCAAATCCACCATCCACAAAACCACCAGAGAATGGCTAACTGACCTCACTAGACATGTACGCATACAGTGTCTTGCGAAAGTATTCATACCCCTTCATTTTTTTTTTCATGTTTTGTTATGTTGCAGCCTTATGTTAAACTACTTTTTTCCACATCAATCTACACACCCTACACCATAATGACAAAGCACAAAAACTTTACAAATGTATTAAAAATAAAACACTGAAATAAGTACATTGCATAAGTATTCATACTTAACGCAGTTGAAGCACCTTTACAGCCTCAGGGTCTTTTGGGGTATGATGCCACAAGTTTTGCACATCTGCATTTGGCAATTATCTGCTATTCTTCTCCTCACCTCTTCACCTCTCTAGCTTAGTAAGCCTGGATTGCGGCTGGCAGACATTTTCAGGTTTCTCCAGAAATGTTTGATTGGGTTCAAGTCCAGGCTCTGGCTGGGCCACTCAAGGACATTCACAGAGTTGTCTATAAGCCACTCTCGGAGGAAAGTGAACCATCTGCCCAGTCTGAGGTTCTGAATGATCTGGACTGGGATTTCATTAAGGGTGTCTCAATATTTTGGTGCATTGAGCTTTCCTTCAACTCAACTCTTTCCCTCAGTCCCTGCCGCTGAAAAACAGCACCACAGCATGAGGCTGCTACCACCACACTTTACTGTTGGGATGCTACTGTGCAGGTGATGAGAAGCGCCCGGTTTCCTCCATACATGATGCTTGGAATTGAGGTTCATCAGACCAGAGAATCTTGTTTCTCACAGTCTGAGAGTTCTTTATATGCTTTGTTGCAAATTCCAAGTGGGTTTTCATTTGTCTTCACTGAGGAGAGGATTGAGTTTGGCCACATTGCCATAAATACCAGATTGGTGGAGTGTTGCAGTGATGTTTGTCTTTCTGTAAGTTTCTCCCATCTGCATATACGATCATGGAGCTTAGCTAGAGTGACCATCAGGTTCTTGGACATCAGTCTAATTAATGCCCTTTTCCATAAATTGCTCAGTTTGGCCAGGAGGCCAGCTCTAGGAAGAGTTCTAGTTGTTCCAACCTTCATCTATTATGGATAATGGAGTCTACGTGCTTTTGTTAACCTTCAATGCAGCAGATTTTTTTTCTGGACACTTCCCCAGATCTGTGCTTTTGACACAATCCTGTCTCCGAGCTCTACAGGCTTTTTGGTTTTTGCTCTGATATGCATTTTTAGCTGTTAGACCTTTTATTAAGAGGTGTGTGCTTTTCCTAATCATACTCATTCAAATAAATTTGCCACAGGTTAACTCCACTCAAAGTGTAGTAACATCTACAAGGGTTATGAATGCTCCTGAGCTCAATTTTAAGTGTCCCAGAAAAGGGTATGAATACTTATGCAATGTAATCATTTCATTTTTTTTTATTTCTAATACATTTGCAAAGTTGTTTCAAACCAGTTTTGGGCTTTGTCATTATTGTGTATGGAGTGTGGAAAAAAACATGAAAAAATATGAAGGGGTATGAATACTTTCGCAAAGGCACTGTCTATGTTTGCCATTGAGCTCTGCATTTATGTGCATGGTTTACTATGCATGCATTAGATGTGGGCACAGGTCAGGGTTGTACAGCAGCGTGTGTGTCAGAATCCTATTAGTGAAAGCCTAACCTGAATTCTCCTCACTATTTATGGTTGTAGTCAGAAACGATTCTAGGATTTCAGCCTTTGATTTAAGCAGGAGATGATGTGGCATTTCTTACCTTAAGAGCAAAGACACTAAATCATGAGTAAGAATCTTGTTTGACTGACAGCATTTTAAAACCAATTGAAATAGCATATGTTTGTCATGTATTTGGTGCATTTCATTTTTTGGTTTCACTGCAAATTATAAAAATGTAACACATCCATTTCCAGATGAATGAACGCTCTATGTCGCCTATGATAGGGTCTGCTATGGGCTAGAAGGAATGTTAATTTAATTTAACCTCAGAGAGCTCACTACAGTTGATAAAAAAAAAAAAATTCTCACCCTCATGTCAAACCTGTATGACTTTCCTTTGCAGAACATAAAAGAAGATACTTTAAAGAATTTTGGTAAGTAAACAGATATCCAGTGTATTAAAAAAAAAAAAACGTTTCTCAAAATATCTTTTATTTTTTTCAGAAGAAAGAAAGTCATGCAGGTTTGGAAAAATTTTAGGATGAGACGATGCAATTTCAATGTCTGGGTGAACTATCCTTTTAAGTTGAGAAACTACCTTTTCTAAGAATTAACTACATTTTTCAATGCTATATTTGCATAAATATTTAACTTGCTGGTGTCAGTGCTCTATACAATTGCTTTTTAAGCAAATTTAACTTGTTTTAAAAAGGTTTAGATGTTTTTTAAGTAAGTGGATTGTTGTCTCTAGTCAGCAACAGCCTTAAGTATCTAAATCTTTTTAAAATAATGTGGCAGTATTCTCATTTAGGATTTTCCTCCCTCAGTGACAATGATTAGAATAGATTGTTGGACTAAATATGTTCAGAAATTACATGTGTGGTGTCTAATTTACATCTAAACAACCAAACTGATCCAAAACACCTTACACTCTTAAAAATAAAGGTGCTTTAAAAGGTTGTACAAGCGATGCCATAGAAGAACCATTTTTGGTTCTACAAAGAGCCATTCAGTCAAAGGTTCTTCAAAGAACCATCTCTTTCTTACCTTTTTATAATCTGAAGAACCTTTTTTTTTTTTTTTGTGAAACAGAAAGGTTCTTCAGATGTTAAAGGTTCTTTATGGAACCATTTAGACAAAAAAGGTTCTTCTATGACATTCTGAAGCACCTTTATTTTTAAGTGTACAATATTCTGTGATTGAAATATTTAGAACTTAATCAGTCTTAAGAATAGTAATGGATAATTCTGTTTGTATGGCATTAAGACATTTTTACAGTGGAGTACTGTTGGGTGTCATTCATTAATTGATGCCCAATGTACCCATTGCATGTTTGTATTTGCATGGAACATATGATCTTATTTTCTTATTTTCCAAAAGTCATTTTTATGTCATCCCAGTTTTTAAAATAATTGCCTTTCTGGCTGTAAAAACATAGCCATGCATGCATTTATATACAAAAATGCCATCTACACAAAATGGCCATCTGAACTCCTTGGTTCATCCCCAGAGCTTGAAAGCTGTGCATTTTAAATCTAAAATTTGAGACAGATGCATCAGATCAGAGGTGATCCCATGTTCTATCAAAAGCATTATGCTGCACATTGACAGGATTGCACTACCAAGAGATTACAATGATATGGTTTGCTGATTGCTGAAAGCTTCATACAACAAGTTATGTATCTTTTAAAGTCAACATGAAATCAAAATTCAACTTACAACCTACTGCCCTATTTATTTTCACGTTGAATGTCCTATTTTGCTCGGAAATATGTCATTATGCAACTAAAAAGGGTTGTGAATGGCTACAGCGGTATGATCAATAATCAATTATTGACTTATAAGTGCACTCAGTTATTTCAAAGCAAACAGCAACTTGCAAATGCAGCTGTTTGTTTGACTGTTAATCACAGAAGATTAAGAGGCTTTACAGTTCATGATGTGAGGTTTTTAATAGCACATTCTCTTTCAGGTTAAGTAAACTCCAAGCTGTTCTGCAGATGGATTTTGAAGTGGAGGATGTCAGCAGTCAATCAGAGATTCAGGTGATTAAGTGGGAGCTGACGCTTCCTGATGAAGTCAAAATTATGGGGGCGTCTGAAGGCACCATGAGGATCTACACCACTCAGAGGGACTTTGTAGGCCTGGCTCCTCTAGTTATGGTAGGTTTTGTTACTTCATTAACAAGTAGTCTCTATCTGAAATTTCTATTTGAGACAGTGAAGTATCTTCATTACTTATTCAGTGGAATTTTGAAAGACAGAATTGATCCAGCAGGGCACCAGGGGCTCGGCACTGGGACAGAGCTTGTAAATGCGACAAGCTTCATCTGCAAGACCGATCATGTTGACCTTTGGATTGTGTCCAAACATGAGCAGATTTAGGCATAATCAATCAGATTTTCTGTAGCAGCTCTAATATACAGCTGGACACTGTCCCAGAAATCTGAAAACAGCACAGGACAGAAAATGGCCCAAAAAAAAAACTGATATGTTTGCCAGTACTTCTTTAGGAGAGTATACTTTTATTCTGCTTTTTATGTACTTATAAAATATAAAAAAACTGGAACTTAAGTATAAGAAATGTCAGACACACTTTAGTTTGGAGACCAATTCTCATTATTAACTAACTATTAAAGGATAGTTCACCCAAAAATTAAAATTACCCCATGATTTACTCAACCTTAAGCCCTCCTAGGTGTATATGACTCTTTCAGACTTTATAATGGCAGTGAATGCTGTGTTTTTTGAACTCCAATAAAGTGCATCCAGCCATCTATAAAGTGCTTCACATGACTCCTCCAACATTTTTCTTTACAAATCCTTGTATTGTGTTTCTAATTCATTCAGTTTTGTTTTGGGCACGTTTGAGATTACAATTTATAAAGCTGTATATATGGATATTTTACTTACACAAATGCATCGATTAAATTCAGAAGACCTTTATTAACCCTCCCAGTGTAATGTGGAGTACTGTTTTATGATGGATTTTTGCATTTTTATTGGACTATCCATCCAGCTTTATCTAAAACCCCATTCACTGCCATTATAAAGCTTGGAAGAGCCAGGATACAACTCTGATTACATTCGTCTAAAATACGAAAGTCTCATGTGGTTGAGGGCAAAAGTTTACATACACCTTGCAGAATCTGCAAAATGTTAAAATATTTGATCAAAATAAGAGGCATCACACAAAATCAAAGTTATTTTTTTAATGTAATACTGACCCTAATAAAATATTTCACATAAAAGATGCTTACAAATTTTCCACATATTGTGGCACCGTTCAAAAGTTAGTTGAGTCCCTTGTTTGTCCTGAACAGTTAAACTGCCTGCTGTCCTTTATAAAAATCCTTCAAGTCTCACAAATTCTTTGGTTTTCTAGCATTTTTTGTGTATTTGAACCCTTTCCAACAATGACTGAATGATTTTGAGATCCATCTTTTCACACTGAGGACAACTGAAGGTCTCATATGCAACTATTATAGAAGGTTCAAACGTTACCTGATGCTCCAAAAGGAAAAAAATTACACAGGGGTGTAAACTTTTGAACAGAATGAAGATGTGTACCTTCTTATTATTTTGCCTAAATATCATATTTTTTAATTTAGTACTGCCCTTCAGAATATATGTTTCCCAGAAGACAAAATAAGTTACATTTACCCTGATCTTCAAATTCAAAATGTTTTCACCCCCTTAATGCATCTAAAGCATCAGTGAGCATTTGAACCTTCTGTAATAGTTGCATATGAGTCCCTCAGTTGTCTTCATTGAGAAAAGATGGATCTCAAAATCATACAGTCATTGCTGGAAATACACAAAAATGCTGAAAAACCAAAGAATTTGTGAGGCCTGGAGGATTTTTTTTGAAGAACAGCAGGCAGTTTAACTGTTCAGGACAAACAAGGGACTCATGAATAGCTATCACTAAACAAAACAAACAAAAAACAACAGCTGTAGATCATTCAGGTAACAACACAGTATTAAGAATCAAGTGTATGTAAACTTTTGAACATGGTCATTTTTATAAATTTAATAGTTTTTTCCTATGGTGGACTAAATACCGTTTATGTGAAATTCAGATCAGCGCTAAATAAAAAATAACATGCATTTTGTATGATCCCTCAAATTTTGGTAAAATAACATTTCGCAGATTCTGATTCTAACTATGACTGTTGCCTCTGTAAACTCCTTATTTGCTACTTATTAATAGTTAGTAAGGTAGTTGTTTAATTTAGGTATGGGGTTGGATTAAGAGATCTAAAGTATAGTCATGCAGAATAAGGCATTAATATGTGCTTTATAAATATTAATAAACAACCAATATGCTAGTAATATGCATGCTAATAGGTTAATGGTGAAAATTGGTCCCTAAACAAATTGTTACTTGGTACTGCCCCAGTGACAGCCGAGAGTGTGGAAAATCCATGATTTGCAACTTGCTATTGCTCCTTTAGACGGTTTACAGGGCAATGGATTTTCTCATTTCAGAGAGCATTATATTGGATAAGAAATTAATCTAACTATTTTTATTCATGAACAAAACAGTGCTGTTTGATAAGCCTAATGGCAAATTCCTGTTCTCATTTTTAGCAAAACAATATAGATATAGCCTATGCTTATTTTTAATGCATTACATAAAGGTAAATTAAGTGACCTTTGTTTTTTGAAAACCTGTTTCATTTATGTGAGCTGGCATTTTGCATGTCAGGATCTTTGAAGTTCAGAGGTTTACCCCACTAAGCTGGTGTTTCCCATTCACTGGAGTCAATATTGGGAAATGGGGTTTTTGTCCCGTAAAATAATCCGTTTTTGCTTTTCACTTGTTCTCATCAAAAATGACTGTGATTACATCAAATTGTGTCAGCCCAGGTAGTGCATCTCTTTCACAGATTATCTAAATAGATTAACACAGTCCATTCCAACCTAAAATCTGCTTTTGTGTCCCTGAACGTACTCTTTTTACCTGTGAAATGGTGCATAAAAGCATACTGATATTATGACATTAATTTCATCAGTAGATTGCATAGTGTTACCATAACATGTTAAATCTCTGACCTCCATTTGTAGGAGTGCTACAGTTTAAGCTTAGTTCAGTGTTAAGATCCAACATTTAACTTTGATCTCTGTCCCTTATGTAGGACACAGAGCTGTTGAACACTGCCGTGCTGACTGGTAAGAGGGTTACGGTGGGAGTACGAACCATTGCTGTGGAACAGGATGGTTCTGTGATGGACGTCTCTGAGTTTGCTGACTGCAGCTCCACAGATGAAGATGTTCTTAAGGTGCAGTCATTATAATATATTTACTCTTGTATCTCATCATAGATACAACTGCGGCTAATTCACATCAAGCTAATATCAAACGCTCATTCTCTGTGCATGTGCGAGACAGAAATGGGACAATTACGCGATGTTAATTTTCTATCCAGAACTGTTAATTTATTCAAAAAGACATTAAAAATTCAATTCATACAATGACTTGAATGCACCTTTCCTATAATGAGCATGACTTTAATTTCTTTCAAAGGAGAAGTTCACTTCCAGAACAAAAATTTAAGGATAATTTACTCACCCCGTTATTCACATCCAAGATGTTCATGTCTGTCTTTCTTCAGTCGTAAAGAAATTTTGTTTTGTGAGAAAAACATTCCAGGATTTTTTTGGGGGGATCAACAGGTTGAAGGTCCAAAATACAGTTTAAATGCAGTTTCAAAGGGCTCTACACGATCCCAGCCGAGGAATAAGGGTCTTATCTAGTAAAACAATCTGTCATTTTCTAAAAAAAAAAAAAAAAAAGTTATTTACTTTTTAACCACAAATGCTCATCTTGCACTAGTTCTGTGCATGCAGATCATAATAATGTTGGAAAAGTCATGTGTAGTTATTCGTCTTTGTACTTTGGTTCAAGAAGGTCAGGTAGGGTGAAAAACCCTGCACTGAAACTGCAATTTAGACCTTCAGTTTGGACCTTCAACCTGCTGAACATCACTGAAGTCAACTATATGGAAAAAAAATCCTGAAATGTTTCCCTGAAAAACTTTATTTTCTTTTCGACTGAAGAAAGAAAGACTTGAACATCTTGGATGACATGGAGGTAATAAATTATCAGATTTTTTTTTCACATTTGTCATTACCCCAAAGACACAAGATGGATAGATGTGTAAGGTAGAGTGTTCCATAATCCCCAACCTAGGAACTGATTACTGTCACACATTACTGTTTTCTATCAGCTGTACACAAACACATTCTTGTGGCAAAGTCTAGTTTTAGTTGATGCAGTCACTACTGAGCGTTTTCTGTATTTATAGCCTTGCCTGTGTGGTTTTGTGACTTTGGACTGTTTAATCCTTTGAAATATCAGACTATTTAATTTAAGATTAGTTCAGATCATGCTGTGTAACTCAGTAAAACATGATGTTTATGAATTAATAATTCATGCTATTTAAAACAAAAAGGTTATGCCTTGAACAGTATATTTAAAAATGTTTTGAATTAATTACTACAATCTGTATATATCACATGTCATTTAACCCAAAGACAACAGATGGATAGATGTGTAGGATGGAGTGTCTGTGTATGCAATTCATTGTCAGACAGAGGCAAAAGAACAAGAAAGTCTTCTCTTGTGTATGCAACCTCTGCCACTCTTAGAGCCTGTGTTCTTGGGACAGTCCTCTGAAAGTCATTAAGTCACGTTGTGACCTCACTCAAGAGGCCTGTATCCTCTTTGTTGAGGAGTTAATCTGAAAGGACAGCTCAGCACCATACTGTGACTACAGCCAAGATCAGAGACTTAAAAGAACTTCAGCCCTGTCTCGTTCAAGGACAACATCGCTTTCCGGCCTCATTTCTTAGAATTACACAGAAATGCATTTACTTTGATGTCCTCAGTCAAAAACATATCCAAACTTAAACAAGATTAATAGATTATCCATGAGCAAGAAACATGATGAGACTCATGTTTGGAATAGTTTCCCAAAAAATGAAAAGTCTGCCATATTAAATCATGTTTTCCCAAACCAGTCTCCAGTTCACACTGCAAGCTTTAGTGCTTAAAGGGATAGTTCACCCAAAAATGAAAATTTGATGTTTATCTGCTTAACCCCAGGGCATCCAAGATGTAGGTGACTTTGTTTCTTCAGTAGAACACAAACAAAGATTTTTAACTCAAACTGTCGCAGTCTGTCAGTTATATAATGGCAGTCAATGGTTACCAAATCTTTAAGAAAAATAAAAAACATTTACAGACAAAACCAAATTAAACTCTGCGGCTCTTAAGACACATAACAATCGTTCTGTGCAAGAAACTGAACAGTATTTATATAATTTACCTTTGATCCACCGGAACATTCAGCTGTATGGAGCTCGTTCACACAAGCAAGCGTGCAACGTGTCAACGTGCTCTGGCAGTGTAGTCGGTGAAAAGTCAACACTCCCAGATGAGTTTGCACATGGAAACGTAATCTTTTAGTTTTTAATTGGTTGCCAGAATCAGGATAAGCACAAGTAAATACAATTTTGAAAAAGCCAATTTGCACGGTGAACGCGCTCAGGACAGTAGAACGTTGTGATGGATAAAAGGTAAAAAATTATATAAATACTGTTCAGTTTTTTGCACAGACCGATTGTTATGTGTCTCAAGACCTCAATGTATTGTCACGAGCCGCAGGGTTTAATTTGGTTTTGTCTGTATATGTTTTTTTTTACTCTTAAAGATTTGGTAACCATTGACTGCCATTATACGACTGACAGACTGCAATAGTTTGAGGTAAAAAAATTTGTTTGTGTTCTATTGAAGAAACAAAGTCACCTACATCTTGGATGCCCTGTGGGTAAGCAGATAAACATAAAATTTTCATTTTTGGGTGAACTATACCTTTAATTCCATGTTTTACATTTGCCCATTATCAGATTTCCAGCGTGAACAAATCATGGTTCTAAACTGACCCGTAAAAGAACCGCGCAAAAGAACAATACAAAAAAATCTGCCAAACTGCTTCTCAAAACTAATTGCATTTCAGGGGCTAAAATATCACATTAGTGGGGACGCTTCCACCCACAGAGTTGCAAAACAACAAACGGCGGCAGTGAAAAAGTAGCCCTATTCCGTGGGAAAATTGTGGACTTGGCAACACTTGCGCAGTGACTACCTTTCGTAACTCTCTTGATAAATTTAAGCATGTAAAATCTTTAAAGGGACTCTCATGAGCAAAGAATCATAACGAATGTTGATCTAGAGTGACGTGAAAGTCACATTAATTCTGACATGACTGTTCACACTGCACATTGCAAAACACCTGACCTATATCTGATTTAGTAGCAATTATGGAAGTGGCACAAATCGGAATTAAAAAGATCAGATTCCATGTGGTTTGTGCTTTTCACAGTCACTGTCGGATTTGGGTCATATTTACCTGCAGTGTGCAGGTGCAGAGGAAGACTCTAATTGAGCGATTGAGGTGTTCTGTTGTTGGGTGTCATAATGAACAAAGCAGTAGACATTTACTACCAACATCTGAGCTGCTAAAGATGCAGAGGTTTAACGTTACTTTCGTTTTTAAATGGAAAGTGCCAATCCCGATCTACATATGCATCTATCTTCTTGCGAATCGTTCCTGATGCAGCTTTACCCACAGCAGAAGTGAGTATAAGGGTTTTTTATGCATCTTTGCAAATGGCCTTTCTTAATAATGTGCTTGTTGGCAAGTTTCGCCGATAAATGCGGCTAAATGCGGCAAAAGTAAACATAATCCCAAGAGAGGGGCTAGGCAAGCAGAGCTCAGTGGCATTTAAAGGGGCCATGTCTTAAAATGAGCTGAAGTTTTGCAGAACTGATTTTGACAAGGTTAAAGGGTGTTTTTTTTACACTACTATTGATAATTTTTAACCTAAGTATATTAGAGACTTTTCATTAAGACCCTAAAGAATCATATGAACTTGGAAAATGGGCATCCAATGACCCCTTTAAAAACTGTTTAATGTTGTGTGCAGGTCTACTTTTGGGAGTTATCATGTAAATGAAAACATATGGTTTGGAGCATTTATTGTTGCTTAAAGTAATTAAGGTCCAGGAAAAAGCTATCCATAAAGCTCTTCATGTTACCAAGCAGCGCACAGACCAAAAGCCAGTCTAGAACAGCCTATAGACCAATTCAGTCTTTGCAAACAGTTATGAGTTTGCACAAAATTATGGTTTTCAAGTAGCAGTCTATGGAGCCATGGAATAAAAGAATAAAAAAGATGCATTTGTGTTTATATTTCAAAATTCTTGAAATTCCGAGATTATATCTCACAATTCTGATTCTCATAATTAAAAAAAAACAACTCGTCATTCTCTCTTTTCCCCTCGGCTCTTTCCCCTGAGAATTGACAAACTCACTATTGTTGAGTTATATCAAGTTATAAAGTCCGAACTAGAAGATTTTTGCATTTGCAAAAAAAAAAAAAAAAAAGTTATAAATGTTAGAATAAAATGAATAAATTCTATGTAAAATGTTAATAGTAATAGGTTTAAAATAATATGTCATGCTGTAACTGTAGGGCTAATACAATGCGTGCCCTACTAACAGCATATGTGAAGATTATGTAGACATATTGTTTAGAAATCTCTTTCAATGAAATTGTTCTATTATCTATTATCTCTGATTCAGATCAACTCCAAGTTTTTTTTTTTTTTTTTTACCTCACTGGTGAGAGAAATCTGCTCTGGGATGCTTATTGTGCTCAAGAGCATGATCTATTTAAATCAAATGTCATACTAGATACTATTCTTCTTGTTCCACAAGTTGAAAGATGTAGTACACAACTTTGCAATGCAGTTTGCTGAAACTATGGTTTCGGGAAACACTGAATCATTAAACTATGTTGGTAAACAACGTGGCTTTTGGGAAATTCACGAATTATAGACTGAGAGAAAAAATTAAAATTTGCGAAAGAAGACACTTTTAACAAAAACGAAAAAATACAAAAAAAAAAAAAACATGATTGACCAATCAGAATCAAGTATTCCAGAAGGGGGTATAATAAATAAGGCTGTTTACAAATATGTTTCGTATTCTCTCCTAATCTTTCAATCCATCCTTTTCAACATGCAACTACTGTACCAGAAAAAACAATCTTTTTTTTTTTACCTTGGTAGATGTAAAGTTCTGCAAACTACTTCTTTTCCCTGCTGCTGGCTGTCATTTTGGGACACATAGTACGTATAGAGCCTCAGAGGTGCTTGTGCTGTCAGCGCATCAGGCATAAACAAAGACTTCTAGCACACACTTATATTCTAGACAGCATCCAACTGTTCATTTTTTTTATAAAGCAAAATACCTTCAGAAAAACGACGCCTAACCATACAATGCTTATATTACATTCAGTATTTCAATTACATTCAGCACAAATCTGCAGCATTAGTTCCATGCCTGTCGTTTAATAGGATAAAAACCATAAAAACATCTTAAGCATCCATAACCATGTCACTTGCTATCCATTAAACCCTGTATATGTAAATAATCCTTGTGTTTATAGTTGTGCATGTGTAAAACTGCCAATCATCTCAAGCCATAGTGACACATACAGTATACATATTAACCTGTAAATACAGTATATATTCCTTAAACTGTTTATGCTGGGCAAACTTGCTTTTTCACACAAGGAAATGTTGGTCAAAGTCACCCCTGTATGCCTTCCTCAATGTTGTTAAAATTTAATTGCATCATAAATTATACAATTGATTTAATCATGTGGCGGCATGCATTTGCTAAGCCCATGCTGAACCGTGAAGTGACTTTGAGACTCAATGCCATGCGTTATATTTCAAATGTGACAGGAAATGTCTAAAGGTTACATTGAGAATGCAGCATACGGATCACAGATACTTTCAAGTCGAGTTCATTAAAAAGGAAACAACTACTAAAGCAATCTCAAGCAGTTGAAAAAACTGTAAACACTGATCTGAACCTAAATTATACTTGGTCTCAAAAGTCATGTTTTTACTGGGACTAAGCACCAACAAATCCTCTTACACAAGTCCGTTCAAATCCAGCAGAACATGAAAACTACAGCGTGAACAGCCTGTTCGTTCAGAGTTATAAATAACATAAAACAACATTTTTGGATGCCCTCAGGTGTCCGACAGATGCGATTTTGTCTACGTGAATGGAAAAGAAACCCAGGGGCGACTGCGGACGCTGGTGAACTTCACCTACAGTTACCTGAGCGCTCAGCTGGAGATGAAAGTGTGGTTCCCTCGTCTGCCGCTGGATATAGAGGTGTCTGATACAGAGCTGAGTCAGATCAAGAGCTGGAGGATTCCCATTATGTCCACGAAAAGGTACAAACACACAATGACCGCATTTAAATGCACAATTTCTAGTTAACTTACAATGCATTTAAGTGTCCCGTCTGTCTAACAAAACTAAAACAACACCAGTATTACAAAATATATAGTGGCGTTAATGGGAAGACTAATTTGAAAAAGTAAGTAAACAACTCACACACTTAGATATACCTACATTGTTACTTCAAAATGGCATGAAAACATGATCTGTGAGTTTTTAATGAGTAATTAGCTTGGTGAAATTTAAAGTAAATCTCTGTCTGTGACCAATATTTACTGAGCTTTGATGACCGATGATCCGAAAAATTCAGTTATAAAACAGTATATAGTTACCTTTTAAAAAGAACAGTTGAACATATGTTTACAAATAAATATATATAGTATAAATTGTTACTGCCTTGAGTTATTAATTTAGAAAAAATGTAAAATGCTTAAAAACACTAACTGAATGACATTCATACTTGGCTTTAATAAATAGATAAATGTTCTATAAAATACAGTTGAAGTCATAAGTTCCTCACAGAGTCTGCAAAATGTTAATTATATGACAAATAAGAGGGAACATACAAAATGCATGTTATTTTTTTATTTAGCACTGACCTGAATAAGATATTTTACTTAAAAGATGTTTACATATAGTCCACAAGAGAAAATAAGTTTCATTTATAAAAATGACCCCGTTCAAAAGTTTACATAAACTTGATTCTTAATACTGTGTTGTTACCTGAAGGATCCAGATATTATTTTTCATTATTATAATTATTATTTTTTATTTTTTTGGTGATAGTTGTTCATGAGTCCCTTGTTTGTCCTAAACAGTTCAACAGGCCACTGTTCTTCAGAAAAACTCATCTGGTCCCACAAATTCTTTGTTTTTTCAGCATTTTTATGAATTTGAACTCTTTCCAACAATGACTGTATGATTTTGAGATCCATCTTTTTACACTGAGGACAACTGAGGCACTCATATGCAACTATTACAGAAGATTCAAACGCTCACTGAGCATTAAGAGCCAGGGGTGAAAACTTTTTGAATTTGAAGAAAAGGGTAAATTTAACTTTTGTCTTATCTTGTATTATAGGAACCATGTAAGTATCTTCTGTAGCTTCTGAAGGGCAGTACTAAATGAAAAAAAAAGATATTTAGGCAAAATAAGAAAAATGTACACATCGTTTTGTGTTCAAAAGTTTTCACCCCTTGCTCTTAAAGCATGGCGTTACCTTCTGAAGCATCAGTGAGCGTTTGCATCTTCTTTAATAGTTGTGTATGAGTCCCTCAGTTGTCCTCAGTGTGAAAAGATGGATCTCAAAATCATACAGTCATTGTTGGAAAGGGTTAAAATACACAAAAATGCTGAAAACCCAAAGAATTTGTGAGACCTAAAGGATTTTTCTAAAGAACAGCGGGCAGTTTAACTGTTCAGGACAAACAAGGGACTCACGAACAACTATCACTAAACAAAACAGCAGTGGATCATTCAGGTAACAACACAGTATTAAGAATCAAGTGTATGTAAACTTTTGAACGGGGTCATTTTTATAAATTCAACTATTATTTTCTCTTGTGGACTATATGTAAACATCTTTTATGTAAAATATCTTATTGAGGTCAGTGCTAAATGAAAAATAACATGCATTTTGAATGATCCCTCTTATTTTGGTAAAATAATTTACATTTCGCAGATTCTGCAATGTGAATGTAAACGTTTAACCTCAACTGTACATTGGTTACAATAACAGGGAATAATCAGAAATTTTCAAGACCTGTATAAGACAATAGTTATGTACTATAAAAATGATTGCGTTGATTGTAAAGATCTCTGAAAAGAGAAAACATAGCATAAACACAATCCAATTGTGAGAGTTGGAACATTATAGCCAGAAAATGCTTTTACAATTTAAATCCACTTTTTCAGACAGGGTCAAGCAGATTATGAATTGTGGAAAAAATGTGAATAAGATTGTGTAAGGTTATGAGTAGTTTAAATACTGTTGCATAATAGATTACATGGGGCACAAACATCCCCTCATTAATTTTAAGTATGATCCAATTAGTGTTGAATGCATGCTCATGACTGTTCTGCACTTGTCTGAAGGCATTTTAAACATTATTCGACTTACATAAAATATGTGTGTGTGTTTTAATTTCCAAATGAGGCCTTATCTAAGCTACTATGCAGATCATGAAAGGTGGCAGATGGAGTTACATGACTAAAAATAGGTTGTCAGTAACATCTCTATGTCCCTGACAGCAAACCAGGCTGGAACAGTGAGGAAGAGCGTAAGGGCCGGGGATGTATGCTGCAGTTCCAGCATGCTCTAGTCCGAGTGCTCACACACTTTGTGGCAGAGCAATCAGACCCTCGGGAGCCACAGGCCTTCTTCCTGGGCTCTGATTGGCAGGTGGATGTGACCAGACTGGTGCGGTACTTCCTGAAGGTGGAGGACACTAATATTGCCCGTCTGCAGGCAGGCAGGGTTCTATCAGGACAAGATGTGGGCACCACGTCTATAAAGGTAAAATTGGATCTGTTGAGTTTGGCCTACATACGACAAGAGTAATTGAGCAGGCCACACATAAATCAGTATTGATCTCATGCAGGCCTTAATAACCAGGTGTCTCCCATTGTTAAGGTTCTGTCTCCGCTGTCAGACTCCATCCTGGCAGAGAAGACTGTGAAGGTTGTGGATGATCGAGTAACCATCACTGAACTGGGCCTGCAGTTGGTCAGCGGTCTCACACTCAACCTGCAGCTCAGCACAGGAAGTAACCGAGCCATCAGCGCAACAGCAACCACACAGGAAGTGCTCAGCAATCCTAAACAGGTAATTTAACAGCACTTTCTTAACTAATGCTAATCGAAATTTAGGGCATCTAGATATGTCTAAAACACTGATTTATTTGAATTTGAAAACTTTCAAGCAATAAATGTTTAATAAAATACAATAGTGCTTTCTGGTCCTCTAATCTGATTGGCTAATAGGAGTGCAATATTATTGTCACACAGTACCCCAACAGCCGTTTCACCATTTGTAATTGTATCAACTTCTCAGAGCGAGTGTCATGGCAAATACCCAAATCCACTATAATTAAAAAAAAAAAAAAAAAAATACTGTTTTCGTGTCACAGAATGTAGTTTAAAGAGGTTTTCAGGCAAGAATGGTTAAACATGAGATATTATTTGTTTTGGGTAAATCTAATGGGCGTTCTTTGGTCTCATTAAACTGTTATTTGTTCCAGAGCAAATAGTTTTGGCAAAATCTCATCATGTTTATGTAAATTCAATGCTGTATATCAGAGCGCTGCCTGCATACTTTTGACTGAATTGCCTAGCAACTTCTATGGTGCCTGTTTTTGTTGTTTATTAAATATTATTCAATAAATAATATTTAATTTAAATAATGGTAGTATTTAATAATAGTGTTTAGTATTGAGAAACAGTGCATGTGTTTGTGATGGTGATTTTAGTTGCATTGTTTTACCATTAGATGGCAACAGGCTGTTTTTACGAATCAGAAGTAAAGACTTTTATATTGAAAAATAAACGCTGTTTTAAACGGAAGTTATTTTTACTTTAAACTACAGCTTGACGCAGCTAACAAATGCACTGATCATCAGCACTGAAATCACCCTTAACAAATAAAAGAATGTTAACGTTATGACAGATAACACTTTCCTTAGCAGACATTTCTTTCCTCAACTAATGTTTTATTGTGAATATGAGATTGAGCTGAAGCATCAGATTCAGGTAATCACACTTGCTCAGTCCATCTCTCTCTCTCTCATAATACTGTACTCCACATAATACAGTAAGCTTTTAATACAGTAATACAATAAGCTTTTAATGAAACAACTCAATGTTCTTTCGTCACTAGTTCTAAAGTGACGTTTTCGAATTAGCAACAGAGGCTTTGGCTCAGCTGTTAAACTGCGATTTAAATCTAAAAACACGTTCTTCCCCCTCTTTACATCTCATATCACATCAGAAAAGCATTTATTTTTAATAAAAATTAAGGAAATAATTGAAAAGTGCTGTTTTCAATTAGTGTAAATAGAATACATTTATTGTAAATAGCACTTAGTGTAAATAGAATCTAACAGCTATTTATACTTAGTATAAATAGCATCTATTGCTATTTACACAAGGTTCATACAGATACTGTAAAATGAAAATTCAGGACTTTCATAACTTTTTTGATTTTCAAGGACATCAGAGATCTCACTTATCGAATGTCTTCAATTTGAAATTCTTAAAAAAAAAAGAAATAGATAAAAATATACTAATCAAATGGCAAAAATGAAGTAAAGCACATGCAAAGTATTACTACTAAAGTATTACAAAGTATACTACACTACTACTTTTACTTTAGTAAAACAATGGTTAATTTTCTTAAGGGATTTGTATTTGTGTATACTTTTTCTTTGTTTTGCCTTTTAACTGTACTACCGTAATAGTTTGATGTTTTCTACTGTTTAGGGAAAAAAAAAATCAGAAAAAAGAGATTAGCAAAATTGCTCCAAAATCCTGATCTGAAACAAAAGATTTGTGAACCTGCACCAAAGTTCCGATTTATTCGTGATCCACGCTCTGAAGTTCCAATCTGAATAATGATTTGCAAACCATTAATCCAGATCAGGAAATGCGTATTGCAAATCATTTGATTTCGATCAGGACTTCAAATCGTGTATCGCAAATCACTCACTTCGCAAAATGATTAAAAAACCCATTCTGATCTAAATCAAATGATTTGCGTTACACGGACTGAAATTCCAATCTGAATAATGATTCACAAACCATCATTTAATATCAGGATCGTAAATCATCTGACTTATATTGGAACTTTGCGTATCGTGAATCATTTGATTTGAATCATTTAATTGGCAAAATGATTCACAAATCAAATAAATCTGTTCCTCTTACTACTACTACTACTACTACTTGCTTAGCTCAATTATTTTCTGACATTAACTGAAATAAGCGAAAGAGGTATGATGTCTTTTGAATTGCGTTAATTTTGCGTGAAAAGATATGTGCTTATTGAAAAAAAAACACTTATTTCATAGAAACATTGTCTTTCAATAATTCAAGCCCTTTTCAAGTTAATATTCCTCTTTATAAATATTGGTATTTTCAATGGTTGTCCAGGCCTTAAATATCAAAAACTCAAATTTAAGTATCTCAAGCACTTTAAGCACATTGTACGACTACGAACCCTGTTTATACTTAGTGCAAATAGCCGCTGCCTTTGTTTTATAGTGTCCTTGTTTCACTTTATATGTGCAAGACAAAATTCAGGACATGGCTAAATTCAGTTTTTTTCTCATTGCAGGAGGCAGTGTTGAGCTCCTGGCTCCAATTTAGCGATGGCTCCCTCACCCCACTGGACATTTATGATCCTGCTCACTACCGCCTGGCAGTAACATCACTGGATGAGGGTGTGATCTCTGTGCAGGACTCACCTATGGCTATAGTTGCAGAAGGTGGAGGCCAAGGAACACTGGTGAGAGCCGAGATGACCATTTGTGAGGTCTGTCAGAAATCCAAGCGCAAAAGCACTTTAGCTGTAGGCACTGGGAGCGTAACAGTAAAGTTCCAGACAAACAGCAAACGTCCTGAAAACGGCAGCATTAACAATAATGACATGGGAAACAGCACAGGACTATTTGCTGGTGCCACTGGGAAAGACAACAGCAGTGGGCGTGGTGATGAAGGAGAGGAGGCAGACTCTGAAAAGAAGCTGCAGGAGCCAGAACAGATTTCGAGCAGAAATTCAGAGTCTGAGAGAGAGGAAAGTGCCTTGGTGAAGATCACCACCACAGCCAAGTCGACAGCACGAGACTCAACCGTTGGCAGCATCGCAAATGATTTAGGAATGGGACGGGCTAACGATGCCTCGGCTGGAGTCAGTAGACCTGGGAATATTTTAAACAGTGGAAATTTCTTTAGTACGGGAAAAGCTGGTAACGATGGTCGCACAGGAGTTTCCTGGAATAGCAATGAGGTTCCTGAGGGTTCGATGTTAAGCACTGGGAGGGCTTCTGGGAACTTAGTGAACTACAATAACTACCCTCCCCAAGTGGAAATCCCTAATCAGGAGCCAAAAAACGACTATGGAGATGATGATGATGACGACGATGATATTGATGGACCACTGTCAAACCGTCCGCTTACGGACCTGGAGATTGGGATGTATGCATTACTAGGAGTCTTCTGCTTGGCTATCATAGTATTCATGGTAAATTGTGTATCATACCTGGTCAAATTTAGGCACAAGCAGACGCCTGGTCAAGTTTCTGAGCAGACTGGTCACCGGCATGACTGGGTATGGTTGGGAACAGATGCTGAGCTGGTTATGAACGTCACTGGAAGCCCGTTACAGCAAGACGCTCATAATACATCTGTGATCGACATAGGACCCAATACAGAGCCTTGCGGTACTCTCACCCGAAGGACCTCTTGCCAGGTGTCTTCTGTATCAAATGACTCTAATGTTTCATGTGTAGGATCCCCTACAGCAAAACCAGTCCGAAGTGAATCCCTACACTCACCCACTAGTAAGAGGAAAAGGGTCCAGTTTACCACCTTCACATCCTTGGATCGGCAAAGTCCTCCCAAGACTTTACCACAAGAGAATGGACATGGAATTAACTGGGTGGGAAAGGAGGACAATTGTATGACACCTGAGGTGCCAGCTGCAGGGTCTTTGCAACAGCTATGATTGTTGACTCACATGCAGCCTGATTTATGCACCCATAATGTATATCTCTATACCAGGACTGGGCAACTTTGGTCCACTGTCCTGCAGAGTTCAGCTCCAACATGTGGTCACCTGAATGCCTTCTTTCTTTGGAAAAGTTGTTCTGTTGGACAGTGCTACACAGAATTAGGGTCATGATAATCAGTACAGCTTCATGGCTTTCATAAGTACAGGTGTGTACAGGTGTGACATTTTCTTTGTGACTTCTTTGTCCTGGAGGGCCGGTGTCCTGCAGAGTTTAGATCAACTTCCCTCAACACACCTGCTGGGAAGTTTCTAGTATGCCTAATAAGAGCTTGATTAGTTGGTTTAGGTGTGTGTAATTGGGGTTGGAGCTAAACTCTGCAGGACATCGGCCCTCCAGGATCGAGGCACCCCCGTTTGTGAAAGATTGATTCTGCCTTGATTACTGATCATGATAAAAGGGAAAGAACACAATCTTGCTATTTTTGAGTATTATTAAAAGTACCCATCCTCCCCGTCCCAAACTAAGCTTGTTTTTTGTCTTTCTCAATGAGTTTTTCATTAGGGAATTTAAAGATTTTGAGAGAATAAATTGTTATTCTTTCTCTTGAGCCAAACTCTGAGATGACGCTTCATTACACTGATATCTTCTGTTTGACTGTTACTCTGCATTTTTCCATTTTTTATACAAAATCGCATGTGATTATTGTACAGATAATAAGATCTCTTTGTTTGAAGATATTATAACACCCTGCATTTGTATGTAAAGTCAATTGTTTCATTTTCCATTAAAAAGCCACACAATAAGGCCATGTTTAGTGTTTTGTGCTATGAAAAGACATAGAAACCATTTCATTATTAATGAATGGTGTTTTTGTAGGGGTTCAAGTGAGTGGCGCTGAAACCCTGTTGTAATTGTTAGAATGGCCAAGGATCAGCCATCTCCACGTAAAACTGATCGTGCAGACCAAACCATAAGTCATAGAGACTTCAAACTTGGAGGGATGGTAGTACTCACACCATCTACAACGTCACCAAGGCTCGCCCCAATCGGCCTGATGGGCGCACTACACTACAAAATCACTTATAACTCTTAAACCAGTTGCTGCAGGCTCAAGTGTCTTATGTCATTGGAATCCTTGGCTCACAAAAATTTTCATGTATTTTGCATTTTTTGTAAACATACTTTTGCAAACTAGTTGTAGGTTTTTCACCCGATCAGAACCAAACCAGTGAGGGAAGTTTCTCTAGAGAGTGAATATCAGTAACTATCAAAAAACCTCCATCGGAAGGACTGCCTTTACTAAAACGGCAATACCTTGTGAACGGAATGAGATCTCTTCGCCAAACTCACAACACGTATGTGAGGCCTGAAGTCACATGAACAAAATTCATAGAGCTTGGCCACTTGGTGGCACTATAACACCGTGTCTACACTGGACAACTGTTTGTCCTATCTACATGAAAATCATAACGCACTGTCTTGGTCCAAATAGCGTATCTCAAAAAACATGGCCGCAATAGGCCGATAAACTTTGAGCACCTATTAGAAAAGCTTAACAGAAATTGTTCAGAACGAAACTCGGTGAGCCTGTTTGACTCAAGGCACCTAAACGTCTGTGAGAAATTTGAAAGAAATCGGCCACTGGGGGGTGCTATCACATATTTCAGGGGCGTAAACAATTGTATATTGTGTGGTTTTTCACACATACACACAATATTCATATCATATGATAGACCTCCTCATTCCTAACAACTTTGCCTCTAGAACCACTGCTGTTAATCGAACCGTTTGTTAAATGATTGTTAAATGATTTGATGATGATTTTCACTCAACTCAATTCTCTGGACTCTCTAAATCATTAATTGTCAAAAAAAAAAAAAAAAAAAATTACCTTTTACAAAGCTATAACAGGGTTGTTTAGAAAAGTGGCCTGTCCAAATTTACTCAAATGCCTATAAAGCCTAAACGAAAGCTCAAAACTTCACAAAATCTGTTGAACACATGTAAGAGGTGATTCTTAACAAGCATGCAAAGTTTTAGGGAAATTGGACCACAGCTGGCACTATAACAGTAAACGTTAAAAAAAAAAACATATTTCTATGGTAAATTACCAGGATCGCTGCTTGCAGCTATATTATCTTTTGTATACTGTACCTCCAGGTGTAAAGGTAAATGAAAATAGTAGTTATAAAAACATTTTAAATTTTCTGAAGAAAATTAATGGCACTTACACATACAAAACTCCACACCACTGCAAAGTTAGAGTTGGCCAATTTTATCAAAATATAACAATATTTTGGTGCAAACATATGGATGAGACCGCACACAGGCCAAAAATTCCCATGAGTTCAGAGCATCTCTAATGTATAAATTTTAGTTCTTAAACTGAAATTTACTAGATGTTTGCATACAAGTGTTTACAGTATATTTTATTGTGCCATGAAATTGAAAGAAACATAGATACAATCATAGAAACTCATGGTTTAAGATTTAAGACATACAGTCTTAGTTACAAACAGAATAAATATTTTATAAATTTAGCAAAACCTCTTAACACAAACCCTAATCCCTGAACACAGTAACATTCATGAATAAATTAAAAATCTTTCGAAGAGTAAAATGTGTCTTTAAAAACAATCTTGTGTTTTATTTATTGTACAGAGAGCATCGCTGTTCTTCATCTGGGCTTTAGAGAACAACCAGTTTGGCAGCTGAATCAGCTTATGACTAACAGAGAATTGTCTCTGGAGTTTATTAAGCCTGTAAATCTTGGCCTTGGCAGAATTAAAAAAAATTGTTAAGCTCTAAATTTTACTACTGTAAAAGTAAAAAAGCTAAATGTAGCACCTCTGAAACTTGGACCCGGCTTCTATTTTAGTAGATCTCCAACCTCATGCCCTAATTTGTTTAGACAAACCAAGTATAGTACATTTTTAGTTTATCATATGTCTTCCCTGTCACTTCATATCACATATGCACACAAACACAAGCTGTCTGTACAGTGCAAGCTGAGATCCTCCTAAGAGCAGGAATCTTTCTTGCTAGCAAAGTAATGTCACATTCTTTAAACCAGAAAACTCACAATAACTGGTAACACTGGCACTTTTATACCCAATCGTCAAACAATCACCACTACTGTGCACACAGTAAGAACTCAGCCGTGTGTAGTGTCGAATAATTGTCAGGCACACGCTTCTAGGTAAATTACTACCCCTCAAAAAAGAAAAACTGGCAGATCTGTCAGCCGTCCTTGTTCCACGACCTGATAAATTGTAATTTAAGCAGTTAATGTATAGTAAAATGTGTGTCCCTTTCATACCTGTTGAAACAAGGCCTATGTCCTATGAATATATTTTTCCTCTTCATCTTATTCTAGAGACAATGGCCACCATTATGTTGGCAGTCCTGACTCCAACATGAAATATGCAATTCAGTCTTAAAAGCTCTAGAAAGAGCATAAAACCATCACCTTTTTGAAAGTTCTTAAAGACCTGAGACAAATGGTAATTCCATCACACTGTCAGCGAAGAGTCTCCACCAGTTTCTGATAGGTTTCTCTCTCCTTCATTGGGTTGTGGCATGTTGTAATGTAATTCTTTCCGTTCCTCACCAGTCTTTCCTGGAGCTCACGGTCATCCAGCAGCTTTCTGGACAAGCTTACAAATTCCTGTAGAAACAAGAACATTGAGATTCTTGTTAAGGCTTCCTGTTTTTTTGTCTGTTCATGAAATTATCTGTTTTTAGAAAGTTTATATATATACATTGTCAAAAGTTTTTGAACAGTAAGATTTGTAATGTTTTATAGACGTTTCTTCTGCTCACCAAGCCTGCATTTATTTGATTCAAAGTACAGCAAAACTAAAATTTTGAAATATTTTTAATAAGAATGATGACTAAATAATTGTTTTCTATTTATGTAATAGAAATTCTATTTCTATTTGTAATGTATATTTAAATGTAATATTTAAAATGTAATTTATTCATGTGATTTCAAAGCAATATTTTTTGCATCATTACTCTACTCACATTATCCTTCAGAAATCATTCTAATATTCTGATTTGCTGCTCAAAAAACATTATTTATTTATTTATTATTATTATTATTATTATGTTGAAAACAGCGGAGTACATTTTTTCAGGTTTCTTTGATGAATATAAAGTTCAGAAGAACAGCATTTAGCTGAAATAGAAACATCATCACTTTTGTTTTCTAAAATTTAATATAAAAAAATTATACTGACTCCAAGCTTTTAAATGGTATAAAGTATAGTGTTACAACATATTTTTATTTCAGATAAATGCTGATCTTTGGATCTTTCTACTCATCAAAGAACCGTTTAAATATTGATAATAATTACAATAAATTAGAAAGATTTCTGAAGGATTATGTGACAATGAAGACTGGAGTAATGATGTTGAAAATGTAGCTTTTCATCTCAAAAATATATTACATTTTAAAATATATTCAAATAGAAAGCAGTTATTTTAAATAATAAAAATATTTCACAATATTACTGCTTTTGCTGTATTTTGGATCAAATCAATGCAGGCTTGGTGAGCAGAAGAGACTTCCTTAAAAAAAAAAAACATAAAAAATCTTACAATCCGTTCAAAAACTTTTGACTGGTAGTGTACACTTTAAGAAATGAATACAAAGTATATATATATATATATATATATATATATATATATATAAATAATATACACAGTATGTATATATATCAAATAAATGTTGTTTGTTTAAACTTTATTTATCAAATAATAATTTAAAAAGTGTTTTTAGGACAAAAAAAGTAATGTTTTATAGTAATAAGAAAAGTTCCTTGCATAAAAACGTATTAGAACGATTTCTGTAGTCTGAGGTGATACTAAAGACTGGAGTAATTAATGACTGCTGAACATTTAGTTGTAATAATATTTTATATTAGTTTTTACAATTTTTTTCATCACACAGTGTTTGTGAGCATTTAGGCATTTACAAAAATCTTACCGATCCCAAAGTTTTGAACAGTAGTTAAAACATACAAAACAAATAAATTATTTTATATTTATATAGTTAAAAAATGCTGTATATCTGAATGGTGAAAATATGAAAGCTTTATATTTTTGAGTGAAATTACTCATTATGTCAACAGCCCATGTTGCAACCTCGTCTTTCAACCTGACTTAAAACACCTTCAGCTTTCAGTGACCCCCTGCTATTTACTCTTATCCCACAGGTGCCACGGGAGACTCTTGGTAAAGTTGGCTTCACACTGATGCACACTGATGTGACAGGCAGGGTATAAACCTCTCTTTCAGCTCAGCAGGATAACAGAAGCCATGAGGAAAAGGCAAACAGTTTTTGTGTCAAATGAAAGATTCGGCCACAACATGAGGCCTATGTCTCTGACACAATACCATGATGAAACCAGAGTGTAAATGAGTGTTTGACGGAAAAAAGGGCCCGGTGGGAAGTGCCTGGACTCTCTTGGGTGTAGTTCGAGTCAAGTTATTTGCTAAACAGCTGTGTAATATTCAATGTCAACAAATAAGATTTTATGTTTTTGAAAGAGCGTTTTCATTCATGTGATGCAAAGCTGAATTTCCAGCATCATTACTTCAGTCTTCAGTCACATGATCCTTTAGAAATCATTCTAATATGTTGATCTGATGATCAAGACACATTTCTTCTTAGTATTGATGTTCAAAAGCTATATAATTGTAGCGGAAAAAAATTATTTTATGAATAGAAAGTTCAAAAGAACAGCATTTATTTGAAATTTGAAACCTTTGTTATTCTCTTTTTACTGTAACTTTTGATTCATTTATGCATTCAGAGAACTAGACCCATTTATTTCAAATAGTGAAGCACATAACTAATCATGGGAAATCTTTAAAGCCTTTACAGGCTCTTTGTTCCACGTTATGGAGTCCAGTCTTAAACCTCTCATTTAGCTACTTACAAGGGCAGAGGTCAAGGCTCAGTACAGCACACAGATGTGACTCACGCTGATCACGGTTAAGCAAATCTTCGGTACTAAGAAAGCACGAAAGGAAAATGCTTCTAGTTTAATTAAGTGATAGAAGAAAGTGTGACAGTTTTCAGGCGTTTGTGACTGATTTTTTTCCTAAATCTGACTTTTCAAACTAACTTATATGTGGCCAGATATATTCAGAAATCAGATCTGATCATTCAGGCTGACTGATAAATGAAAATCTTATTTAAATTGGATTTTAAACCACCTATGAAGCCTTTTTTTCTGTTCCTACAACAAAAATGTAATGAATTTAAGTCATATAGGCCCCCCCAAAAAAGAGTATAAATTAGTTTAAATATACAATACCTTTAAAAAAGTTTGGGGTTTGCAGTTTTTAGGGGTTCAAGCATTGTAATTGTTAGAATGGCCAAGGATCAGCAATCTCCATGTAAAACTGGTTGGGCAGACCAAACCCTAAGTCACGAGACTTGAAGCTAGGAGAGATGGTAGTACTTATACCATCTACCTTGTCACCAATGCTCGCACCTATAAGCCTGAAGGGGGCGCTACAGCAATCAAAAGTCAGAAACTGTTCATTGCAGTTCCGTGACTCACACCAGACAAAACACATGCCTCGAATTTGGTAGTCAAAGATTTTGGTATTTTGGATTTTTTGATTAACCTACTTTTGCAAACTAATTCTACGTTTCTCACCTAATCAGAACCAAACCAGTGCAGGAAGATTCTCCGGAAAGTGACTATCAATAATTATCAAAAAAAAAAAAGTTCAACTTTCGAGTCACCATCGCAAAGTGTCTATAAGGACACTTGTGTTTCTCAAAAAACATGGCCGCCATTGGCTGATAAATTTTGGGGACCTATTAGACAAGTGACCTATTAGACAAAACTCTGTGTTTGACTCATGGCCCAAAAGGTCTGTGAGAAATTTTAATGAAATCGGCCACTGGGGGGCGATATCTCATTTTCAAGAGCTTAAACGATTGTATGTTGCATAGTTTTTCAGACATACACATGCTATTCATATCATACGATAGACCTCCTCAATCCAAATAACCAAAGCTGTCAACCAAACTGTTTTTTAAATGATTGAGAAGATGGAAAAAACGTATTTTAGCGAACTAGTCCTACGTTTTCCCTCAATCTGGAAAAAAACACCGCAGTAGCCTACAATTCTCTGGACTCTCTAAGTCAATAATTATTTTTAAAAAATGTTAAAATGTACCCTTTGAAAGCGATTACACCGTGTCCTAACTACATGTGACGTGACAAGATTCCAGCGACAAGCAATTTGGCTGTCCACACTAGACACGACGTGACAGAATCACAGCCACTCATAACTGCAGAAGTGCACTGCACTCAACTAAATGGACAAATAATCTAATTCATAAATATTAAACCTTTTTTAGATTATTAAAACTACATACTGAGTGACTGATACCATCTTTGTCATGAAAAAACAAACACTTGCTGGTTCATACCGAGTTCGCAGTTTTAACGTATATGTTTGCTTAAATGTATTTTCAAGATCTGAGGTAAACTATCTGTTGTTGCTTTCAGTATGGCTATAAATGTCACACTATGATATTCAAACTCACATTAGACACTTTTAACATTGAATAAAGCACATAATCAGTACATGAGATTACACCGCGTTGCGGTGTCGCGGCGTGCATAGTTAGGAAACGGTGTAACTTAATGGGTTCGTTTAGAAAGGGGCCTGTCAAAATATACCCAAAAACCTATAAAGCCTAAATGAAAACTAAAAACTTCACGAAACATATTGAGCACATGTGACAGGTGATTCCAAACAAGCATGCAAAGTTTGAGGGGAGATCGGACCACAGCTGGCGCTATAATGGTGCGTTCACACCGCACACTTTGTCTGCGTCAGCAAACGCTCCCAACGCATCTAGTTTTTTGCACACTTCCCCTGAATAAACCATGGCAAACTAGTAGGGACTGGACATTTTGGAATCTTCTCATGACCATGTTTCGCTAGCTAACGAAATGGGAAATAATTACGTTGAGAAAAGATCTGATAACTTAGCCGACATCCCGATCTCTTCAGCGATCTTCATCCAAGCAAGTTCCTTTACATTACTGTCTTTATACAACAACGAGGACGGATCATACAATTCTCTGCGATTGCAGACGGCTACATCGCAGACAATTGTATGGGGTTTTTATTTATGCTCCCGCTTCATTCAAGATACGTGTGGTGACTCGCTACAGTGAGACGCTCTGATTGGTTGACGCACTGCGTCAAGTGCGTTAAGTCCGTCAAAAGTTCAGCTAGCTGAACTTCTGCGTTGCTTGCGTTCGCTGCGCTGACGCTTGAAACGCAGGTAACGCTTGAAAAGTTGATGGATCCAATGGACCACAGAGCCTCTGACGGACCTTACATGTAATCTTGCCGCAACTGACGCTTGACGGTTGGGGCGGTGTGAATGCAGCATAACAATCATAAACGTTAAAAAACATATTTCTATGTTATATTTGACAAAACGCTTTTTTTAATCATTGATTTAGGTGGTTACTGGCTTGCTAAATAATATGTAATGTCTTTTTTCATATGTGCTTAAATGCCTTAAAGCGCTTGAACCCCTGTAATCGCTGCTTGCAGCTACATTTTATTTTTATTTTTTGGAAGCAATTTATATAAAATATTAGTATCACAATTTCTGCAAAAATAAGTAGCACAACTGAACAAGAAATGTTTCTTGAGCAGCAAATCAGCATTTGAGAATGATTTCTAAAAGATCATGTGACACTGAAGACTTGAGAAATGATGTTGAGAATTCAGCTTTGCCATCACAGGAATAAATGACATTTTTAAATATATTACAATAGAAAACAGTTAATACATCACAATATTTGTTTTTAAGAAACATTTTTAATAAACCAAAAAATCTTACCATCCTCAAACGTTTGAATGGTAGTGTATGTGGACATATAATTAATATTTTATTTGTGCAAAACAATCACCAGATTCTATCACTGTGCCATTTAATGGGACAATACTAAGTGGATTTTACCACTAGATCGATGTATTTAATCCTCCAAATGACATCATGCAAACTGCATAGCAGGTGGGTTGAACTGTAGCACACTGACCTACTGATCAAGACCGGAAAGAGAGGCTTGAACTTTCTTTGTTAAGGAACAGCTCTTTGAACTAGGGGTCAAAGCTTAGGATAGGCCACAGGTGTATAGAGGGGCACACAGTGAATCCAAATAGTCAAAATCATCCTGACTTGTAAACAAACATCAAAGCTTTCAACATAATTTTCTGTACTTCTCTAGAAACGTCAGATTTTCAGATCCGCTATTACTTTTAATACATTTGAGATAAGCATGATAAATGGATGTTTGGAAATTGCTCAGAGGAGCAGATTGGTTTAGGGATAGAAGTTTTGCCCTTTGACCTTTTAAGCTGCCTTGGGCTTCTCTTAGCCATTTAGCATGGCGGTACAATGAACGCTAAGTCTATCTGTTCCCCCTAAAGACCCAAAACAAGCTTAGTCACCAGCAGACAGAGATGTTGCTAAGAAGAGGATGTCAACATTACTCTAACTGTTACAGCAGCGCTTTAGTGTGGAAAAAAGATTTTGAGAAAAACGCAAAATTTCAAGTAGAAAAATGTTTTGTAAAATTATGAGTAATATACTGATATTTACATTAAAACATTTACTCACCTACTATCATTTTAAACTTGTATGGCTTTCTTTATTTTCAGATATTGAAGTGTTCTGCACTCATATTATCTCTTTTTTCTTTTACCAATAATCTTATTATAATTCAGTCACAGCTGAAATCTCATTCACATTTGTGAATGCAGTGCATAAAAATGTGTCACTTTGACATCAATGATGAGCTCTGAGGTTGTTTTTAAGCTTTTGTTGAACCCATCTGTTCGCATTAATTCAACTTATTTTTAAAATATGTTTGTTTAATAGATCAATTCCGTGTTTGCAAACAGTGATAACTTTTTTTTTGTGGGTATCAGAAATGCCAGTTTTAAAAAGCCACAGAATAAAAGAATGTAAAAAAAAAAAAAAAAGTTTTCTGTTCTGATAAGAAAAATCTACTTTTCTCTTTTTCGGTTGTTTTTATTCATTACTGGTGATCTAATCCTTGTTTAATATTGACTAAACAACATTTAATTCAAATGTCCACTTAATATTTAATATTTGGCCATATATTTACCAAAGAAATGCTATAGCCACAGTAATATCATGAATATGTGGACATTAAAACGTGTAAACTCAGAGTAAGTGTTTAAACTTTAAAATCGCGATTAACACTTCTCCTGAGTTTATAAATGAATTACCTTACAAATTAGATGAAATGGCACACGTTGCATTTCTAGGTGAACGTTATAATAAACCCAAACTCACAACAACATGTAGAGATGAAGTTTGAGATGCTCCACACATGTAAATGATAACAGTTCCTGTAGCCAAAGTCCCTATCTATAAAGTCTTTGCTGTAGAACAGCGTACTTTGAAAGTACATTATTAAACCAGCATTGCATATATTTAACTGAATCATAGCGTTTGTGAATTCACAATTATGCGTAATTCAGATTTTTAAATGGGTTTAATATATAATGTAGTCTTGTTAATGCGTTTCATAGATTCTTGTCTGTAAAATGCGGCACTTCTGGTATTTTGCCAGTTAGTCGATGTGAGCAAAATGAAATCGAGGATTTTTAAAAATCGAATAGTCGATTAGAATCAACAAACCGCAACAGCCCTATACTACAGTGACCTTATTAAGTCTTTAATACATTAGCTCATCTAATGAACATGATTTCTGCCCGAGACCCAATGGATTTCAAATGCTGCAGGGATAAAGACAATAACTCCCATAATTTCACACTCAATCACAGCGTCATCAAACTACGCCTTTGTTTCTTTGTTTGTTTTGATTATGCACCCTATAGTGATGAAAACTTACATATTGGGCCTTTAAAAGACAACACAGCAGCTGGTTTAGGTTAGGTTAGGTTATTTGGCTGCTATTACTCTAAGAGCTGCCATTGCTGAACGTTACACGGATCTGACATGCATGCTCGTAGTTTCTTTCACGCTTTAATATGAAATGATACAGGCTACAGCACTCCACCACTGTATATGTGTGTGTAATTGAAGCTGACACAACAGAAAAATTATGTTTTACTGACATATGGCCACTTGGCCAGACAACATTTCATCTCAGTTCACTCATGTTTTACTGAAGCTATACCATTTCTGTGCTTGTTTTGACTAGCACCTGTCATTGAGACAAAGTTGGAGAGCAGTTAAAAGTCTCCTGATCGTAAAGACATTCTGCTTCTAAATAAATACAATTGTTGTAAAAAAAAAAAAAAAAAAAGACATCTCCTTTCATAATCTAATGGCGGAAAGTGTTTGTTACAAGAGCTTAATTAAATGATGTCAGAATCTTCAATGTATCATGTACTATCCACAAAGAGAATCCTTAAATACACTAGATTTCACCATGCTCTTGTCTAATCACTTTCTTTACACAAATTCTTTGCTATTTGCTCTTAACGTGGATTAAAGACATCAAAATACAAATGTAAAATACAAAATATATACATAAACGTCTCCATGGAAAAAACTACAACTGTGATATGATTTCACTGTATTCAAATGAAGCTCTCAGTGATAATCCAAACCTTTGTAAATCTTACCTGCGGGCTTGAGTACAGCAGTCCTGTGACCTCATGCTCGACTATTGCAGCATTTCCAGGAACATCCCTCGCTAAAACAGGCAAACCTAAATCCATCGCCTAAAACAAACCAGATTGCATTGCAGAATACATTAAATCTGTTTGGCCTTGTGGACAAAGCATTTACATTTATTCATTTTCCAGGTGCTTTTATCTGAAGCAACTTAGGGGCATTCAAGGTATTTTATCAGTATATGCATTTCCTGAGATTGAACCCATTACTTTGACATTGTGAGTGCCATTTTAGCTACAAGAACGTTCGCTGCAAGCTAGCAATCAAGCATTATGGGCTAGCTGATTGCACTTACAAAGCTTTTCCTTTTCATTTTTAAATTCTTGTAAATTACAACAACCTTTTTGATATCAAATCTATCATACTGCCCATTTCAATCTAGACTTGTTCGCATATGTGGAATAATGAAAAGATGTGGATGGTATTGACGAAAATATGATAACAGCTACTTAGCACTTAATGCCACTGTGGGTTGAATTGGTCAGTTTGAACACAGATTAACTAGATTCCCATGATAATATTGTGGTCATAATATCCTATCTAATTACAGGCAAAACAAACACAGATTCAAAGCTCATGTAAGTGATTCCTGAACTACTGGTGAGAACAAATTGAAGAGGAAAAATAATAATTGTTTCAGAAAGGTTTCTCTTGGACAAACCAAATTGTCTCATAATAGAATGTGTAATAAATCAAAATGAATAAATTATTGCCCTTTAAACAAACCTCTAAGATGGCAGCAGACATTCCCTCTGAGAGAGACGAGTTGACCAGGGCAAATGATTTCTGCATAGCAGCATGCAGCTCCTCCTGACTCAAATCAGCCGCCAGATACACTCCAACAGACCTACACACACACACAACCTCATAGATAAATTATAATACATCCAGGAACAGTTTAGAATGAGTGCATTTCCTTATTTTAAAAGGGGAATTTAAAAAATACTGGAAAGATTACTGACAGAGATATTCAAAAAAGCACATGAATGTGTGGGTCTTCAGTGGCAGTATTAAGAAACTGAGACTTTGAAGATCAAGTACCAAAAAGTGAAGAAGGGAGATGAAAGTAAAGCAGAGCAGATCAAGGAAGGAAGATGAATACGTCAGATGATATTTACCTCTTGACACTCTCCTCAACCTCTGCGGTAAACACTGGATCTATCTAAAATGAGACATGAGATTTTTAATGAAAAACATTAATTGCTTTTAAGACCCCAAATCCAAGACTACTTTATTTAGTAAGATTTTTCTGAAAACTTACAACGAAATTTTCTGAAATATCATTCAACTGTAAATGAAACTAAAATTAAAAAACTAAATACAAATTAAAAAGGTCTCTAAGCAGTATTAAATGTTTATATTTATTAAATATTGGGTTTAGGATAGAAATAAGCCATAAATGAGTTTAGAAACATGAAAATCAAGACTACTATATTTTGTAAGATTTACAGAAAATATTATGTTTTTAATTGAAATATACTAGAAATAATTTGTTTAGAAACAATCACATTAAAGGCCTGCTTTATTTCAGAAGGTTTACAGAAAACCAACATTTAAAAAAAAATACCATTCAACTTTATATAAAATTCAAAACAAAATAAAAATCAAGAAGTTTCCAAGCAATATTTAATGTTTATATTTATTAAACATCCAAGCAATATTAAACATTTATTTTTATTAAACATTAGTTTAAGATAAAAATAAACTATAAATGAAATTAGAAACATGAAAATTATGTCAAAATACTAGTTTATTTTGTAAGATTTAAACCTACAAAGAAATAACACTCAATTTTAAATAAAGCTAAAATTAAAAACAAAATAAACCATAAATAATTAGTTTGGAAACAGGCAAATCATGCCAAAAAAGTACTTTATTTTGTAAGACTTACAGAAAATATTAGGTTTTTAATTAAAATATACTAGAAATAATTCATTTAGAAAAAATCATACTTATGGGCTACATTATTTGAGAAGATTTACAGAAAACTTACAAAATATATTATTTAACTTTACATATAATTAAAATTTACTTATAATTAAAATACAAATAAAAAAGGTCCCCAAGCAATATCCAATGTTTACATTTATTAAATGTTGGGTTTAGGATAGAAATAAACTATAAATGAGTTTAGAAACATGAAAATCATGCCAAAAGACTACTTTATTTTGTAAGATTTACAGAAAACCTACAAAGAAAACCTACAACTTTGAATAAAGCTAAAATTAAAAACAAAATTCGAATCAAAAATGTCTCCCAGCAATATAAATGTTTATATTTATTTATATAGGGTTTGAGTAGAAATAAACTAGAAATAACTAGTTTAGAAAACCTACATTTTTTTAATAAAATATAATTCAACTTTAAATTAAAAAATATATATATACAAATACAAAAATACAAATCAAAAAGGTCTCCAAGCAAATAATTTAGAAACATCTAAATCATGCCAAAATACTACTTTAATTGTAAGATTTACAGGAATAATTCATTTGATCATTCAACTTGAAATAAAACTAAAATGAAAAACTAAATACAAACAAAAAAAAGGTCTCACAGCAATATTAAATGTTTATATTTAAACTAGAAATAATTAGTTCAGAAATAATCAAGCCAAAAGACAACTTTATTTCATAAGATTTACAGAAAACCTGAATTTTAAAAATGTCACTCAGCTTTAAATAAAATAAATTCAAAACAAAATACAAATCAAAAAGGTCTTCAAGCAATATTAAATGTTTATATTAAATATTTATATCATTTAGAAACTAATATTCACCAACAACAAACCAACATTTATTATTCATTATTATTTTTAGGACTGCAAAGCAATTAATCGTGATTAATCTCATTCAAAATAAAAGTTTGTTAACATAGTTACATAGTGTGAACATAGTGTGTGTACTGTGCGTATTTATTATGTATATATAAATACACGTGTGCCTATATTAAGGAAAAATATGTTAGGTTTATAAGACTGCAGCAACAGTCTTTTTCACAGACTCAGGGGCCATGTGCTTTAAAGGAACATGAAAAGTAACTTAAGGTCACGTTGTGATGAAAAATTAGACGAATGTCTTTTCGTTATTATGCAGAAGTTCCCGTGGCTTAGCTTTGCTTATAAGCAATAAAGAGCACAAATCCCATGTTGCTGATTTTTTCCCATTTGCTCTTTTTTTCCCCAGTCAGTAAAATACTGTCAATAATACCAAATCATGGCCTGTGGACAAGACAACGTTTCATACTGATCATAATTTCCTACATGGCCAGTTGTCCTGAGGGAAAAACGCATTTGAAAATCCCTTAGATTTCCAGAGATTAGGGTCAGGGAGGGGTTGTTGCTCAATCTGATTCATTACGATGAGGGCTTTGCGTGTATTAGCTGGCCGGGGCGGCTGCAGCAACCGCAGCACATGCAATTTGGGTCAAAGATGATATGAGTGTGTGAGCGTGGAAGAGCCTCTCCACAAATCCTGTTTGTTTTGATTCCACTATCTCTGCCTATTCATTTTTTTTCTAAGTGAAATGTGATATTTGATGCAAAATTAGAGATTATTGCTTAAACTAAAGCTGCTGGCTAAGAACACACCGTGTGATCAGTCCTTCCCACAGGACATGATGTTCAGTCGTACCCCACGGGAGCACAGGATAGATTACCCAAAATGAAAATTGTGTCATTAATTACTCACCTCATGTATTTCCAAACCTGTAAGTCCTTCGTTCATCTTCAGAAGACAAATTGAGATATTTTTGAGAAAATCCGAGACCTTTCTGACTCTGCATAGACAGCATGCATTGTGGTACTTTCATGAATGCAATCAAAGTCCTTCTAAGACATGTCATGTCACTCGGCGGCCATCTTTGAAACGCCTCTCGGGCATACAAGTGCAGCTCCTATCTCTTTGAATGGGGAAACATCAAATTCTCCAAAACTGTTTGCCAAACTTACGATTAAATTTCATATTTGAAATCTCCAAAAAAATCCAACAAGAACTGCCTCATAAATATAGTTCCTTGTGCTTTAATAGCGTTAAAAAACGCTTATTTCTCCGGCTAGATAAGCCAGTGCGCATGCGCAGTACTGAACGCACGTCTTAGAGCGCCGACTGTTTCTATAGCAACCGGAACTTCTCACTGTAGCTGCAGTGACGCGCTGACTTTACTAATCAACGATTGGCTCCTTATTAAGAAGGCGGAGCTTCGCGGCCATGATGACCGTTGCATTTTTCCCCATTCAAAACTACACGAGTGACATGTCTTTGGTATTCTATAGTCTTTGCCTAGAATGCATGTCGAAGACTGACAGGGAAGGAAGAAATTGTTGAATAAAGTCTTATTTGTGCTTTATTTACTCACAAAAAGTAATAACTGTAGCTTTATAACATTACGGTTGAACCACTGATGGTCACATGGACAATTTTAATCGATGTCTTTACTACCTTTCTTGGCCTTGAATATGTTAGTTGCATTGCCGTCTATGCAGGGTCAGAAAGCTCTCAGATTTCATCAAAAATATCTTAATTTGTGTTCCAAAGATGAACCAAAATCTTACGGTTTTGGAACGACATGAGGATAAGTAATTAACGACTGAATTTTTGGGAGAACTAACTCTGTGAAGACGCAGGCTTCAGCAAAGAATTAAGCTTTAAATATTATTTCAAATCAAACCAAAAGGAGGCAGAACAGAAACACAAGACATCTGGGATTCATTTGATGTCATCAACATGAGCCCGCCCTTCCCCAAAGAAACAATGAGTCTTACCACTCTCCAGATATTCTTATCAAACAAAAACACACCACAGCTTACAATAACATGTAAGCAACTGCCAGTGTCATCGGTTTGCCTGGAGCCAACCACACTCAAACAAGAAAGCCTTTGAACATCACTGGAGACGCAAATAGACAAGAAAAGGGAAAATGTGTCTCCACCTGATGTGTGAATCTCAAAGAAACATCACAGAACAAGAGTCAGTTTGTGGCAGAAGGAAGCATTGTGTCGTTGTGGTGAAATCACTGGGGCTTGAGGAGAGGTGGCTGCGGAAATAAGACACATCGAAACGCTCAAGGTACCGAAGTTCAGGAGAAAATGAAGGAACAGTAAAGCCACCGTTAGTCGACAGGATCTGTTGTCAGGTGCTAGGTCGGATTGGGTGGGAAATGTATAAAGAAAGGATGGAAGCTAATGGTGTGGGGAATTGGTTTATATTGTGAAAAAAAAAGTTTGGCTGTTTGGAGAATCTCAGACAAGAATTTTACATGTTGGGCTTCCGCACTGAAAGAGAAAATATTTAGAAGAAACAAGTTCTTGCTTATGTGCTATAGAAACAAATAGCTGAGACTCATTTACAAGTAATAATTAGGGGTGGGGAAAAAAAATCGATATTGCAATATATTGTAAAGCTCTCTGTCGCAATAAATAACCGATACACTAACTATATAATATCGATATTTTATTACAACACAAAATGATTAATTTACCTGTTGTCAGTGTCACTGTCACTACCCAATATCTTCCATTCTGTTTGCGGGGGGCGCTGTTCGAGTAAATAGGGGTAAAGTGGCGGAAGCAGCGGCCAATGAAGAACACAAGTTAACTAACAACAACAGAGAAGAAGCGCAGAAAAAAGAGACGTGAGAAGAATGGCGGAAAATAATGAAAAACAAATCAAAGACCCACCCGCTAGTTGAGCATGCTGATCAGTTAGTGTTCCTCAAGTAGAATATGCCTTGATGTGACCACTGTCCAGGTTAACATAAAGCACTTTACAGTAACTTACTACTGACCTTTCAGTATCATGGTTTACACATGTTAGTTAATGTTCATGTTGTTTTTTTAATGTTCAGGCACTTTTATCTCTCTAGCCGTACAGTGTTTACATTTAAGACAAGGGGCAGTGAGTTATTATGCAAATGCATATTTCTTTGCACAGTGTTGGAAATGTTGGCATTAATAAATGCATAAGATTTCCTTATTATGGGTATTTTTTTCTTTTTCAGACACATATATCGTGATATATCGTTGATGAAATTTCTTCCAAAATATTGATCGTAGATATCGTGAATCGTGATATTATCATTATCGTGGGCCACATATCGCCACAGAATTGAATCGTGAGTTACCTGTATCGTCCCACCCCTAGTAATAATTAGCACTTCAATACAGTGAGGGTATATTTGATCCCCAGTTGGTTTTGTATGTTTGCCCACTGACAAAGAAATTATCAGTCTATAGTTTGAATTTTAATTTTAATTTAATGAGTGAATTAAGTATTTGATCCCCTATCAATCAGCAAGACTTCTGGCTCCCAGGTGTCTTTTATATACAGTCAAGCCTGAAATTATTCATACCCCTGGCAAATTCTGACTTAAAGTTATTTTTTATTTAACCATTTTTTTTTTTTAATTAGAAATGACACAGACGTCTCCCAGAAGATAATAAGACAATGTACAAGAGGCATAATTGTATGTCCAAAATTATTCATACCCTTCTCAATAATCAATAGAAAATCAATTATTGGCTATTACAGCAATCAAATGCTTCCTACAATTGCTGACCAGCTTTTTGCATGTCTCCACTGATATTTTTGCTCATTCATCTTTAGCGATGAGCTCCAACTCTTTCAGGTTGAAGGGTCTCCTTGTCATCACCCTGATCTTTAGATCCCTCCACAGATTCTCAATTGGATTTAAGTCAGGACTCAAAACGTTAATGTTTTTGTCTGCTAACCATTTCTTCTTCACTTTTGCTGTGAGTTTTGGGTCATTATCGTGCTGAAATGTTCACTGGTGCCCAAGGCCAATTTTTCTGAAGACTGCCTGATGTTGTTGTTGAGAATTTTTATGTATTGCTCCTTTTTCATGGTGCCGTTTACTGTGATTAGGTTCCCTTGGTCCAAAAACCCCCCAAAACATTAGGTTCCCACCACCATGTTTGACAGTGGGGATGGTGTTCTTAGGGTTGAAGGCTTCTCCTTTTTTACGCCAAATGAAGGCTACATCATTGTGGCCAAACAATTAAATTTTTGTTTCATCTGACCATAAAACAGAAGACCAGAAGTCTTCTTTTTTGTCCAGATGAGCATTTGCAAAGGCCAAGCGGGCTTTTGTGTGCCTTATCTGGAGAAGTGGTGTCCTCCTTGGTCTGTGTCCGTGCAACCCATTGGTTTGCAGTGTGCGTTGGACTGTCTACCTTGAGATGTTGCCACCAGCAGAGCCCAGATTCATCAGGATGGCCTTGGTGGTGATCCTTGGATTCTTTTTTACTTCTCTCACTATCCTTCTGGCCAGCACAGGTGTCACTTTTGGCTTCCGATCACGTCCTCTGAGTTTTTTTTTTTAAAGTGCGGAACGTCTTGTATTTTTAAAAAATACTTTGCACTGTAGCCACTGGAACTTCAAAACATTTAGATATGGTCTTATAGCCCTTTCCTGACTTGTAAGCAGCCACAATGTGCAGCCTCAGTGACCTCTTTTGTTATAGCCTCTGTTTTTCACATGTTGAACTGTCCCAATGAATCAGGGTAATTAGGATGCTTTAGAACAGCTTGGACTATTTGGAAATGTATAGAACTTTAGATTTTCCCATAGAGACTGTGACAGTGTATGAATAATTTTGGATATGCCAGTTTTTGTCTGAGAAATATTTTTTTCCACAATGATGCCTCTTGTACATCGTCTTATTATCTTTTGGGAGAAGCCTGCGTCATTTCCAGGCAAGAAAAAACTTGCTGGTTGAATAAAAGTAACTCAGTAACTAAGTCAGAATTTGCCAGGGGTATGAATAATTTCGGGCTTGACTGTATATAAATATACAATATGTAATAATATATAATGAGGAAATTTTTAAGATATGCTTCATAAATGCATTACACTCTAAATAAACCCATTCGATTTTAGCCATTAGATAAATCTCCTGTAGATTTAGTCGACTAAAATCTAATGACATTTAGTTGATTAAAATGACTAAAACTAAAACAATTCAGATTACTAAAACTAACTGGCAATTTAGTCAAAAGACTATGACTATGACTAAATCTAAATTAACACTTAGAACTCTTAAAGAAGGTCCAGGTATGACATTCTGATTAAAAATGACAAGGTCAAAAAAAAAAAGAAAAAAGAAACATATGCACAGATTAATAGTTCACAATAAGATCTGCAACATGCATTTAGAAAACAGGGTGCATTTTCATTTCACACCAACTTTAAAATTTGCCATCTTGGTTCAACCAAAGTAATTTAAACCCATCTGACCCATCATAATTACAACGTCCCAACTTGTAAATACAAACTTCCCAGGAGGACTTAAACACGCCATTAGACCTAGATAAGTCAGTGTGCCAAATTTCATAACATTTTACCATATGGTTCCATGGGCTGCAACTGACTTTCAGCCAGAAAAGAAGAAAAAATATGATGGAAAGAAACACCACTGGCGCTTGATCCCAAATGAAGCAGAACATGTGCAGTCAGACTTCTACAGTAAAACTTTCATGCTTGAGAAAGGAAGTAATATGAGCTTGAGGTCTTGTGTTGACTCGCTCGGTTCCTGTTTCTTTTCTAACCTTTTCCCCAGACGCACTTAGAGACAGAAACATTTTTTTAGCCCAAGGCTTGTTTGTTTCCTCCTCCCTTTTTTCAATCTTTTAAAATCTCTTTATTTCTAAAAATATTTGACCATGTCTGTGACTAGATTCTGCCCAGAGGGGGAGGGTGACCTCTCTATGGGGTTGGCAGAATTGCAGCACCTAGGCTTGGCACATAATCTGGAGTGGCAGATGGCCTGCCACGGGCTAGCCATTAGCTCGTAGCAGCTAACAAGCCCTCCCCTAGCATCATATAGCACTGCAGGCCTACGAACAGTCCACAGCTTATGCTAGTCCCCCACAGCCCCAATCCTCTGCATGATTCCACTGCTCTAGCTCCAGTGAGCCTCTAAATGCCTCTGATAAGTCCAGCTTAATGCATGCTAATATTGTTATCTTTGCTACATCCAATTAGCTCTACCTTGGAATCTACAGAAACATGCTGCCCATATGCGCCAACACTGACACAGCTTCTTTGAAAAGGATGTTAGGATGTGTTATGGGCTTTTGGAGATGTTAACGAGACGTGAGCGGATAACACGTGCGAAACTGTTTCACGGCTTTACCTGCGGTGATGACAGTGGGAATGGGTGTTAATTGGAATAATTAGACCAAGGCTTGTCAACTATTTTCTTTCGAGGAACAGATTATCTAAGGAATTATATAGTGGGACCACAAACTAAAAAAAAGGGAATGCTATTGACGTTAAAGGGACAGTTTACCATTTTTAGAGGCGAATGCCGTTGGAGTCACATAAAAAAATGCCATGGCTCTTCCATATTTATAATGGCAATGATTAGTGGTCAATATTTTGAAGCCCAATAAAGTGCATCTATCCATTATAAAAAGTACTTTGCATGAGTCCAAGGGGTAATCAAAATCTCTTTTTCTGGTCATTTGAACTGTAAGGCATTTTTTTCCCCTATCTCTGAATATTTGCATAAATAAACTAACAAGCGACCAATATTCATTTTTTTTGCTGACCAAAGCCAATGTCTTACAGAGTAGAGTGGCTGATGGCCAATATACAGTGGCATGCAAAGGTTTGTGAACCCCTTGCAGAATCTGTGAAAATGTGAATAATTTTAACACAATAAGAGAGATCATACAAAATGCATGTTATTTTTTATTTAGTACTGTCCTGAGGAAGATATTTTACATAAGATGTTTACATATAGTCCACAAGACAAAAAAATAGCTGAAATTAAAATAACCCTCTTCAAAAGTTTGGGAACCCTTGGTTCTTAATACTGTGTGTGGTTGCCTGGATGATCTACGACTGTTTTTTTTTTTTTTTGTTTTGTGATGATTGTTCATGAGTCTCTTGTTTGTTCGGAACAGCTGAATTAAGAACTGTTCTTCAGAAACATATATTTGAACCCTTTCCAGCAGTGACTGTATGATTTTGAGATCCATCTTTTCACACTTAGGTCAATTGAGGGACTCAAACACAGCTATTAAAAAGGTTCAAACATTCACTCATGCTCCAGAAGGAAACTCAATGCATTAAGAGCCAGGGGTGAAAACTTTTGAACATGATGTGCAAATGTTTCTTATTTTGTTGATATATAATTTTTTTCGATTTAGTACTGTGTTTCGGAAGCAACAGAAGATGCTTGCATGTTTCCCGAAAGACAAAATATGTTAAATTTACCTTGATCTTCAAATTCAAAAAGTTTTCACCCCCAGATCTTAATGCATTGAGTTTGCTTCTGAAGCATCAGCGAGCATTTGAACCTTCTGTAATAGTTGCATATGAGTCTCTCAGTTGTCCTCAGTGTGAAAAGATGGATCTCAAAATCACACAAATATGCAAAAGATGCTGGAAAACTAAAGAATCTGCAGGACCTAGAGGATTTTTCTGAAGAACAGTGCTCAATTTAACTGTTTAGAACTAACAAGGGACTGATGAACAACCATCACAAAACATGAAAACGGTTGTAGATCATCAAGGTAACCCCACACAGTATTAAGAACCAAGGGTTCCCAAACTTTTGAAGAGGGTTATTTTAATAATTTCAGCTCTTTTTTTGTCTTGCGGATTATATGTATACATCTTTTATGTAAAATACCTTACTTAGGACAGTACTAAATAAAAAATAAAATGCCTTTTTTCTGATCTCTCTTATTTTGTTAAAATTACTCACATTTTCAGATTCTGCAAGGGGTTCTCAAACTTTTGCATACCACTGTAAAGCTGATATATGTGATATTATATATATAATTACACATGTAATTTAAGAAAGACATTTAAAACATATTTACTGAATTAGAAATAATTGATTGAAAAAAATATATCAATATGAAAAAAACAATTTGGACTTCATAAAAAAAATTGCAACTTCTTGACCCTGTAATCTGTAGTATTTTCCACAAAAAAACAAAGGTTTGTATAAAAACTTGCTTCTTGCTTACCTTTGGACCAATGATGATTAGGACCACTAGGGGGTTCTGACTGTGCCATTCTGTAAGACAGATCATCAAATTTAATTAACATAATTATATTTATACTGAGGTTGAACTGTGATCTTATAGAACAGCAATACCTTCAAAAGCTTCTAGAAGATACAGAGGATCCTTAACTCGTCTGACTCCACACACCAGCAGAAACACATGTAGATTTTCCACTTGCTTGGTATGCACACCTAAAACACGAGCCAGAGTCACATTGAGACTTTTTTTGCTATATTTTAAACGCCTTTTATTTATAGATTTGACATTTTACCTGTTTTAGTTACAATATATCAGTCTAAACAGAGTAAAATAACAAAGAATATGGAAATGGTTTGCTTAATGATTTATTCATACAAAAAATAATTTCCAATCAAGCTATATTTGGTCACAAAGTGTAAAAAAAATGTTATTTAATTGGGTATATTTAAGACGCATGAAATGATAGCTACGAAATTAACCTTCGCTAGACAAGAGTGTCCATCAAATTATCCCTAAACTGTCTTAATGTCATTTCCACCACTGAGTGCTTGTCATCAGGGTCAAAAGTGCCAATAGTTGAAGAAACACCCGACTGCATGTGCAGAGAAACTGCTGATCCTGAATCAGATGTTTAAGCGTTTCTGAGCAACGAAATGTAATGTGACATAAATCAATGCATACATGCTGTACCTCCATCCGTAATGAGGCTAATCCATCAAACAAGGTCATAGAGATGTCAGAGACGCAATGAGTGCAAAACTGATTGCAGGCGCAAAGTAGCGTGCCTGACGAGTAATTTATCAATATGGCATATATAAATAGTAAGTATGTCATAGCATGTAAACACAGTATGTTATATATCACACATTTTCATAAGCCACCATGTATATTTTTGGTTTAAAGCAAAACATCTGGATCATAGAATGAGCGCTGGAGATGAGAAAAACTAAGACTGTCAATTTATCAAATTAACTTATTACAAATGCGATTTTCCTATCAATGGACAATACAAACCTTGCCCAAGTAATTCTCACAAGGAACATTCTGTTATAAACAGATCATTCTGCATATAAACTGTGCAAAAGAATGACCTGATTAATTAGTCAATTAGTGTATCATGCAATAATTATAGTTTTTAACTGATTAACAGTCCTAAAATAACCCATAGGCACAAAGATGTCATGATGATGTCACCAAGTCCATGTGACACAGTGCTCTCTGTTTAGTCAGTAGCTGGTATCTGTGGGAATGTTCAGTCCAAATCTGTGCTTTACCCCAGATCATCCCTCGTTTAAATCCCACCTATTCCAGATTATCCACAAAATATAAGCACTAGTGTATGTATGCGTACACAAGCGAGTCAACTGCGTGTCAAATGCCAGTCAGTGCAGGCCTGAACGCTGTTGACAAAAATATGATCAAATCTTATCATAAACTGTCTGCGTCACTGGACAATTACTAACAACGCAGAAATACTTCAATTTGGCAAAACTAAATTGTAATTTCTGCCCCATTCGTGTCACCAGAATTTGGTCACACTTTATTTTAAAGTAGACCTATTATTCCCCTTTTTACAATATGTAACAGGCTATACGTCTCAGGTGTCCCCAGAATGTGTTTGTGAAGTTTCAGCTCAAAATACCCCACAGATCATTTATATAATTTTGAAAATGCCTATTTTGAGTGGAAGCAGAAACACGCTGTTCTTGTGCATGTCTCTTTAAATGCAAATAAGCTGCTGCTCCCCGCCCCCTTTTCTAGAATAGAGCAGTGCCTTTACAGCTCACACCTAAGATGCTCTGCTAAAAAACATCTGTTTGGTTTTGATTATCATGTCTATCGCACTTAAATCATGTGTTTAAAAGCTATATTAGTTTAATCCGGTTTTAATAACTTGATGATCAAGGTAAATTTAACTTATTTTGTCTTCTGGGGTACATGTAAGTATCTTCTGTAGCTTCTGAAGGGCAGTACTAAATGAAAAAAATAGTGGTGGGCCGTTATCGGCGTTAACGTGCTGCGTTAACGTGAGACTATTATCGTGCGATAAAAAAAATATCGCCGTAAATCTATTCTCAAAGTTGGGTTGGGAGCTGGGTCTAAACTACGCAAGATATGATGACTTTCACCTTGATATTTTAGCGCGGATGACGTATATCTAGTTGAATTGGGGGCGAGAACGAGTCTTAGACATTAAACTATATGCAAGCAGGAGCAGTAATACCACGCAGCACATGTGCAAATGCTAAACTAGCTGGGAACTCATTTCTGATAATACTCCGCCTGCTACGGCCATATTACGGCAGCAAACTTCCTTGACTATTACGCCGGAATGGGAGTGTAGTTCCTAATCTTATCAGCCTAGAAACTCGCAGCTTTGCATTTCCACTGGTCTTAGTACACGATATAACTACAGAAGAGTCGAGTTTTAAATACAACAAATATGGAAACTCGTTGGTCATTTTTGAATGCGATGCTATTGGTCTAATAGGATTCAATGAACTATGCTAAGCTATGCTAAAAGTGATATCGCCAGAACAGGAGAACGGCTGAATGGATTTCAAAACGGTAAAAATCAACTTATTAACTCGGGGGGAGTTGGAGAATGAGCCTATTTCCAAAAAAAGTGGAGTGTTCCTTTAATACATCGTTTTTCCATCTGAAGCAACAGTGAGTGTTTGAACCTTCTGTAATAGTTGCATATGTGTCTGTCAAATTCAGTGTGAAAAGATGAATCTCAACATCATACAGTCATTGTTGGAAAGGGTTCAAATACACAAAAATGCTGAAAAAACAAAGAATTTGTGGGACCTAAAGGATTTTTCTGAAGAACGGTCGACAGGTTAACTGTTCAGGATAAACAAGGGACTATCACCAAAAAAAAAAAAAAAAAACAATATCATTCAGGTAACAACACAGTATTAAGAATTAAGTGTGTGTAAACATCTTTTTTTGGAAATATCTTATTCAGGTCAGTACTAAATAAAAAATAACAAGCATTTTGTATGATCCCTCTTATTTTGGTCAAATAATTAACATTTTGCATTAACATTTTACAAGGTGTATCTAAACTTTTGACCTCAATTGTCTCTTTTGGAAACCGTATCTTTATAGTCACAGTGCTTTATTTGATCTGTTTCAGCAGGTAAAGCCAGCGAGCACTGCTGGACGCCTGAGGACAAGAGCGATAAATGAAATGACCTGTGAACCCTGCATATAAGAGCTACTTGTTTAGCTACGAACAATCCACACACAAGCTGCTTAAAGTTGAATATTGTTGCTTTAGCAGAAATTGTTCTCTGATCTGGAATCAGTTTTGCTTTAGTTTTCATCAATGGCGTCAGCTCCAACAAGGCTAAGGTTGGTCACAGGTCAATATGAGGACAGCTTCCACGTTTACACATAGAGGGGGAAGGACTCAAAGGTATGTGATGTGAGGTAAAGCTCCGGGATTAGACGACTGATCTAGGGGTACATGCTTACAATGGTTTAACTCTCAGACAAGGGCTTTGAGTGAATTTTTTGCTTGGAAAGTGAAATACAGTGCTGGTCTCACCTCATCTACCCCATAGCTAGATAAGCCGATAGATTTACAATAGCCCTATTGTATATAAAGCTGTTTAAAGTGTAGTATAAAGTGTAGTCAACATTCACTTTTTTAAAATCATTTCCTGTTAGATTTCTGTTTTTGAATTTAATTTGAATTAAGGCAGGAACACGAAGCTGAATTGCAAATTGGATTTAACACAATTTAAATATGTATTTATTTATCTATTTATTTATTTTTTAACTGAATGGTATGAAAGTTGATAGAGGTTTTGCCACTTGCTATGTGAACCAAAAAATCAGAAAATGATTTTAAAAACTTAAATGTAGGGCTGGCCCTATGATTTCCACGATGTGAAAAATGCAGATGGAATCGTGGAGTCCAGTTTTAAAAACAGAATTTAGTAGTTCACTTTCAGAACAAAGTAGTTCACTTTCAGAACAAAAATGTACAGATAATGTACTCACCCCCTTGTCATCCAAGATGTTCATGTCTTTCTTTCTTCACTCGTAAAGAAATGGTGTTTTTTGAGGAAAACATTTTAGGATTTCTCTCCATATAATGGACTTCTATGGTGCCGCTGAGTTTGAACTTCCAAAATGCAGTTTAAATGCAGCTTCAAAGGGCTCCAAATGATTCCAGCCGAGGAAGAAGAGTCTTGTCTAGCGAAACGATCGGTTATTTTCTAAAAAAACAACATATTAGGGCTGGGCGATATGGCCTAAATATAAAATCCCTGTTTTTTTTCACAAAAAATCTGATTAACGATTTAAATTGATTTTTCCCTCCTACTAATTTTAGCATGTAAAGAAACCCCAGCTTTTCCACAACATATATGCATACATTGCAACTGCATCAGTGATCGCTTTTCACCAGGCCCCAATCTTATCATACCATACACCAGTGGTTCTCAACCTTTTTTTTGCAGCGGGCCGCACTATGTTAAAGGTCAAGTCTCACGGGCCGCATATTATTTACATATGACGTCATCAACGCTCACTAACCAGATATTATGCATCTAAAATTATTACAATTAGATGTATTATTATCATTTGAGAGTATAATTCTACTTACCATTAATGGGACACCTGATGTTGTGGGGAGCCGACCAATTTGGTGAAATTCGGCTCAAAAGAAAATTGCAGAAAATGTGCGTTCGCAAATGTATGTGGATCCAAATATGGAAAGCACTTTTGAACTTAATAATCTGAGGTTTTGTCCAGAGATGTTTCGCCACATTTCTGCAACTGAGGATGACACACCTTTTTTCTCCTTGTAACGGTTAAAATTGTTGTGGCTCCTTTAAGAGCAGAGTTCCGTTCTGTGCACAGTCTGCAGCTATATGCCATGAGTACCGCATGTGTGCGTGTACGATGGTTTCACTTTTAATTTCTGTTTCTCATTTAAGTTGTCTTCTTTTAATAAGTAACACCGTTGCCAGGAGAATAAAGCTCAAGATGTGTAATGCGACCCAAGTGCGGTTTGGTTCATTTTCCTGCTGCAACGTGAGTTAGGCGAGCTATCCCTTCACCCTGACTCGGCACGTTACATCCTCTAATAACAAATTTGTCCATTTTGATGGTTAATTGATGACTGTTTTAAATCTGGCAGAACGCGCGCACGCTTGTAATTGTGTGCGTTAACTGTGTAATTGCATCAGTTCATAGTTGCGTCAGTTCTGCGCATATACTGTATGAAAACATGATCACCAAAATGATTTGAATGACAAAAAATATTGTTCAAAGTTTGTTTAATACATTTAAAAAATGAATTGTAAAACCAATTATTATTATTTTATTTATTTATTTATTTTTTACGTGGTCAGCATCGCGGGCCGGATTTGTATTTGTGACGGGCCGCGGTTTGAGAACCACTGCCATACACGGTAAATGTTTGTAAGACAAATATATATAAGATGGGAGGAAAATATATTTTCCATGCTTTTCTCTTGCAGTTATATTGTATACAAAATTTACAATTTTGAATACAGAAATATTAAATGATTTAAATAACTGAAACGATCTGCCAGCAGGTGGCAGCAAGACACTGATTTAATTACTGAATCATATCATTCATTTGATTCGTTCGAACGGATGGTTCATTCAGGAATAAAGCAAGTGACTGTCTTTATGAACGGGAAATTGAATCATTTCACTAGATTCCTTTAAAAACGCACGTTCATTCATAAACCAAACACCGCTGTGTTTGAATGAAGATGCGCAGCGGTTCAGTTGTGACTTGTTTCAGACTACTTTTGATGACGAAATAGAGCAAAATCAGGCAATGGTGTTATAGACAGACAATGTAAGTCACTTAATAATAACTTCTTCTTTATTTAACTGTTGTATTAAATCAATATCTCATTTACAAACTCCCTTAAAAATTATTAAAAGCTGTCACTCATCTTAGTTCACGATATCACAAAGCTCTATTATAATCAACTAAGCTCTCTATACTGCACAATCAGTCCCTTATTTACACTCTCTCTACACTTTGTTTATGAAAGGATTTGTGAGATACATGTCCGTGATACATTAGTCAACGTTGGAAAACACATAGATACCTTAGAAGCTCTCCTGAGCGCAAATACAAATATGCTGATCGGGTCAGTCGCACATGGTGCTCATAATTATTTTTTCATATATTTTTTCACAGATATATATTAGTGTATTTCTAATATGGTAAATGCACAGGGGGAGAGCTGAGCTCATTCCTAACTGCTGGAGCCCAGAGGGGAGTGTCGGCTGATATTAAAGAGAAAAACGATTTTCATTCAAACAAATCAACGTAAACTACACATTCGAGTTAATCGATAAAATCGATTAATCGCCCAGCCCTACAACATATACACTTTTTAATCTCAAATGCTCGTCTTGCCGAGCTAGACAAGATGAACATTTGAGGTTAAAAAGTATATAAATTGTAATTCTTTTTAAAAAAATAACCAATCGTTTTGCTAGATAAGACTTTCCTCGGCTGTGATCGTTTAGAGCCCTTTGAAGCTGCATTTTGCAAGTTCAAAATCGGGGGCACCGTGACCATAGAAGTCTATTATATGGAGAGAAATCCTTAAATGTTTTACTCAAAAAACATAATTTCCTTAAGACTGAAGAAAGAAAGACATGGACATCTTGGATGGCAAGGGGGTGAGTACATTATCTGTAAATTCTTATTCTGAAAGTGAACTACTCCTTTAATCAAAAGTAATTACACTTAAATATGATATATGACTAGTATCAATAAATATTAAGCCGTGGCGATTTCAGCATGTGCCGTCTAACTAAATGAGGACATAAATACATAAACAACATTACCAAAACTGCTCTGAGAGCATTTTACCTTTTCATTTGAGTAAAACTAGCATCATATCATATACCGACTGAAATACAAAGGTATTCACTGCAACTCGATGTTATATATAATATAATATAAAAGTTTGGTTTAACTTGAGTACATTGTGCCAGAAATATATTACTATTATTTAGTAGAATGTACGTGATACTACTACTACTACTGCTGAAAAAAATATTTTATTTAAAAATAATAACTTTATTTTTTAAGAAATAATCACACAGTATTTATTCCATGTTTTAATTTTAATAGTAAATCCCCTTTATTTGGCAAAAAATGTTATGTATTTAATCAAAAGATAACTTAAATCAATGTTTTATGCCTTCATTTGATAACCAGAAACACTTAAATACACAACACAGAATTTCTAAGGGGGAAAAAAATAAAAATAAATAAAAGTTGTTTTTATGCATTCAAATAATTAGACATGCACAGACAAACACAGAATTTGGTAACAATAAAACATAAAATGAAAAAAAAAAAAAAATAAATTCATAGGGCCCAAAACATTTAATAAACGTTTAACGTTTAATAAATTGATGTTAAATTAAATAAGTTTCATAGTTTTGATTATTTGACGTGCTTTTCGACTAATACAATTTTATTTAACCACTGAAAAGGAGTCCATATAAATGGTAAAAAATTTCAATGGAAAAAAAACAAAACAAAAAATGAATTTGGAAAAAAATAAAACGGATTTCATAGGGCCCTACAAATGGTCCTGAAACAAACAACGACAACAACAAAAAAATCACACTTGTACTGTTGACAGTCTAAAAAGACCACTTTGAAAATGAACGGGAAGCCAATTTCATCTAGTGAAAACATTTCATTTGGTACTGCGCCCAAACAAAATCTTATTAACAGCTCTTTTATTATTATTATAATTTTTTTTTATATCAACCACAAATTTGAAACACAACTACATTAACAAATTTGATTTGTTTCAAAGTAACACGTATTTTGTAAAATATAGATTTTATATAAAATAAAAAAAATAATAATAATAATATATATATATATTAGGGCTGGGACTCGATTAAAAAATTTAATCTAATTAATTAGAGGCTTTGTAATTAATTAAACGAAATTAATCGCATTTTAATCGCATATAAATATTTGACCTGAGAACAGTGAGAATTAAGATTTTTACATGGATTTTTAGTATACCATTGAATAATGACTGAATACATAAGCTTAAGCAACAAAATATTGTTTATTTTTGTTCAACCAAGTCCAACAGACCAGTGGAATATTGCCATTAAGTGTAGCAAGAGGCACGTTCTTTAACGAGTCTTTCATGCCGAGAACTCTGCTCTTGTGTTTGCTTAATTATGCATTTAAACGTTAATGACCAAACCTATCATTATAAATGTTGCTGCACATGGAATATAACGCGGATAACATTTAAAAAATATTTTTTATCAGGTTACACACTGATTATTTATCACTCAAACCCCTTTCTCTACCTGTCCGTTGGTCGCGTATATCCTCCATGTTTGTAGTTTTTTAACACTTTTTATGCGTGTTTGTAGTTCTAATCGAATCCTCGTTCACGGCGCAGTGTGTTGCGGGCAATATTAGCCGTTAAGAGTGTGCATTGGTCGTTAAGTAGTAGACCATACTTTTTTAAACATACTACGATTTGGGACATACAATACTATTTAGGACGGACGCAGTTTGTCTGAACGCTAGTTGGTGCTCCAGTATAATCGGTCCGCGGAATCTCATCCAGTGAGAAACGTTCCGCGGTGCAAAACTAAGTGCGATTAAAATGCGTTAAAAAATTTTAACGCGTTATTTTTGTGTAATTAATTAATCTAAATTAACGCGTTAAAGTCCCGGCCCTAATATATATATATATTTTTTTTTTTTTCAGGTCTATGCTCAAAAAGTGGTTAACCCTCTGGAGTCTAAGGGTGTTTTGGGGCCCTGAAGAAGTTTTGACACTTAAAAAAAAGTTCAAAAATTATCGAACTACAATACACTCATTTCATTAATATTGAAAAAACAACAACAACAACAACAAAAGTTTGGTTAAATGTCAGGAAGTAGAATTAAACTGTAAATCATAGAAGTTGATATTCAGTTTTTTACATTCAGTGTCTTATAACTGATTCTAAAAGTTGGTATACTGGCATAAAAAAATAAGCATGTCTTCCATTTCGAATGATCCTAACAATTTGGAACAAACATCCATTCTTTGGAGAACTATTGTCTGCAATGCAGCACTATATAGCCCTATGGAGCTTTTCCATTAAACATCTTTTATTCATAAAGACCTGCACAAGCACAAAGTAAGGAAAAAACTTCAGAATGCCTGGATGTGTTTTAACGCAGAGCTATGGGTTTATTCTCACTCTTGAAGCAGTTCTTTAAGACAAAAAAAGTAGTTTTAAGATTTCACATTCTGCTGTTGGGTATATCATGACCAGCGGACTTTTAATAAAGATTAGCATCAGATTATGCGTCATGGATAAAACGTCTAAATCCAAAACTAAACTAACGAATACAAATCATCCAAAGAAATGAGGGTTCATCAAAAGGTCATAAAAAGGATACGTAAACAAAAAAACAAGCTAAAATATCTAGGAGAATTGTGTAACATCATAAATGAACTTAATCTGAAGTTAAATCCTCAGTTATTCTCAAGTTGCTTGATAACACACTATAATCTCATGTCATCTGAGAGTTGCATGTATTATAAATAACTGTGTGAGAGTGCATGGCACAACTCACTACTACTGTAATTCTGATCATGTATATCAGGGCCAGATGAGTGAAAAGGATAAACCTTTTTGTTTTCTGCTTTGAAGTATATTAATTTTTCCGCAAGAGGCACCATCATGCTTTATTATGGATCTAAAAGAGCACGCATGTCAGCCTGAACCAGAACACTGTCACTGCACCAGTATTTGAATGTGAACAGATGATCAAACACATACAGCTCAAGATAAAGCGTGACGTCTGATTTCAAAGGCTCTGCAGCACTGGGGTGCAGTCTAAATGTTTACCTGAAGAAAGTAACGGCTAATAACCATGCTAAAAGTAGTTCAGCAGAGAGATTAGCCTTCACTGCCAGAGACTGCGAATACTGCACTCCACCATGTGGCCGCAGGGAAAATAGGCTTTACTACATCCTAGAAACTCTGAACACACAAGAAAATTAAATATTTATGGGGATTACATTTGTATAGAAGGCATATTGTAATTAACATATTGTGTTGTTAAAGTCAAAAGTACACATACACCTTGCAGAATCTGCTAAATGTTAATTATTGTACCAAAATAAGAGAGATCATACAAAATGCATGCTATTTTTTATTGCAATTTAACTTATTTTGTCTTCTGGGGAACCTGTAAGTATTTTCTGTAACTTCTGAAGGGCAGTACTGTTGTATCTGAAAAGAGGACTCGCACTTGAACTTCTTTCAACTCTTTTATTGTTCTTCTTAAACTGACTGAACTGCCTGACACTCAGGCTTGCAACCCTGAACTGCGTAAAAACATTCCAACGTCAACGTCACTTGCGTAAACATTTCTTAACTCTTAAAGTGACCAGTATTTTTATCTTTTATCAATGTAACAAACACATTACCTTAATTAAACAGCATATTAACTAAGCATGCAACATTTCCCCTCCCCTCCCGATGAACTAAGTGTGAAAGCACGTTAAGTAGTCCTCAAAGCGAGCTGGCCGAGTGTGCAATCTGGTAGGCCTGCCTTGAAAGGCTGCAGACGGTGGCAGGGATGCTGCTTGTGCAGCCACTGGTTGCTGTCCTGGGGGCAGAGGGCATGAAGAACTGAGCAAAGAGCAAGGCAGCACAGTATCTCGGTTGTGATTTGCACCAGAGGGGCACGGTACTTTCCTAAGTCGACTGGCATGCCAACGGGAACCATCTGATAGTTGGAATGTAACTGGACCTAACTGCTTTTGCACCTGCTGGGGCTGCGACCAGAAGGTGTGGAGCTTGTTTTTCCGATTAGGCCGCAAAACCCGCACCCAGTCACTTGGGAATATAGTGGGGCTCCGAGCCTTTTTCTTAGCGTTGAATCTGCCCCGTGCTTTGAACTGTTGTTCATGAACCCTGGCTTGCACCACATAGTTTCCATCATGAGAAGCAGGAGGGCAAAGTCTATGCAGGGGTAGCTCCAGCTCTCGCCCCAGCATCAATTTCGCTGGTGAAACCCCAGTGGTGGCATGCTGGGCTGCTCTGTAGTGTAGAAGAGTCTGAGATAAGGCCTCATTGAAAGAGCAACCTTGTGCTAGGTGGGCTCTCAAACCATTTTTTAGCGACTGGTTGAATTTCTCCACGCCCCCATTTGACTGTGGATGGTAGTAGGCCGTTCGTATGTGTTTGATTCCTTTGCTTTGGATGTAGCTTGTAAACTCAGCAGATACCAGTTGAGGACCATTGTCTGTCGTCAAAGTCCTTGGCAGGCCCCATCGTGCGAAGAGCAACTCCAGGAAGTCAATGATGGTACTGGATGTGACCGAGCCCGCAGGCGTGACCTCCGGCCACTTCGAATGTAGGTCATAGACTACCACAAGGAAACGCAAGTGATGGGGTACATTATGGAGTTCACCACATATGTCAAGCTGAATGTGGTCCCAAGGTCGATTTGGCCAAGGCAAAGACCCGAGTGGCGGTGGAGTTGGAGGGCCTGTTTTCCCACTTACAAGACATGGAGCACAGTCCCGAACAAGCATTTCGATGTCTTTGTCCAAGCCTGGCCACCATACAAGATCCCTACAGCGCTGCTTTAGTTTTACTATTCCGAGATGGCCCTCATGTGCCATGGTCAGCACTCGTCCTCTGAGTTTAGCAGGTATAATGGCACGTGGTCCACGGGCCAAACATGTGTCATTCCAGCATGACAATTCGTTTTTCACTCGGGCATATGGCTGGAGATCTGGTGCAACTTGAGCTGGCCAGCCATTCATGACATACTCACGGGCTGCAGATAGTGTGAGGTCAGCAGCAGACTCCTCTGTGAGTTCCTCCAAGGACACAAAAGCTGTCAGGGGTGCATGCACTAATTGGATAAAATCTCTGTCCTCAGCCACCTGACCAGTGGCAACTGGTGACGACATAGAACGGGATAGCAAATCAGCCACCACATTATCTCTTCCTGAGGTGTACTGTATTGTAAAGTCATACTGCTGGAGACGGTCAGTCCAACGGTACATGCGCAGTGGTTTGTGTCCCGACCCAGAGGAAGACATGAGTGCACTAAGGGCTTGGTGGTCGGTTCGAAGTGTAAATTTTCGCCCGTAAAGATAGGCATGCCAGCGTTCGCAGGCCCAAACACAAGCCAGAGCCTCCCTCTCTCCAGTTGAGTACTTTTGTTCAGTCAGGCTGAATGCACGAGACGCAAAGGCCACGGGCCGTTCGATTCCATCCTGGAGTTGTGAAAGAACAGCCCCAGCAGCAGTAGCCGAAGCATCACAAGTGACCAGCGTGGGGCAGTCAAGATTGAAGTGTGCCAATACAGGTGGGCTTGTCAACAATTCCTTAAGTGTGCGCACAGCATCAGAACATGCTGAAGACCAGGTCCATGGCGCATCCTTTTTTAACAGCTGGCGGAGCGGGTACGTAATCGTGGAGTACTGAGGCAGAAAACGCATGTAATATGTTGTCATCCCCAGGAACGATGCAACTTGTGCTGCAGACGAAGGCTCTGGCACTTGATGTATAGCCTCAATATTGGAGTGCAATGGTGAAAGGCCCTCGGCTGAGACATGAAAGCCAACAAAGTCAACCTCTGGTACTGCAAATACGCATTTGTCCATGTTAAGGGTCAAATTGTGTTGACTGAGTGCTGCAAAAGTAGCCCTTAAGCGCTGTTCATGAGTCACTGCATTCGGGGCATGGACAACGATGTCATCGAGGTAGATGGCAGTGCCGGGAACGCCAGCCATTATGGTGGACATAATTTTTTGGAAACAACTAGGAGCCGAGCTGAGTCCAAAAGGCATTCTTGTGTAACGAAATACGCCATTGTGCGTAACAAATGCAGTAAGATTCCTGCTGTCTGAGTGGAGGGGAACCTGGAGATATCCTTGGCGGAGGTCAAGTTTGGAAAAAATTTTCGAGCCATGAAAGTGTGTAGTCAGCTCTTCGATTGAAGGCAGAGGGTAGCGATCTGGGATAATTGCTTTGTTGACTGACCTTAAGTCCACACAAACTCTCAGTCCACCCGATTTTTTCTTAGCCACTGTCAGGTTAGACACCCACGGGGAGGCGTTGACCGGTTCGATGATGCCCTCTGCTTGTAGTTTGGCAAGTTCTGCTGTGACTTCATCCCGCAGTGCCAGTGGAATTCTGCGAAGTGGTTGAATGACTGGTTTAACTGTGGGATCCAATAGGGGCTGGTGAGTAAATGCAGCTACACAGCCGAGGCCTTCAAACAATTTTGGCCATTCCTGTTGCCAGGGACAACCGACTGTCAGAATTTGGG
>NC_133375.1:9762715-9872294 GCF_049309525.1 Garra rufa
TTCACTCTTCAGTGAAACACTATATTTGTCTATTAATTAGACTAAATAAATTAAGCTACAATAGATGGTAAATTCAACCTTTAAACTGCATTCCAGTGCAAACCCCAGTCATAGAACCTTACAGTATTAGGCTACATTAAAAAAATTAGGGTGAATAGTGGTAAAGTGGGACAATGGGTAAAGTGGGACAGTTAAGCTTAATAATTTATATCTTTGCATGGATATGTTTTTATTACTAAAAATCAACAATGAGTTAATCATTAGCAAGTATGTGATAAAAAAATAAAACAAAATCTGTGGCAATGACATCACTTCCGGGGTGTGGCACATCATATTTAACAACCTTGCAGTGAACTGTGATGGTAAGTAAAATGACATAGCATTCTGAGGTAAATAATGTTAAGGTTATAAAAATAATAAAACTCATGGAATCATTTGTAATTCTTATATATTTTGTTATAGGATGTAATGGTGAATCAGAATGTTAAAAAATCACATTCATATGAATCTTTTTTGTTTGTTTTTTATGTGATTTTGACACTGTCCCAGTTTGCCAATAGCGTATTGTTAAACTGGGACAGGGTATTACTGGCAAACTGGGACAGCCATTCAAGTCATTTTAATGGAGGATTTGAGTTCCCTTTTTATATGTCCCTCATAAATTTAGTTAGTTAGCCAGATATTTCAACAAAGATTGACTTAAACTACTACTTAGTTCTCACGCATTCACCGTGAGACTCACGCGATTGACACTTATCAAAAACAAAGACTGCCAAACAAAAAAAAAAACAAAAAAAAAAACAAGAAAGATGGAGGTTACAAGCAGGATAGAGGCCAGGATATTTGCAATATTTGTAAAGCCACATTTGGTGATGAAAATGATCCAAAGAAGACAGAGGACTGGATCATGTGCATTGTTTGCGAGGACTGGTTCCATGAGACGTATGGCGAGGAGAATGGCCTCATTGAAGACAAGGAGGTGTTCACTTGCACTGGCTGTATTGACGTGTAGATTAACCTACCATACAGAATTGAAATTTAGCCTGTGTGCAATTAATTAGCCTACAAGAAGAGATGTTCATGAAGTTTTCTGTTTTTTTTTTTTTTATTATTATTATTATTTATTAAATTGGTATGAAATAAATTAAACCCAGTATAAAATTTTGTGGGCAGGCGAGGGAGGTGGCGGGTTGAATCTGTTGTACCTGCACTCCTTCTTAAAAAAGTGATGTTTATATTATTGCTGTTTATATTGTTGTTTATATTGTTATTGTGTATTTAATTTATAAGGCCTACATTTGAATAACAATTGAATGGGTTTTAAGTGTCCCAGTTTGCCAATAAAGGTGTCCCAGTTTGACAGTAGCGCCTTGAAAAATGTGGTTTGGGGTCATTGTGTGTTTGAGGAAGAGTCATCCATCCTGTGTTTAATGTTTCTTTCTTTTTTATTGTGTATAGTATAGTAGAGCTCCTAAGCTATTTAGAATAGTATCATATGAGCGGCTAAGACATTTGGATCATAATAAAAAAGTATGCATAATATACATTTTCAGAAAGTGTCCCACTTTACCACTATTCACCCTAAGTAAAGAGATCGAAATAAAAGGAAAAATAACGAATATAAACGAATAATAAAAAAATATTACGGAAAAAATAGGATCAGTTAATGGACAAGATTGTGGGATGCATAAAATATTTCTTGTAGGGCCATTTTATTTGATGCACTTTATTTATTCATGATAAACTTTTGAATGCTCTCTACATCGCGCACAGACAGCATCGCCTATTGTTAATATAATAATTTAATATTGTATTAATTTCTAGAATAATTGATACAATCATTTAACTCAAAATAAAATATTAATAAACCTATCTAATCGGGGGTACTATGGTCACGCAGGTTTGTTTATGTACTTAACTCGTGGCCTCGAGAAATGCATGTCGTTCCCTCATCGTTGCATCTATCGTCTCACGACATAAGGATGTCGCTCCCACGAATTAATATCTCGTGGCCACGACATAATATCAAAGAGTATAGAAGTACTGTAGAAGCACCGGGTTGAGGCGATTTGGACTGGTTCTATTTGTAATTCACTGACCCATTCATAAAAACAGTTCTTCCTTCCAGATTGAATCAGCCGTGTTTCATACCTCCATTGAATAAATGACTTACGACTCACTCATTAAAACAGGAGCATGCTGTCATCTATTGGCAATTTAGTTTCACATTCAAAAGTGTCATTGTATTTTTTTCTGTAATTTCATGTTTCTGTTCTAATTTCTTTTTTATTATTATTATTAATCTCATAATATTATTTATACACTGTAAGTGCAGTGTAAATCTGCAGGAGCTCCGTGTAAAATATGCTATAAAACACCCTGCTTGTTTATTTCAAAGGAAGAGAATTAGATGCAATGTTTATTTTAGCGGCACAAACGGGCACAAATCGAGCACAAACGAATGGCACCTTTTGGCTAGATTTAGACGATATGGGGTGGAGAGTTACCTAACAGTCCCAAACAAGTATTTTCCCCCATTATATTTAAGAAGGGCTCGGAGATACCAGGTTTGTTTTAACGGCACAAACGGGCACAAATCGAGCACAAACGAACGGCACCGGTTTGGAAAGATTTGGATGACATGGGGTGGAGAGTGACGTCACTGCCCCGAATTGTTTTTGTTATTTCTAAGAAATGGAAATATATTTGACGTTCATTTCAACGGCACAAACGGGCACAAATCGAGCACAAACGAATGACACCAGTTTTGTGTGATTTAGAGGAACTGGGGTGGAGAGTGACGTCACAGCCCCGAAAATATTTTGGTTATATCTAGGGAAGGAAAACAGATACAGTGTTTATTTTAACGGCACAAACGGGCACAAATCGAGCACAAACGAACTGCGCCGGTTTGGAGCGATTTGGACAACATGGGGTGGAAAGTGACGTCATACGGTCAAAAAAATAATGTTTAATATCTTAAACAACAAACCAGCACAAATGTTCGTTTTTGCGGCACAAATCAGCACAAACGTAGCACTAACGAATGGCATAGTTTTGGTCATTATTTCTTTTTATGGGGTGCCAACTTCACGGAGGTTAACAACACCACAGAATGCTGACAATAAACTCATCATATGGTTCAGTTTCAGAGGCTTAACATTTCACAAACAAACCCACAGCCATTGACTAGTTATGACATATCTTTCCTTAACCACTTTCCAAAACCATCCAATAGCAAGAGAGACATTGTGTTACATATTCAGTCTCTGGGGTAATTGAAATGTAAACATCATTCAATTCTAAACATTGTCATATTAAAAACAAAAGCACTTTCACTTCTCAGTTTCAGTTTCATTTGTAGCTTAAATCACATGACATTTCAGCCACAAAACAATTTAGGGATTTTTCCTAACCACTGATCTACCAATGAGAGGAGGGGAAAAATAACATGTCACCAGTTTCTAGGTTGATTTAAGTTGCCTTTTTTAAGACTGCTTTCTTAACTGCTTTCTTAACTCATTTATATTGTTTAGTTTAAGAGGTTTGGCATTTCCTAAACAAAACCACAGCCATTGACTAGTTATGACATATCTTTCTTGAACCACCTCAGTTCAGTTACTTCAGTTCACTTCAGTTACATCTAAATATTGTCATTTTAAAAACAGAAGCACTTTTTGCCTGATTGTAAACAGACAAGCTATTCATTGCAAAAATAAAATTTATATAGTAAAGAAAGTATTTTATGTATAAATAAGGTAACTTTAATCAGATTAATTTAAATTTAATCACAAACCAGTTTGTGAGAGACTAATGGAGAGAAACACTTGTCTACGCCATTCAGTTCTAAAGCTTGGGAGTGCCAGGATTATTTTTAATATAACACCGATTGCATTCGTCTGAAAGAAGGAAGTCATATACACCTAGGATTCATAGAGGGTGAGTAAATAATGCGCTACATTAGTGTTGGTCCTATCGTCAGCCTGCGAGATCACGATACATGTTATTATCATTATTGTGCTAATGTATTTAACTATTTACATGCCCAAAACCAGCTCCAGCATAAGGCTAGTGAAGCTCTCTACACTGTATGATGAATAAATCTCTTACCACACTACACACATCTATGGCACAACAACAGATGATCGTCAGTAGTCAATGTTATGTTTACATCAGGCGCGGGTGGCTCAACGTGTGTTTCGACCCTCTATATTGCACACGTCAACAGTGCGGCACCAGCAGGGCTATCGAAGCAGTTCGTGGACACTTTAGTGAAGGCTTGCTGAAGCATCCCAGAAGCGGCTGTCCATGCTACATCACTAAAGTTAAGTGAATCCTGCACCCCGTCTACGATTCGAATTTCTGTAGGGGGGATTTATGTTGTGAAATATACTGCATTCCAGGCAGGTTTTTGAGCCCGTAAATCACAACTTCAAACCATGACTCACAACTTTGTAGCGTTCCAGGTAAGTGAGGTTTGATTATAACTTTAGAGTCATTAGGCCCAAACTCCATGCAAATCACGCCAACAGAGAGCGCGTGCAAGTCCCCTATGCGCTTCACCGAAGCGAGAGCCAGCAGAAACACAGTCTTGAAAGACAGGTATTTCATATCAATCGTTTGTAAAGGCTCAAATGGTCCACCGTTCATGGCTTGCCCTTGTCCAACAGCTCCTGTAGGAAGGAAAACAACTCCGTGACTCCACAGTCTGTGGGTGACACGCCACGAGTTGTGCACCAGCCTGAAAACACAGACCATTTTGAGGAGTAGAGCCGTCTTGTAGACGGAGCTCTAGCCTGCATGATCGTGTTTGGTACTCCCTTAGGAAGTTCATCATATATCCGTTGGTGGCCCAGACATGAAGGGACCACAACTCCGGGTGAGGATGCCATATCGAGCCGTGGGCCTGAGAGAGGAGTCCTCATCCTGAGGGGTGCGAGCGCTGCATCCATGCACTTCGTAAATGTACGGGGTGCCAGGGATAAACCGAACGGCAGGACTGTGTACTGATATGCCTGGCCCTCGAAGGCGAATCTCAAAAACGCCTGTGACGTGACGTTATCTGTGTTTGAAAATACGCGTCTTTCAGATCTTCTGACACGAACCAATCTCCTTGGCGAACTTGCGCGAGGATTTTTCTGGTCATGAGCATCCTGAACTGTCGCTTCACAAGCACTCTGTTCAGTTGCCTTAGATCTAGTATGGGTCTTAGACCCCCGTCTTTTTCGGTACCAGGAAGTATCTGCTGTATAGCCCTCTTTCGCTCTGAAATGAAAGCTTTAGCGTAAAGTTCTACCAGGATGACTCTAATTCATGATTATCTCGACAACCAATAGCAGCTTGACGCCTTGAATAAAAGACCAAAACTTACTCTTCCATCCTGCTGCCCCTAGGTGTCGTACCCGAAGTTCCGTCTGGTCGATTCCTCTAGCAGCTCAAGATGTTTCAAAAACCGCTCGTTGATCTTGCAATCTCTGACGAAGACTCCGTTCCTCTTTCGCCCGCCTCCCTGCACCGGAGTATGCGCATTCTAAGGAATCTCCCTGGGTTCAGTGGCCTCCCGAGAATATCGCGGCCACCTTACTGGATTCCGGCATCCTCGTCAGCAACGACTTGACCCACGATGACCTCATCCTCCTTGCTTCCTACACGCTGGGTAGCCTTCCGGCTTCATCATCCGCTTTTCTCCAGCTCACCGAAACCGTGAAATGTTTCGAAACTAGTCTGGGCTTCTTCCAGTCAGCCTTCGCTTCGCGCGCACCCGAACCATATATTCCCGCGACGTCTTCCGCCTCCGTCTCAGTCTCCCCTTCAGTCATCGATTCAATTTCCTCTGCTGCACTCTCCACTTTTCCTGCCACGTCGACTTTCGCAACATCTCCAGTTCAGACTCCGCTACAAAACGCCGCTACGTCATTTCCTCCTGCAGCGTTCAATCTCTCAACGGCTCTGAAGGCCCAGGTTTTCGGTAGACCATTCGTTCCACCCGCTGCTGCTTCAGTGTCTCCCAAAATAAGATATGACATCATCTCAGGTAAAGACATTAACCTGCCGCACTGCTGTTACCACGACCCGTGATTGACAGGCAGACGATTGACTGTGGCGACGTGGCAGTCCTACTTAACTTCAGATCCCAGGCTACAACGAAACCTGCCTTTTACCGAATTCGTCATTGCTTTTAGTTTTCCCCAATCGCAGAGAGGAATTAGAACTTTATCTAGCCATGATGGCAGACTTTAATCTAAGATATGGCGGGACCCTATTTTACGAGTCTCACAAGTCTTTTTCAGCAAAAGCTGCTTCTCCTGTTGCCTTCGTTGGTTGACTCTGACCTGCTTATTCGCCTTTTCGGAGGCCAAAAAACTCTGACTCGAGCTGTAGCTCCCACGGCCACTCCGCTTCTCTCTCTGCCCTAAAAAGTTCACGCTTGCCGTGCTCCGGTCGCTCTCCATGGTGCTGATCCCGCAAACCCCGCGCTCGCCATATAAGGCCGTCCAATTATGAATTCAATGGTATACCTCTGTGCAATAACTTTAATGAATCTGTTTGTTCTTATTTTAAATATTTGCAAGCTGCCTTTCGCGTTACATTTGCTTGATGATTTTCTGCTAATCGACCTTCCTCCTTCTGAAGCTTCGTGCTCGATACTCTAAACAAGTATTTTGCGACTTAGGTGTTCCTTCGTCAGAAGAAAAAACAATCGGTCCCGTCATACGTCTCGAATTTCTCGCATAATTCTGGATACTATTAAGATGCAAGCTTCTCTTCCACACCAAAAAATTTGTCCGAATCAGGTCTGTTATGGAATCGTTCCTCATGTCTCGCTTAACTTCCAAACGTGACTTGCTTTCTCTTCTCGGCAGTCTCAACTCGCAATGCGAATCATTCAACAAGGTCGTTCTTTCATATCTCGCATGCTGCATTTGGCTCATTCAGTTGCAAATTTAAGCGACTCGCTTCTCCTAGATGACGGTTGTTTTTCAGACCTTAGGTTTTGGTCTCTTCTAAACAACTGGAATGGCATTTCCTTCTATAACGACGTTTCCGAATCATCCAACGCTCCGAACTATATACCGAAGCAACCACTTCTATTGATTTTTGGGGATTCTTCCAAGGGCAGTGGTTCGCAGAAAAGTGGCCTCACGATTTGTCTATTTCATTCAAAATCCACCTCGTCCGCTCTCTATGAAATCTACCCTTTCGCGGTTGCTAGCGTTCTCTGGGGCTCAGCCCGGTTACGGAAACGTACTACCTTGTTTTGCGACAACGAAGCCACTGTCCACATCATTAACAAAGGTCGTTAGCTTTGCCCGGCTATCATGTCTATTTTAAGACGTCTAACTTGGCAATCCATGACGCACAATTTTATCATCAAAGCCGAACACATTCCAGGTCGTTTTAATGTCTAAGCTGACGCTCTCTCTCGCTCTCGTTTGCAGGTATTCCGACGACTTTACCCAGCGGCCAACAAGGATCCGACGCCGTGCCCACGCTGCAACAAATTCTCTTGAATTAAACAGGCCTTTGGATTTTAACAACCTTTTTCTGCCAAATCGTACATCGCAAAGGCGTAGCACTGTCAACTCTCAAAGCATACAACTCGGCTTGGTCCCGGTTCATCATGTTTTGCTTCACCTATCAAATTCCGTTACTTCCCATTTTAATTTCGACCGTGTGTGCTTTCCTCACGTACTGTTTTTAATCATGCCAACTTAATATTTCAACTATATGTAAAATTCCGGCTGGTGTTCTATTCCACGCAAGGTATAATATCCCTAATTGCCCCAGCTTATTTTTGTCCCCTTTCATTCGATTACTTCTCCAGGGTATGTCAAAATCCGTGTTCAAAGCTAAACGTCAGCCTATCACACTCCGCATACTTCAGACCTTAGTCTCAAAACTTTGTAACGGCTTACTTGACAACTATTCCAACGCTCTGCTCGAAGCTACGTTTTAAACTGCATTCTTTGGTTTCTCGCGCATTGGTGAGTTTACTTCCGATAGTAATCGTTTCGATCCAACAAAAGATTTATTTCAAGACTTACACTTTTCACCTAATAACTTTTCACTGTTGATTAAACTCTCAAAATCAGATTCCCCGGGTCTGGTGTCACAATTTCAATTTCAAAATAAATTTGGCTACTCTCTATGCCCTTTCGCTTCTATGCTCAACTTTCTCAAAATACGGCTGCGCACTTCTGGTATGTCACCTCTTTTCTTTCTCTTAAGTGGGTTACCTATTACTAAACGGTGGTTTAGAATTCATTCGTCAACCACCTTGACAGCCGCCGGTCCTTCACCCGATATTTATACTAGCCACCCTTTCCGCATCGGCGCTGCCACTACGACAGCTGAACGAGGGGTTCCAGAGTCTACCATCAAACAGCTCGGAAGATGGTCTTCTTCGGCATACGAAACGTATATCAGATCAGAATTTCATAAGGTCCTGAATGCACAGCAGTCTCTCACATCATCAAGGTACGTTGAATTCGCTAGCTACTGGTGGTGGTTTTACGTCGAATTGTTCATGTTACTTATGGTGGTTAAAGTTACCAAAAGTCAATCATGCTTTTACTTATCGTCGTCGTTATAGCCTACAACTAATATGACGTCTTTGCATTTTCTTTATCATACTAACGTTCGTAATCTCATAGACTAAGCCTACACTATAATCAGCAACCTAACGTCAGCGGCAATAACGACTCGAAGCCGTTCGCTCCTTTATGTTTATCTTTACTAATTTATTCGACCTAGCATGGTCCTTCCTCAAGCCTGCACGGCTTAAACGGCAGTCGTGGCTTTTACCATCGTCTTCATTATTATTAGCTTTATTATCAATAACTCACTCTTACAATATGTCATTGGATTATTATATTATGCACGATAAACCTTCAATACCGAGGCTCGACGCCCGTCCCGACTTACACTCATTGCCTATCGTGGCTCGCTTATTTTCTCAAGACCTAACGTGGTCCCTCACATCAAGCCAATCGAGGCTATACGGCCAGTCGTGGCATCAATATTGGGCGCTAATCACCGAAAGCCAGTCGTGGCTTCGTTATTCACCGAAAGTCAGTCGTGGCTTTTATTATTAGCTCTTATATACTCACTCTTACTATATGTCATTGGATTATTATATTATGCACGATATGCCTCCAATATAACGCCAGTGGCAATAACGGCTCGAAGCCGTCCGCTCCTTTATGTTTATCTTTACTAATTTATTCGACCTAGCATGGTCCTAACTCAAGCCTGCGCGGCTTAAACGGCCAGTCGTGGCATTAACCGAAGGTCAGTCGTGGCTTTTACCATCGTCTTAATTATTAGCTCTTATTATCAATAACACACTCTACAATATGCCTTTGGATTATTTTATTATCCACGATAAACCTTCAATACCGAGGCTCGACGCCCGTCCCGGCTTACACTCATTGCCTATCGTGGCTCGCTTATTTTACCAAGACCTAATGTGGTCCCTCACATCAAGCCAATCGAGGCTATACGGCCAGTCGTGGCTTTAAAAGTTCGGAACTTGCTCGAACGGCCAGTCGTGGCTTAACCGTGAGAGCCTATCGTGGCTTCAGCTAGCAAAGTCAATCGTGCCCATTTTACTTTTACTAATAAGAACTATATCAATAATAATTATTATCAATATTGTTTAATGAATCAGATCTTTAAAATAAGCCAATCGTGGCTTTTAACCCGTCGCAGATTGCCTTCCTCCCCTTAAAGACATCCCTGCATAGCCTATCGTGGCTATTATTAGAAGCCAACCGTGGCTTCTTAATTTAAATTACAAGGCTTCCCCTTTCACGCAATCTTAACCTTTCCATTATCACTCGTACTTCGGGCTCTTTTTCTTTGGGGGAAGGCTCTCCCCTGCCTTCATCTTCAGGCAGGAAATGCAGTCTACCTCAGTCACGGATTAAGGATGGAGCCCACGCCAAAAGAAACCATTAACCCTTCTGTCTTATTCATTCATTCATTCATTCAAATAAATGTTCAAATTTCTATCGCCTCAGAGTCTCTCTGGTAGAAATGAAAGCTTTAGCGTAAAGTTCTACCAGGATGACTCTAATTCATGATTATCTCGACAACCAATAGCAGCTTGACGCCTTGAATAAAAGACCAAAACTTACTCTTCCATCCTGCTGCCCCTAGGTGTCGTACCCGAAGTTCCCCTCCATCCTCCCCACCACCACCAGGTTGGCTACCATCCATACCACGTGGGGGAAGGCTCTCCCCTGCCTTCATCTTCAGGCAGGAAATGCAGTCTACCTCAGTCACGGATTAAGGATGGAGCCCACGCCAAAAGAAACCATTAACCCTTCTGTCTTATTCATTCATTCATTCATTCAAATAAATGTTCAAATTTCTATCGCCTCAGAGTCTCTCTGGTAGAACTTGAGAGAGAGGCTCTATGGCCCCTTTGCTCAATAGTTTCGTTACTTCGGCTCGAAGTAGGTGTGCTACTTCTGCTTGTATTGTGGTCTCGGCGCGCGCCGTATAGCGGCGAGGGCGTCGACGAAACTGTAGCGAATAACCTCTTTTTATAATGTCCAGCACCCACTTCGAAACCCCGGGGAGCTTTTCTCATGCGTCTGCATGAATAGGTAGGTGTTGAATACGAATACGTGTTGAATCGCTCAGCGACGGAGAGGCTACAGTGTGCTGTAGCACAAGCGTTGCGTTCGTGACATTTGAGGCATGGGGTGTGCTGACAGCAGGACTGTCATGTCTGTGCGTGGATGTGGCTGTGGGACAGCGGGCACATTTATCACACTCCAAACATCGTTCGCTTGCGTGGAGCGAATGCACGTTGGTTTCGTTTTTACAGAAACCGTGAGACATGCATGATGTGGTGTTTGTGGGCACTAGGAAGCGGGCACATTTACCACGTGTGAAGCGCAATCGATCTGAGTCGATTTTATGTGCGCGGGACCTGCGTGACAGGCTGTGCTTGTGTGTAGAGATGGGCACTGGGTAGTGGGCATGCTTACTACACATGAAACACCATCGGCCGAGGCCAGGACAGTAGAAAATACACTCTCTTGGGGGTTTATCTGGGTAGCCGTGAAAACAACCTTTGTGTGCAGGCAAGCGGGCGACAGAACCGGCTTGTTGGCTGCAGAAAACACTGGAACAGTCACATTTATCACACTCCAAACATCGTTCGCTTGCGTGGAGTGAATGCACGTTGGTTTCGTTTTTACAGAAACCGTGAGACGTGCATGATGTGGTGTTTGTGGGCACTAGGAAGCGGGCACATTTACCACGAGTGAAGCTCAATCGATCTGAGTCGATTTTATGTGCGCGGAACCTGTGTGACAGGCTGTGCTTGTGTGTAGAGATGGGCACTGAGTGGTGGGCATGCTTACTACACATGAAACACCATCGGCCGTGGCCGGGACACCAGAAAATACACTCTCTTGGGAGTTTATCTGTGTAGCCGTGAAAACAACCTTTGTGTGCAGGCAAGCGGGCGACAGAACCGGCTTGTTGGCTGCAGAAAACACTGGAACAGTCACATTTGCTGGAACTGGACAAGCGAATAACTTTGGTGGCTCAGGTTTCACCACAATCCTAGGCCGCGGGCCGCCGCCCCTCGTAGGCAATGTCACAGCGTCAGCCACAGGTGCCTCTCGGTCACAGTGAGAGAGGCCATGTTGTGTCGTGCGGCAAGCTTTAGAGGGCAGGGCCGACTTAGTGCAGCGTCCAACGGAGGGCGGATATAAGTGGGCCGCTATCGCCTCTTCGACCGGCGGCAGTGAGAGGTATCCTCTGTTCCCTACCAAAAGCTACACTCGATGCTGCGTATCAATACTCTAATGAGAACATTCTTTGTTCGACCGGTTGTGAAGCACGTGTGTCAAACACGCCAAGAATTTGGCCTAAATAACCTCGGTAGGTGACGTAACTGATTGCACGCACCTGAGGGTTATAAATAGATGTGAAACAAACACACCTTCAGGTTTCTTTGTCTTCAAGGACCCTGTTGTGTGTGTGTGTGCGTGTGAGAACTCTCTGCCGCGTGAAGCTTGCAAGTTTACACAAAGCAATATAAAAAGAAAAAGAAAAAAAGAAAAAGTAAAAATAAGAAACTTACCATGGCTGATTCAAAGAGATGCGTGCCTCCTTGTAACCGGCTCATCTCTGATGATGATTCACATGGCTTTTGCTTCGAGTGTTTGGGGGAGGAGCACGCTGCTCTCGGGCTCGAGGGAGAATGCGAACACTGCGATCTTTTGCCCATCAAAGTGCTTCGTGCGCGGCTCGCGTTTTTCAAAGATCAGCGAGCCGCCGCTCCCTCGTTAAGGTCCTGGGGTTCGCGTGTTGATCTGGCCGAGGCGCGTGAGACGGGCACGCCCCTTTCTCTCGTGCTCTCGCCAGATCATCAGATTCTACCGTCCGTTTCTGAAGCGCACCCCGGTGCTTCTTCTGAACGGGCGGAGGAAACCTCCTCTCTTGCTTCTGTGGAGATTGATATCGAGAGTGCCACCTCCCGTGATGTTAAGTCATATGAGGAGTTACTCGAGGTGGTAACTCGTGCAGTCGACCGATTACACCTCGACTGGCCACAGGAGTCTGAGACCCCCAAACGCTCAAAGCTAGATGACAGATATCTGTCAGGTGGCCGGGGGGAGGGGCCTCAAAGACGGTCTCTCCCCTTCTTTGGGGACCTCCATGAAGAATTAGCTCGCTCATGGAGTAAACCCTATTCGTCCCGTGTTTTTGTACCCTCAACGTCGATTTATTCGACCATTGTGGATGCAGAAATGCGGGGCTATATGGCGATGCCCCAGGTAGAGGAGACGCTTGCGAGCTATCTCTCCCCTGGGAGCTCATCGTCTCTTAAAAAGCCTTCGCTCCCCACCAAGCCGTGTAGAATGACATCTTCGCTGGTGGGGAAAGCGTTTAAGGCAGCAGGTCAGGCTGGTGCTGCTCTGCACACCATGGCCATCTTGCAGGCATACCAGGCTGACCTGCTTAAAGACTTGAGCACTGGCGGGTCGATTGACGAAGAGGCGTTTCTCGAACTAAGCAGACGGCCCGTGCCATCGGCCGTTCAATGGCTGCTTTGGTTTCCACGGAGAGACACCTGTGGCTCAACCTCACAGGCATCAAGGACAGGGATCGTTCATTTCTCCTTGATGCCCCCCTCTCGCCTTCCGGCCTTTTTGGCGACGCTGTCAATACCATCGTCACTAGGTTCCGGGAGGCGAAGCGCCACGAAGAGGCGTTTGTGAGGTTTCTTCCCCGCCGTGCTCAAGCGTCGGGACTGTCGGCCACCCAGTCCCGACCAGGTCCGGTCTCCCAGAAAGAGAGTGTGGCGAGTCGTGCACCCCCTCGCAAAGAATGGGGGACGGCTCGCCGCACTCCTCAGCCTGCTTCTAAGAGGCCGGACCTTAGAAGCATCCTCTCAAAAAAGAGGTCCTGAAGGTTTTGCGCCCAAAACCGTGGGGGTGTGCCCCCCCGGGGAGGGGCACGTAAAAATCCAGCAGAGAATAGGGGCTCCTTCCCGGCACCCCCAGGAGACCGCTGTAAAATCTCTGCCGCTTCTGGCGTTTCAGGAAACAGCAGTCTCCAGCGAAGTGTTACATGGTCGGTTGCCTCCTGCCTCGATTCAGGACACCGCACATCTAACACCCCTCCATCTAAGCGAAGTGTCAAAACTTGTGCCCCTTTCAGAGAAACTGGCAGCGTGGAAACTACTGCCAGATATCTCTCCATGGGTCGTAAAGACTGTAGAAAAGGGCTACAGGATTCAGTTTGCACATCGTCCTCCGCGTTTCAACGGCGTGGTCTCCACTTCCGTGAAACCGGAACGAGCGCAGTTATTGACACAGGAGTTGCAGACTCTGCTGGAAAAAGGGGCCATAGAACATGTTCCTCTGCCAGACAGAGAGTCAGGTTATTACAGCCGATACTTCCAGGTTCCCAAGAAAGATGGGGGGTTGCGTCCAATTTTGGATCTTCGCGGGCTGAACCGCTATCTAAGAACTTACAAGTTCAAAATGCTAACAATCAAGATGATTGTTTCCTTGATCCAGCCAGGAGATTGGTTCGTGACAATCGATCTCAAGGACGCTTATTTAATATAGAAATATTGCCACAACACAGGAAGTTCCTGAGGTTCGCTTTCGGGGGCGAAGCTTACCAATATCGGGTTCTTCCCTTCGGCCTAGCCTTGTCACCCCGCACGTATACAAAATGCATGGATGCAGCTCTGGCTCCTCTACGACTCCGGGGCATCCGCATTTTGAACTACATAGACGACTGGCTCATTCTGGCCCAGTCCCAAGAGCTAGCGCTTCGACATCGGGATGTCGTCCTAGCTCATCTCGATTCTCTGGGGTTGAGACTCAACGCCAAGAAAAGCGTTCTCTCTCCTGCCCAGAGGACAACATATCTGGGGGTTGTATGGGATGCGATCGCAATGCAGGCACAGTTGTCACCTGCGCGTGTCGAATCCATTCTAAACACCCTAAAGAACATCAAGCTAGGCCAGAACATTACTGTTCATTACTTTCAGAGAGTCCTGGGTCTCATGGCAGCTGCATCCACGGTGATACCTTTGGGCCTTCTGCACATGAGACCGTTTCAGTTGTGGCTCAGAGCCAGGGGATTTCATCCAAGGGCCAGTCCCCAGAGGCAAATAAGGGTTACGCGCCAGGGGCTTCGTACCCTTTCTATGTGGTTCAGACCCCGGTTTCTGACTTTGGGTCCCACTCTAGGTCCGTGTTGTCGTCGCAAGATGCTAACGACAGACGCTTCCCTCACGGGTTGGGGTGCGGTCTTAGATGGCCGTCCAGCCCAGGGGATCTGGAGAGGTCATCTTCTCGACTGGCACATCAATTGCCTCGAAATGATGGCTGTATTTCGGGCCCTGAAATACTTCCTCCAGCAGTTAAGAGGCTACCATGTCCTAGTGCGGGTGGACAACACAGCGGTGGTCTCTTATATAAATCGCCAGGGCGGACTGCGGTCGCGCCGCCTGAACAGGCTAGCGCAGCAGCTTCTGCTTTGGGTACAGGACAAGTTCCTGTCCCTCAGAGCGATTTACATTCCTGGGCATATGAATGCGGGAGCAGATTTGCTGTCCAGACAAGCTGTAACAAACGGGGAATGGAAACTCCACCCCGAAGTAGTCAGTCAAATCTGGGAAAGATTTTACGAAGCAGAGGTGGACCTCTTTGCTTCACAGGAGACAGCACAATGTCCCCTCTACTTCTCTCTGACTCTTCCAGCTCCCCTGGGTCTTTTCGCATTTCCCCCGATCGCTCTGCTTCCGGGAGTCCTGGCCAAGGTCCGTCAACAAAGGTGTCGCCTCTTACTGATAGCGCCCCGTTGGCCGACCAGAGTGTGGTTCTCAGATCTAATATCTCTCCTCGACGGCTCGCCATGGGCGATTCCGGTCAGGAAAGATCTCCTGTCTCAGGCTCAGGGGACAATATTTCATCCCCGGCCCGAGCTCTGGAACCTTCATGTCTGGCCCCTGAAGGGGACCAACTGAGGGATGCTGGGCTTCCAGCTAACGTAATAAACACTATTCTAAGTGCTAGGGCTCCCTCCACTAGAAAGAGTTATGCCCTCAAATGGAGTGTTTTTGAGAATTGGTGTGTGTCACACCATGCAGACCCAGTTCACTGCCAGGTCGTTTCAGTGCTGGAGTTTCTGCAAGAAAAATTTTCCGCAGGTATAAGTCCTGCTACTCTCAGAGTTTATGTGGCCGCCATTTCGGCTTGCATTTATACGCACACATTTATCAGATTCTATAGTTTGGATGTCCATGCTACTCCGGGCTCGCATGTCCTTGAGTCAACATCCCACAGTCATGTCTGAGACCTCTTCAATGTTTGTGCGCACACACTACACAACCTTGAGGGGCCCAGACACTTCCAGTGCGGCGGCGTTGGTATTCTCGTTCCCATTAGCGTATTGATACGCAGCATCGAGTGTAGCTTTTGGTAGGGAACGTCTCGGGTTACTTGACTGTAACCCAGTTCCCTTAAAAAGCGGGAACGAGATGCTGCGCCTCAATGCCGCACTGCAGGCGTGCCTGGACGTCCTTTCAGACAAAGGCATAACCTGAAGGTGTGTTTGTTTCACATCTATTTATAACCCTCATGTGCGTGCAATCAGTTACGTCACCTACCGAGGTTATTTAGGCCAAATTCTTGGCGTGTTTGACACACGTGCTTCACAACCGGTCGAACAAAGAATGTTCTCATTAGCGTATTGATACGCAGCATCTCGTTCCCGCTTTTTAAGGGAACTGGGTTACAGTCAAGTAACCCGAGACGTTCTCTGCGTTGTCGACTGTAGAGAACGCCAAAGAAGTGGATGAAAGCACTCTCGCTGAGTATGGGGTGTTCCAGTGCCTCAATTGCCTCAAGCTCTCTTGCCTGACAGAGTGTGGGCAGGGGGCGCGAGGTCCACAGTGCTCACCCAGTCCTCACTGCCTGACGCCAGGATAGAGCAGGAATCCTCTTCCTGCATTACGGCTCCCTCGTCAGCTGCATCGATGGAAGCGGTGGCAGACAGCGGCCGCTTTACGTCCGGAATGGAGGCTGACGAGGCTGGTGAAGCAGGCGGGCGAACCGGCGAGCTTTGGCGGCTGGGGGAAGGTTCCGGAGCCCGCTGGGCACGGCGCTTTTTACGGCGCAAAGCCGCGGCGGGCGGGTGAGCAGCCTCGGTGAAGAAGGCCAGGCGAGTCCTCAGAGTCACCATAGGCATCGGCTCGCAGTGAGGGCAGTCGCCGTCGGCGAGCACGAGAGCTGCGTGTTCCTCACAGGAAGGCATCTTTAAAAAGACACCTTTGCTCTTTTAGAAAGTGTGTCGCAGCGGCGACATACACACACACAGATTACAGAGAGTAAAGGATATAAGCGCTGGAAAGCGCAGCAGGAAGGCAAGGAAGGCGGCGCGGGCAGCGACTTCAGTGACTCATCCCGCTGAAGGTGCTCTCGATCAAACGCCGCGGCTTCTTGCAGCTCCAGCGATACATGTGCTTCGCTTGAAGGATGAAAAATCAGATAATAGCTGCCTGTGAGCGGTATTTACAGGCCTAGACCACGCCCGTTTTGGCGGGACATGACTCATTGGGTCTGACGTCACGCTAGGCCTCGCTCAATAGGCTGCTGCAGTTGCCGCAGAACAGCCAATAGGCGTGCGAGCTGTTTCGCCTATGTCTGTATGCTGCTGCAACGCGTTTTGCATTATTACAAAATTAAGGATAATTTTTGGCTTCAATATCTCGCGGAAAAGGATTTTCCCCTAGCGTAAGATATCTTACGCAGTACGAGAGACCTCTGTAACACTGTAGTCCAAAGGAGCCGTTCGTTGTAGTTCTTGAAAAAATTTTTTTTTTTTTTTTACTAAATATCTCCCTTTGGATTGGACTTTGAAATTTGTAATTTTGTAGATGTTTTTTTATGCCCAAACATACACAGCACACACTGGCTGAAAATTCAAAAAGTGAAAAAGCATAATAGGACCCCTTTAAAGGGTTCTATCACGTGCTACATATTTGGAACCCCCAAAAGGTTCCATATAGAACCCTTTTCAAGGGTTCAGTCAAAAGAACCATTTAGGGTTCTTTGTAGCTGGGAAAAAAGGTTCTATATAGAACCCTTTAGGGGTTCCGTCATGGGATTATTTTATGGACTTATTTTTTGTTTTATTTTAATTAGATTTTATGCCTTAAACAGCTCATATAGATACTTAATTACTAGAAGAATATAAATAACCATAAGTGTAACACATCAAAGTGTTGTGTGATAATTTTAAGACACTTTTATTAGCATTTACAATGACAAGCAATATATAACACAATTCATAATGCAACAGATGCAAGAAATACATTTCTTTATTTATTATATTTATTATATAATACAAATACGTTTGTTTATTTATTTATTCACACTTTTCAAAAGCAACCCAAGTCATAAATACATGTTGACTGCTAGAATCCACACAAAAAAACTTAATGTTATTTTGCACAAATAAATACATTAAGGGTTATCTTGCAATAAATAAATACATAAATTTAGAATGTGAAAAGTTTGTCACCAAATACATTAATGACACACCTATTTTGCATCTCACCACCAGCTCATTGTCCTCTACCTTCAATAAATGACAAGTATTTTCCACACTTTCTTCTATAAACCTATAAACCAAGTAGTCTGACACTTTTTGTATGCTGCCACTTTCCACAATTCTGTAACCCATGAAAGATAACCTGGCAAGTCCACATGTTTCTGAAAAGGGACCTGAAAAAGGAAGCAATCTTGAGTTTCTGAAATATTGACAACCACAAGATGGCAGTGTAAACTCGGAGAATTTCCTGCCTTTAGCCTGAAAGTTTGGAATAGGTCTTTCTGTAACCTTTTAGAGGACATGTAGTTAGGAAAATGAATCAATAGAAGATGACAGTCTATTAGTTTGTGTCAAAGCAATTGTTTTTATAAATAAATGGTATCTGATTTAAATTTTTGTGAAAGATGTGAAAGATTTGTATTGTAACATTGTAGAATCTCAGAAAAACAGTTCTATAGCGTTTAGTTTTAACTGATCATTAAAACACTAAAATTATCATTACAGTATTAGGGATTTTAGGGGATTTTTGATCAGATTGGCAAATATGGCAAATATGTTCAATATCTCTACAATCATGTCAAACCAGTTTTGGAAAGTCCCCAGAACTCCATGACTGTCATAAACACAGCCAAACCTGCACCAAGTATTTAGGTTTGTGATACTTCTATTCTGAACTTACATATTGGCTATATAGGCCATCTTGAGTCTTGTGTATCTGATTTGGCTCACTCATCAGAAAGTAAACAATCTAACATTACCACAGAATGCTGACAATAAACTCATCATATAGTTCAGTTTCAGAGGCTTGGCATTTCACAAACAAAACCACAGCCGTTGTCTAGTTGTGGCATGTCTTTACTGAACCATTTTCCAAAACCATCCAATTGCAAGAGAGACACTGCAGTCTCTAGGGGAATTGAAATGTAAACATCACTCAATTCAAACGTTGTCATAATAAAACCAGAAGTTTTAATCACACGAAACTTCAGCCAGTTTGGGGATTTTTTCTTTGCCACTGATCTACCAATGAGAAGAGGGAAAAAATACATGTCACCAGTTTCTAGGTTGTTTGAAGATGTCTTTTTTAAAGACTGATTTCTTTTGAAGGGCCTTCATTAAAGATAAAGTATAATTGTATCTATTGTAAGTTACACAAAAATATTAATGAAACCCTATCTATAAACAGTGCAGATTTCCTTATAAAGTAGTTACATGGTTATAAGAAACTGTATTAATCATGTGAAAATGACATATTTACAAAGAGATACCTTCTTCTGCTATTCATACATTCATAAATAAATAAATATTTTTAATCAGACTTAATATTTATATGGGGAATTTTAGCTTTATTTGATCTTTTTTATTCTTTATTTAATTTTTTACATATATGTGATACTCTATCTGTGCTCTTGTGTATCTTTTTTGGCTCACTCATCTGAAAGCAAACACACTGACATTTACCACAGAATGCTGACAATAAACTCACCTATATTGTTTAGTTTCAGAGGTTTGGCATTTTCCAAACAAAACCACAACCATTGACTTGTTGTGGCACGTCTTTCTTGAACCACTTTCCAAAACCATCCAATTGCAAGAGAGACATCGTGTTACATATTCAGTCTCTGGGGAAATTGAAATGTAAACATCATTCAATTCTAAACATTGTCATATTAAAAACAGAAGCCCCTTTTTCCCTGATTGTAAACAGTCAGGTTACACATCACAAATGTGAAGTTTAAATAGTAAAGAAAATATTTTACATATTAAGGTGAATTTAATCGGATCAATTGAGATGATAATCAAATATGAACTTTATGAAATATATTAAATATTTGTAAGCAGATACATTTCACATTTTCCTTGTAGGGATGTTAATATTTATGTTGAATTATTAAAAGTACTAAGAAACCATGGCTCTGTAAAATAAAATGGCTTTGAGGGCAAACTAACAAAATTAATATTAATCTTTCAGTTTCAGTTTCATTGGTAGCTTTAGTCACATGAAACTTTAGCCACAAACCAGTTTGGGGATTTTTCCTCTGCCACTGATCTACCAATGAGAGGAGGGGGAAAAATACATGTCACCAGTTTCTAGGATGATTGAAGATGTCTTTTTTAAAGACTGCTTTCTTTTAAAGGGCCTTCATTAAAGATAAAGTATAATTGTATATAGTGTAAGTTACACAAAAATATCAATGAAACCCTATCTATAAACAGTGGAGATTTTCTTATAAAGTAGTCACATGGTTATTAATTATGAGAAAATGACATGTCATATTTACAAAGATATACCTTCTCCTGCTATTTATTCATTCATTAATAAATCTTTTAAGATTTAAGATTTATATGGGAAATGTTTAATTTTATTTGATCTTTATTTATTTATTTATTTATTTTAAGGCTTAACATTTATGTAGGTTATATACAGTATCTGCTACTCTATCTGTGCTCTTGTGTATCTTTTTTGGCTCACTCATCTGAAAGTAAACACTCTGACATTTACCACAGAAGGCTGACAATAAACTCACCTATATTGTTTAGTTTCAGAGGTTTGGTATTTTCCAAAACAAAACCACAGCCATTGACTAGTTATTACATATCTTTCCTAAACTACTTCCAAAATCATTCAACAGTACGAGACATCCTGTTATATACTCTCTAGGGAAATTGACATCTAAATATTGTCATTTTAATAACAGAAGCAGTTTTTGCCTGATTGTAAACAGCCAAGTTACTCATCAAAAATGTAAAGTTTAAATAGTAAAGAAAATATTTGATGTATAAATAAGGTAGCTTTAATCTGTTTAATTTAAATTTAATCACAGACCAGTTTGGAGAAGTTTCCTCTGCCACAGATCTACCAATAAGAGGAGTGAATGATTTACATGTCAACAATTTCTAGGCTGATTGAAGTTGTCTTTAATGAAGACTGCTTTCTTTCAAAGGGCCTTTATAAAAGATGTATATTTGAATCTAATGTAGGTTACACAAAAATATCAATGATAGTCTATCTGTATTTCCTTATAAAATAGTCACATGGTTATAAGAAACTGTATTAATCATGTGAAAGTTACTGTTGTGTTTGCGAAGATATACTTTATTTTGCTATTCATTCACTCACTCATTCATTCATTTACTTTTTTTAAAGCTTAATTTATATATAGATTATATATATGATACTCCCATCTGTGATCTGGTTTGGCTCACTCATCAGAATGTAAACACACTTATTCCACAGAATGCTGACAATAAACTCACCTATGTTGTTTAGTTTCAGAAGTTTGGCATTTCACAAACAAAACCACAGCCATTGACTAGTTATGACATATCTTTCCTGAACCACTTTCCAAAACCATCCAATAGTAAGAGAGAAATCTTGTTACATATCAAATCTCTAGGGAAATTGGAATCTGAACATTATTCAGTTACATCTAAATATTAAAAACAGAAGCACTTTTTGTCTGGTTGTAAACAGTCAAGTAACTCATTAAAAGTGTACATTTTAAAAATTAAACAAAAATTTTATTTCAAAATAATGTAAGGAGGGAAAGATGTACATGTTACCAGTTTGTAGCATTAGTCACATGAAAAGTTTTTGTCAAATAAAATGGCTTTGAGGGCAAATTAACACTGCATCCTCTAGAGGTGACCTGTGTCTGAAGCTTATATATATAAAAACAAGTACAAGTATTGGCCGGCGACAGCCAATGACCTCCCAGCTGGCACGACTCGTCGCCGCCGTTACGTCATTGCCCGTGCAACGGTATAGTATAAATGGGCGCCGGACAAACACATCATCCTCTTCTTCGTCTTCATTGACTTTTTGGCTGTATCCGAAATCGCCCCCTATACCCTATTCACTATTTCCTACATTAGTCTACTCATACAGTTCACTTGAAGGAGTGAATGAAAACGAGTGAGTGAATTCGAACACTATGTGCACCGGAAGGACTGCCGCTTTTGCTTGGTGTGTAATAATCATTTGAAACGGGCAGTTTCAGTTATAATATTATAGGATTTATCTTGAACTCTGTCATGGAAATTATGTATAAACCCTAGTTAAATAATTTAATAATCAATTTACATGAACTTCTACCTGTGTTGTACGCTGTATTACGCTGTGGACGAGTGCGTTGTAAAATGAATGGATGGATAATTCAGCTGCGGGCACCATCTTCTGGTGAGACACAGGAATTTAATTGGCGTGCAACTCTGAAGGTGCGTTCACACCGGACGCGAATGAAGCGGCAAGCGCGAGTGATTTACATGTTAAGTCAATGCAAAGACGCGAATAGCCATCCTGTGGCGCGAAACGCGCGAATGAGGCGGCGCGAAACGCGCGAATAGCGCGAATGGCGCGGCGCGCATTGAGCGTTTCAAGCGACTGCCGCACCATTCGCGCGAATCGCGCGAAACGCGCGAGTTCAAAAATCTGAACTTCGGCGGAATTCCGCGCCGCGGTAACCAATCAGGAGCTTGCTCTAGTAGTGACGGAGGCAGAAATCCGAAACAACAATGGCGGACAAAATCACCGTTGCTGTCTGTGGTTCCTCGGAGCTGTACGATACATCTTTGGACTTTTGTAGAAACAGAAATAAAAGAGATCTTGCTAGGAATAAAGTGAGTGAAGAGGTCGGACAATCTGGTTAGTTTTAAAAAACGCTCTTTACTCAATTTAACCTACATATACATACATATTGAGACTACAAGCAAGCTAAAGCTGGCAAATTGAGCTCATTCACCTATTTTACAACTACTTTCCCGCTGACGAGTGGCAGAAGCCCCTCCCTTGACGCGAATTCGCGTCTGTTGTGAAGAAAATGTCACGCGCGAATGACGCGAATTTTACCGCGCGAATGGCGCGAGTAAACTCAAATGTTCAAGCGTTCAACTACGCGCGAATAGCGCGTTTTTTCCGTGCAAGTCGCGTCCGGTGTGAACGCACCATTACAGTGCATTATGGGTTATCCCTAGACGTTGAGTGTACATCGGTTGTACACTCGTTTTTGCGGTGCATTGTGGGATTGAATGAGTGCACTGGAGAATGTCCACTTTGGTTTCAAACACCACTTAAAATGGCTGTCCCCTCAAATAGTGCCCTATTTGCCCTATATAGTGCCCTATTTGAGGGTATATGGGGTGATTTCGGATACAGCCAACATCTGAGTGCATGTTCTTTAAAGGGATAGTTCACCCAAAAATGAAAATTTGATGTTTATCTGCTTACCCCCAATGCATCCAAGATGTAGGTGACTTTGTTTCCTCATAAAAACACAAACGAAGATTTTTAACGAAAACCGGTGCAGTCTGCCAGCCTTATCATTGATCTGGATGGGCACCAGACCTTTAAAAGTAAACAAAAACATGCACAGACAAATCCAAATTACACCCCGCGGCTCGTGACGATACATTGATGTCCTAAGACAAGAAACGATCGGTTTTTGTGAGAAACTGAACAGTATTTATATCATTTTTTACCTTTGATACACAGCCACGTCCATCTGTAATGTGCACGAGTTTGGCATCAGTTACGTCAAATGAGCACGCGCTCTGGCGTAGAATACGCAAACGCCGGAAGCAATCTGTCGCATGTATACGACACTCATTGTTTACACAGTGCACAGAGATTATGTGTATAGCGGCTATTCAAAATGGTAATTATTTGCGCGTATCTTGATTGTTCAAACCGATTTAAAGCTAAAAGATTACGTTAGTTTGCACAAACTCATCCGGGACTTTTCACCGATTTCCCCTTATGACGTTTGCGTATTCTACGCCAGAGCGCGTGCTAATGTGACGTGACTGATGCACATGACAAATGGACGTAGCTGTGTATCAAAGGTAAAAAATGATATAAATACTGTTCAGTTTCTCACAAAAACCGATCGTTTCGTGTCTTAGGACATCAGTGAATTATCACGAGCCGCGGGGTGTAATTTGGATTTGTCTGTGCATGTTTTTGTTTACTTTTAAAGGTCTGGTGCCCATCCACATCCATGATAAGGCTGGCAGGCTGCACCGGTTTTCGTTAAAAATCTTCGTTTGTGTTTTTCTGAGGAAACAAAGTAACCTACATCTTGGATGCACTGGGGGTAAGCAGATAAACATCAAATTTTCATTTTTGGGTGAACTATCCCTTTAACCAGAGGCTTAGAATTATGGCTTGTGTGTGACGTGTGTGGTAAAGGGCAAGCGCTTTTAGCTCCCGAAGGAGTTTGTTGCGCGAAATTTCGCTCTGATACCCGCATCTTTCATACGTTTCACTAGCTGTGTGTGTATGGTGAGCAGTAAGCAATATCAGCTCTTGAGGGAGTAGAATGCAGTCATTGCAGTCATTGCTTGTTTGTTACGAGAGGCACACTTTCATACCTGCTTTCACAAGCTGGTGGATAGCAGCGTGTCCACCTCTCGAGGGAACTGATGTGCTCATCGCGATGCGTTGTAAAGGAGGAAGTTTTGTCTGTCCCGATTTTGCATGAGTGTGTTCGCCTCTTGCAGCCTTAACGACGCATTCGCATGCTTGCTTGATTCCCGGCGGAATTTGGCGCTTGGGTGGAGTGTGTTTAGCTCCCGTGTCGCGATTGTGGAGTTAATTAACCGCCAAAAAGGGGATTTCCCTTAGTTCAGCCATGTTTATGGCAGAACTGACATATTAACTGCAGCTATCTGATGCTAACTGTTTGTTAATTTCCCCTTCCTCCTTCTCTTTGTGCTGTGGGTGCTTTCGGTCAGTTCCACCTAAGGTAGCTCTTCTTATACACACAGATATCTGAGGATGTCTGCGTGTTAGCTCTCTGACTACTCCCCTTCCTAGGGTTTTTGAGCGGTCTTCTAAAGTCCTTGCCCAGATGGTGCTGTCTCCCCTGCTAGGGTTGTAAGTAGACTGCCCACTCTATTGGTTTGGTTGCTTCTAGGAGGGTTTTCGGGGGGGGTTTTAACTGATCTGGTAGCCTCCCAGGCACATTGGTTATCTGAGGATACCTTTCTGCTAGTTTGGTGATTGCTCTCCTATTTAGGGTTTTAAGCAGTGGTCTCCCTAGCCCCTGCCTAGATAGTGCTATCTCTCCTGCTTGGATTTTAAGTAGATAAACAACTATGATGGTCTGGGCAGGACCACAGGAAGGTTTTCCTGGCCTACTGGATTCGTGTGCAATGGAATGGGTGGGTTCAATCCTGTTTCCTTCTATCCAATCTGTTTTGCTGTGTTTCTGGGACCTGTTTGTGGTGTTTTTCTTACTCCTTGGTAAGTACCTCTTTGAGCACCCTGCTCTGGTCTTTCAACTACGACTGTGGCCTACTCGTCTATTTGGATCTGTCCTCCACTTATCTACCTGGATGTCGTGGCCACTTTTGGCCTTCAGGTCCCCACTACAGCACTACTTTTAGGCTATGGTCCTCTTTCCAGGTAAGCTCTTGGAACATATACCTTCGCAGGAGGTTCCTGGACACCCCTAGAGAGCCACTTGGCTTCACGGTGGGTCCTTAGCAAGTACCCCTCCTCTCTGGTATAATGTCTATGGTTATGGCTGTGCTATGCTTTTGCCTCCAGGTCCCTCATTACAGCTTACAGTAAAAAAAAACTGCAGGCTCTGGCGCACTCTATGCTCATCTCAGGACTTTGCAGTGCTCCCCTCCCCGAGACAGGATTGTTGTAGCACACTGTCCTAAGGCTGTTTGGGTAGGTTCTCACCTCCACGGAGCGCTAGACTCCTACCCTTTGGCTGCTAATCGTTCCTTCAGGATCCCTTCGCACTTACTGGCCACTTACTGCCGCCTGATGGGCTTTCTGCCATTTCTTTGGTATATACAGAGGTCGCCCTACCCTTCTGGGTATCTAGGCTTCGAACCTCCTACCTTCAGAAGCCCAGGTCTCTGACCTTCTTCAGCCCTTGTTATGTCTCTGACATCAGATGAGCCTGTTAGTAGTGGTAGCGGTAGTGCTTCCCTCACCGAGGTGGGGTCATTAAGCACGCCACCCTTGTGCGGGGTTGGATAACCTTTCTCTCTACGTGAGAAACTAGTTATCTACCCATCGGCTGATAACAATCGTCTGAGCTCCCAGCCTCATCGGATTAGTTGGCTGCATGCTGCTACCCGATGTGTCTCACCTCTGTCAGGCTAGCCTGTGTGGGACTTGCTCTGACCTCTTTGGTCTCGTTGAGCTCATAAGACAACAGCCGAGGCCTTCAGGCCTTTCTCTCTCTTCCCTTATATTGTCATCTAATATTGGATGACCCTCTGGTGCTCTGCCCCATTGGTGCGCTTCCCCTGTCAAAGCAGGGTTGCTGAGTTCACTGCCCTCGGGCAGAATGGATAGACTTCCTCTCTATGTGAGAGTTAAGTATCTACCCTGCAGCTGCTAGTATTTGTCTGAGCTCTAATGGTCTCATCGGATTAGTTGGCCGCTTGCTGCCACCCAATGTCTTCCGCTACATAGGAAGTTGTACAGACCTCTTGGTCTTCTGGAGCTCCATATGACAAGCAACCTAGGCCATCAGGCCTCTTTCTGCCCCTGTGATGTTTCTCCCCTGTCGAGCATTCTTCCGAGGTTAGATCTCGTTGCTCCAGGGCGTTCCACCCTGGCGGTGATCTACCAGACCATTACGTGCTCCTCTCTCCAGAGGGTCACCTTGAGCATGGGCCTGCTCCCTGAAGACTTAGAACCTCCCTCAAGAGGGGATTTGTTCTTTGCTCTCAGAGTCTCCTTCTTGAATGGCTGAGTATCCACACTACTAATGTGGGTACGTCCTATAAGGAATTTCTTTCTGATTCTATCCTGAGCCCTGCCACTGACAGCCACTAAGATGTCACTGGGGCAGCTCCCTAACCTTGAATGGTGAGGAGAGCTGGTACTTAATGCTCGCCCCTACATTTAGCCTGCACTCCCCTCAGCATGGCAGCGTGGGTATACCCATTCCCCAAAGCGACCTCTAGAGGACGCAGTGCGATGTTCCCTCTGAAGGGAAAGCCTCAGGTTACGTATGTAACCATGGTTCCCTGAGAAGCGTCCCCTAGGATTTGACGCCATGCTTCATCATTAGCTTCAGACAAAGAAGCGGATGATGTATTTGTCCGGCACCCATTTATACTGTATGGTTGCACCAGCAATGATGCACCGGCAGCGACGAGTCGACGTCATAGGCTGTCGCTGGCCAATACTTGTAGTTTTTATATATAAGCTTCAGACACGGGTCACAAGATTATGTTCCTCAAAGCGCCCTCTAGAGGATGCAGTGTCTCGTTCCCTTCTCAGGGAACCTTTTTTAAAGACTGCTTTCTTTTAAAGAGCCTTAATGAAAAATGAAATATAATTGTATCTAATAGTGTGGGCTACACAATATATCAGTTATATCTATAAATAGTACAGATTTGTAACTATTCAAAAAGTGCAATGAAACCCTCTACATGACATGAGTAAATCATTTGCAAATGTGACTAATAAAACTAAATGTGCATTTTGTAATAAAAAATGTCTGTCATTAGCCACTGGCTAATATATTTTTCTGGCTAATAAATTGTTACATTTCACTTGCTTGTAATTGAGTAATAGTTTAGGAATAAGTTTAGCACAGGTATATTTAAAATACATCTGTACTGTATATATAAAATAAATCTAACTTCATTAGGCATTGCTTTATATATTCAACTGTCTTTGACAAACTGCACACAACATGTGAAGAAGTAAAATGGATGCATTATGCAAAATAAAAAGGGAATAAAGGCTTATTTAAGAAAAATATATATTTTAATATGACTTTAAACAGACCTTAAAATTTAAAACTAAAACTGCATTCAAGGCTGCAAGAAAATTCCCTATTAAATTCATTAAACCATCAACAGTAGTTACACACATATCACAAAAACACAAACCAGTTTGGAGAACTACTGTAACCAATGAGAGTAAGACATTTTAATTATGGCATTTGTTTCTAGTTAAATTGAAACAGAAATAGTTCATTTTTTAGGAACATCATTCTAAATCTTTATAGGATCATTGTTGGATTATGGATTGGTATGGCCATTTATCTGGTAATGATTAATTACTTTTATATTGATAGACAAACACATTCACATTCAAACACATGTGCCACATTCAATCTGGAAAAAAAATGGCCATTACTCATTGTGATCACACATTGATTCTGGTCCATTTTCATCACTCATTGTGCAGATTTGTTGTCTTATAATAGTCCTGGTACATTGTTTCTTTTGGTGTGTGTGGCAATGAATTATTGTCATTTAAACTTTATTTCTTGTATTTGTGACTTTCATGGATATATAAATGTAACCACATCACTATTTTGTGGACAAGCATGTGGTGAAACCAGATCTAGCTAGTTAATAGGTAAGCTAAACAAGTTTGGAAAAGTCCCCAGTGTCACACAAACAGCCAAGACAACAAAGTCATGAGTTAGATCACATTTAAATTGATCTAACACATGACACATGAAATTATGTGTGTTGTAACAGGTCCTTTAAATTACTTTTTAGAGTGAAAAAGGTGGAGGAAGGCAGGGAAAGCCTCTGATGAAAAGTATTTTGCCAATTTAGTTGACCATGCTTTTAAATGGAAAGCTAAAAGTTATATTATAGAAATCCATATGTGCACACTGCATTACAGTGGGCCCCGTTATTATTAAACTTTGCTATTCTGTGACATTAGCAATGTAATTTACACAATTTACTGAGTTTATGAGTTTTAATGAGAAAACCTCAAGAAACAGGTGAAAAAAGACTCAATGTTTCAATGTTCAGAAATATTTTTTTCAAAAAAATGTAAAGCATTTTGGCTCGTTTATGTGTCTCGTTCTGTGAGAGCTGTGTGTGAAAGGAAGGGAGTGTATCATCCCAAGCATGTTTGCAATGTGTTCATTGTCAAACTCAAAAATTTGATTATTTTTAAATCTTGAAAAATGTCATTGTTTTCTGAAAAAGTTCAGATGACATTTTAAGCTGTCATGTGGTCATGTTACAACGTGCCCCTCAGATGTTACAATGTACTTGACGACTGACACACACCTACAGGGCATGTTGTCACATTTTACTTCCATTCTTTTGAGGTAAATAACAAAAAATGTATACAATGTAATTATGAAACAAAGTAACATATTTGTACTAGTCAAGTGTGAAATTAATATGCATAAAAAATTATGCTCTGAACCCTACATGGTTCCCTTCCGGGAACTCTACACTGCGTCCTGAAACGCTGTGGGGAACGCCATTGGCGGGCCGCACTCTGAGTCATGTCCAACGTCCAATGAGAAACGGGAGTGACGTCACAGGCGCGGTGACGTCATCGACCAGGAAGTATAAAAGCACGTGCGTTTGAAGCTGGCGTCAGCTTTTGTCATTCAGCGAGAGCGCTCTGTGTTATTGTCTGTCTGATCCGCATTCTGCTGTTTTTCAGTGCCAATTGCACTACTTTTATTTGAGCAGAAATGCCAGGGGGAAAACGTTCTTTTAAGAACGAACGTTCTTTTCAGAACGAGAGATCGATGGCGGTTCAGCAGCCACATAGACGGTGTGTCCCTCCCTGCCAACGCTTCATTGTTGGTGGGGATACACACGATCTATGTGTGGTCTGCTTGGGAGCGGAGCACGCTAGGTCAGCCCTTGAGGGGGCTGGCTGCCCGCAGTGCGAGCGGATGCCGCTGCGGTTGCTCCGTTCCCGGAAAGCCCTCTTTGAGGAGGGGGCTTTCATTAGCGTTCCCCGCGGGTCTGGCCCCGCTTCCGTCGAGGCGGAGCGGCAGCTGCACTCGTGGGGTTCGCAGCTAGATCTGCTGGAGGGAGTTGAGACGGGTGATCCCCTATCTCTCTCCTCACCCAGCGGATCGTATGACCTCCTCTTGGATGAGGAAGCCCGCACTGCGGTTCCTTCCCTCCGAGAGGAGGAGTCGGCGCTTCTCCTGTCTTCCTCCGAGGAGGTTGACATAGAGAGCGTCGATCTCCCACAACCGCCCCCCCGATCACCCCAGTATGAGGAGCTGGTGGAGGTGCTGACGAGCGCAGTGGCCAAACTCAATATCAGCTGGTCACCCGCTCCAGATCCAGAGCCCCAGGCGAGCAGGCTAGATGAGCGCTTCCTGCGGGCTAAATCAGCACCTCCCAAACGGAGCCTTCCCTTTTTCCCCGACCTCCATAAAGAGATCGCGAGGTCGTGGGACAGACCGTATTCCTCCCGTCTCTACTCCCCCGCCTCAGATTACTACGGTAATGTGGGGGGGATGGAGGAATACGGCTACAGGGCGATGCCTCAGGTCGAGCAGACACTAGCGAGCTATCTGTCTCCCGGCCTGGCATCGTCCCTGAAGGCTCCGTCCTTGCCCACCAAGCCATTAAAAGTAACATCAGGCTTGATGGGCAAGGCTTATGCGGCAGCAGGTCAGGCTGGTGCATGTTTACACACCATGTCTGTGCTCCAGGCGTACCAAGCCGACCTGCTGAAGGAGCTTAGTGATGGCGAGGAGGTGAGCGTGTCAGAGATGCGTAGGACCGCTGATCTGGCGCTTCGGGCCACCAAGGAGACCGCTCGCGCTGTTGGGCGGTCTATGGCAGCCTTGGTGGCCGCGGAGAGGCATCTCTGGCTGACCCTGTCCGACATGAAAGAGAAGGACAGGGTCACGCTCCTGGACGCCCCCCTGCACCCCGCTGGCCTCTTTGGTGACTCTGTTGACACAGTTGTCAACAGGCACCAGGAGGCCCGTAGGCAGGCAGCGGCGTTCCAGCGCTACCTCCCTCGCCGCACTTTCTCCTCTGGGGCTGCTGGACGGGAGCAGCCCCAGCCGCACTCCAGCTCCTCACACAGGGAGACCCAGAAAAGGAGCGTTGCTACCCGTGCCCCTCCGGCGCGGCCTAGAGGGCGGGCTCAGCAACGCTCCAAGCCGGGGTCCTCAAAGACTAGGCCCGACCTGAGGGTCGTCCTACAGTCTAAGAGGGCCTCGGCTAAACGGCCCTGATGGTCGTGGCCCAGGGCCAATGAGGGCAGCCCCTCTCGAAGATTCAGGTGCCTCACCGCCTCTGAGGAGTACGGTGACCACCTCTCTTCGGGGCCCTCAGGAGATTCGTCAGCTAACCCTGCCGGTGTTACAGGGCGCGGCAGTCTCCCGCGAACATCATTCTCTGGTCCTTCCGCCCGGAAACGTAGCGGAACCAGAGAGTTCGCCACCCCCACGGGGGTCTCTAGAGCGCTCACTTCAGGTGCATCCTGCCAGTTCGCTGCTACAGGTCACCAAGTTAGCTCCTCTAATAAATCCAGAGACCAGTCTCGAGAGGCTGGTTCCCTTAGTAGAATTTCTGGCAGCGTGGAAACTACTGCCAAATATTTCTATGTGGGTCCTGCGTACTGTAGAGAAAGGTTATTCCATTCAATTCGGCGCCAGGCCGCCACCTTTCAGCGGGGTATTTCCTACTCTGGTAGGCCCCGAGCAGGCTCTGGTATTGGAACAGGAAGTGAATACTCTCCTGAGGAAGGAGGCCATCGAGGTGGTCCCTCCTCAATGCAGAGAAGCCGGGTTCTACAGCCGGTACTTCATTGTTCCCAAGAAGGATGGGGGCCTGCGGCCCATTTTAGATCTCAGACAGCTAAACCTCTCAGTAAGAAAACTGAAGTTCAAAATGTTGACTGTCAGACAGGTCGTGTCCCAAATCAGGTCCGAGGACTGGTTTGTCACGATAGATCTGAAAGACGCATACTTTCACGTCTCCATCCTTCCTCAACACCGGAAGTTTCTCAGGTTCGCTTTCAGGGGCAAAGCTTACCAATACAGAGTTCTTCCGTTCGGCCTAGCGCTCTCTCCCCGAACTTTTACGAAGTGTGTGGATGCTGCTCTGGCTCCATTGCGACTCCAGGGCATCCGCATACTCAACTACATAGACGACTGGCTCATTCTAACCAGTTCAGAACAGTTAGCGGCTCAACATCGAGATGTTGTTCTTGCTCACATGAAAAAGCTGGGGTTGAGACTCAACGCCAAGAAAAGTGTGCTATCTCCATTACAGAGAACCACTTATCTAGGTGTAATCTGGGATTCGACCACGATGCAGGCACGATTGTCACCTGCTCGGATAGAGTCGATCCTTACTGCAGTAAATGCGGTCAAGCTAGGCCTGCTACTCACTGTCAAACAGTTCCAAGTACTGTTAGGTCTTATGGCAGCTGCATCCAACGTGATACCTCTTGGACTGCTGTACATGAGACCACTGCAGTGGTGGCTCAAAACCAAAGGGTTTTCCCCGAGGGGGAACCCATTCCGCAAGATCAAGGCCACGCGGCGCTGCCTACGTGCCTTAGTCATGTGGAAGAAGCCCTGGTTCCTACTACAAGGTCCAGTGCTGGGAGCTCCTTGCCGCCGCGTCACGCTAGCGACAGATGCATCCCTCACCGGGTGGGGAGCGGTCATGAGTGGCCGCTCCGCCCAAGGCCTATGGAACGACCAGCATCACTCCTGGCACATAAATTGCCTAGAGATGTTGGCAGTGTTCCTGGCTCTGAAGCATTTCCTTCCAGACCTGAGAAACCGTCACGTGCTGGTCCGCACGGACAACACGGCGGTGGTCTACTATATAAACCACCAGGGAGGTCTGCGTTCACGCCCCTTATACAAGCTGGCGTACCAGATCACCCTGTGGTCACAAGGGAAGCTTCTCTCATTGAGAGCAGTTCACATTCCTGGACGTCTCAATGTGGGAGCAGACGTCCTGTCGAGGCAGGGGCTGAGGCCCGGGGAATGGATGCTTCACCCTCAGGTGGTGAAGCAGATATGGAGAGTCTTTGGTCAAGCCCAAGTGGACCTCTTTGCGACTCAGGAGACATCGCAATGTCCCCTTTGGTACTCTCTAGTTCCTCCAGCTCCTCTCGGACTGGATGCCATGGTACAGACGTGGCCGAGGCTTCATCTGTATGCTTTTCCCCCGATCGCTCTGCTCCCGGGAGTTCTGGAAAGAGTGCGCCGGTACGGAGTACGGCTGCTGCTAGTAGCCCCGTACTGGCCGGCCCGAGTATGGTTCTCGGATATAATCGCCCTCCTCGACGGCTCTCCGTGGGAGATTCCCGTCAGGAGCGACCTTCTTTCTCAGGCTGGGGGCGCAATACGCCACCCCCACCCAGAGAAATGGAAGTTATGGGTGTGGCCCCTGAGGGGGCACAGCTCATAGAAGCTGGTCTCTCAACCGAGGTTGCTGAGACCATCCTTCAATCCAGAGCTCCCTCTACGAGGAAACTTTATGGCCTAAAGTGGAACCTGTTTGCGTCCTGGTGTCACGAACGCCACTCAAACCCAGTTCACTGCCCAATTGGTACAGTGCTGGAGTTCCTGCAAACTCGTTTGTCCGCTGGGTTAGCTCACTCCACCCTGAAGGTGTACGTGGCGGCTATATCGGCTTACCACGCCCCTCAGGGCGGCCTTTCAGTGGGCAGAAACCCCCTGGTCTCACGTTTCCTCCGCGGTGCACTCAGGCTGAGGCCTCGTGCAAAACCGAGAGTCCCTACATGGGACCTGGCTGTGGTATTGGAAGCGCTGTGTAAACCTCCCTTCGAGCCTCTGGAGGAGGCCTCCGATCGGATGCTTACCCTAAAAACAGCACTGCTGTTGGCGCTGACATCTCTTAAGAGAGTTGGGGACCTGCAGGCCCTTTCAGTGGCCCCTTCCTATATTGACTTTGCCCCAGGGTTGGCCAAAGCATTCCTCTACCCAAGAGCTGGGTACACACCCAAGGTCCCCTCAGTAACACCACAGCCAATAACGCTGTTAGCGTTTTATCCTCCTCCATTCGTTGAGCACGACCAGAGGAAGTATAACTTAATGTGTCCAGTAAGAGCACTAGACACTTATGTCCACAGAGCTGCCCTGTGGCGTAAATCAGAGCAATTGTTTGTCTGTTACGGCCCCCCTAAGAGGGGGTGCCCGGCTTCTAAGCCTACTATCAGTAAATGGATCGTTGATGCCATCTCTACTGCATACGAGTCCTCTGGTCTCCCATCACCGATGGGAGTCAAGGCTCACTCAACTCGAGGCGTCGCAGCCTCCAAAGCTCTGATGGCAGGTGTCCCAATCAAGGATATCTGCAGTGCGGCGGGTTGGTCCTCACCTCTTACGTTCGTCAGATTCTACGAACTAGACCTCAGAGCCACTCCGGGCTCAGTCATCCTTCAGCCCTAGCACTAAGGCTAGGCCCAAGAGGTCAAAAGGCGCTTTCCTTTGAGTAAGGAAAGGAGTTTTTACCCCTTTTTGGTTCTGGCAAATTCCCCAGACAAAGGCGTATGACTCCCCTCTACAGCCTCGTGTGCCCGAGGGCCGAGGCTTGTATTCCTCGTGTCTGGTGGTCGATCACAGACAGAGATGAGTTCCAGTGTCCTGGCAGGATCACCAGGCACTCCCTATGTCCCTCTTGTACTGGCTATACGCAGACAACGGACTACCATTTCTCCTCGTGTGCCTGAGGGCCGAGGAGCATCTTCTCCCTCTGCACTGGTCATGTGACAGGCAGCGGTCGAGAACCTTAGCCTCGTGTGCCTGAGGGCCGAGGCCTTTATCCCTCTCGTCTGGTGATGGATCACAGACAGAGATGAATTCCAGTGCCCTGGCAAGGTCACCAGGCACTTCTTGCGTCCCTCTTGTACTGGCTGTAATGCAGACAAAGGACCACTATCTTTCCTCGCGTGCCCAAGGGCCGAGGAATCCTTTTCTCCCCCTGCGCTGGTCTGCTGACAGGCAGCGGTTGAGATCCCTAGCCTCGTGTGCCTGAGGGCCGAGGCCTATTCTATCCCTCGTGTCTGGTGGCTGATCACAGACAGAGATGAATTCCAGTGCCCTGGCAAGGTCACCAGGCACTTCTTGCGTCCCTCTTGTACTGGCTGTAATGCAGACAATGGATCGCCACTTCTCCTCGAATGCCCGAGGGCCGAGGAGCATTTCTCCCCCTGCACTGGTCGTGTGACAGGCAGCGGTCGAGAACCCTATCCTCGTGTGCCTGAGGGCCGAGGTCTCTTATCCCTCTTGTCTGGTGGTGGATCACAGACAGAGATGAATTCCAGTGCCCTGGCAAGATCACCAGGCACTTCTCGTGTCCCTCTTGTACTGGCTGCAACGCAGACAAAGGACCACATCTCTCCTCGTGTGTCTGAGGGCCGAGGCTCATTATCCCTCTTGTCTGGTGATGGGTCACAGACAGAGGTGGATTACCACTCGCGTCCTGGCAAGATCACCAGGCGGAGTTACTACAGTGTCTCATCAGGTAAGTATTGCTAGACACTGTCCCTTCTCGGTCTTGCGAGACCAGACGAAGGATGACATGACCTCGTGGGCTCGAGGGCCGAGGTCTCTTTCCCTCTGATCTGGTGGGCTCCACAGTCAGAGATGTATTACCACCCATGTCCTGGCAGGATCCCCAGGCTGAGGTTTGTAATGTACTAACGCTGTCTTTTTTCCCCCCTTGTTCTAGCAGACACTAGGCAGGGTGCGGAAATTATGGGGACGTTGATACTTCGTTCCCCACAGCGTTTCAGGACGCAGTGTAGAGTTCCCGGAAGGGAACGTCTCAGGTTACGTATGTAACCCTGGTTCCCTGAGGGAACGAGACACTGCGTCTCGGACCATAATTCCCGCATCCCTGCTGCGCTCGCTTCATGCCTATGAGCTGACGCCAGCTTCAAACGCACGTGCTTTTATACTTCCTGGTCGATGACGTCACCGCGCCTGTGACGTCACTCCCGTTTCTCATTGGACGTTGGACATGACTCAGAGTGCGGCCCGCCAATGGCGTTCCCCACAGCGTTTCAGGACGCAGTGTCTCGTTCCCTCAGGGAACCAGGGTTACATACGTAACCTGAGACGATTTACACAAACTGAGAAAGTCAAAAGGTGTTAGGTTGTGTCCCGCACTCCCCTACTCACTAAACTGTAATTTATATAGATTACAGTAGTGTTATGGGTTATGCTGTTTTGCTGACCCTTTTTAGGCATTCTGTTGCCTGCAGTATCTTTGCAACTACCTGTATGTGTCAATTAGAATACTGTTAGGTTTGGGTAAGAATAAGTTGAAATGCACATGCAAAGTCAGTAGAATATCTGTTGGGTTAAGTGTTAGCACTTAATACATTTTTTTCTCGATTGCTAACACACTATAATTGATTCAGCTGGCACAAATAAAACATTAATTTAGACACATTTCTCAAAACTTGTAACACATTACACCTGTTTATAAACACGTTCTAGTTTGCTTGATGTTTTCATCAAAAGTCTACACAAAAATGTTCTAATTTTAAACATATTCTCATTCAGAAAACACAAATACATTTTTTTAATTATAGTGAAATAATTTGCTTGAAAATGTAATGACAAAGCAAAGTGGGAGAGAGAATGTTTGACTTTTGGATGAACAGTAACAAACAAAACAAATACATCAATATACTGTAAACAAATAGGTTTATTGTATTGCTGTACTACTGTATTACAGTTATTTGAACCATTTTGACACATTTCTCCAAAGTAATGTAATTGTTCTCAAAACAACATACAGTTACCTTAGCCAAACAGTTCACCTTTACTGCAAAATGAAGAAATGTAATGCATTTATTACAGATTTTCTGAATCGATTTGCCACATTTCTCCAAACTTTTCTCAAAACAGTTAACACAGTGATCTAAAAAACTTTGTAATTGTCCTAAACAGATTGTAAGTTCCCTTCCGGGAACTCGAGCCGCGTCAGGAACGCTATGGGGAACGCCATTGGCGGGCAGCACTCTGAATCATGTCTTGCAACCAATGAACGACGGGGGTGGTGACGTCACAGGCGCGGTGACGTCACCGACCAGGAAGTATAAAGCACGTGCGTTTGACGCCCGCGGCAGCTTTTGTCATTCAGCGAGAGCGCTCTGTGTCTGTGTCTGTCTGAGTCATTGCTGTTTTTCGTGCCCAGTTTGGTACACTTTTATTTGAGCAATGACTTCTAAGCAACTTAGAAAAGCGGTGGCGGTTCAGCGCCCGCATAGACAGTGTGTCCCTCCTTGCCAACGCTTCATTGTTGGTGGGGATACACACAGTCTATGTGTGGTCTGCTTGGGAGCGGAGCATGCACAGTCAGCCCTCGAAAAGGCTGGCTGTGAGCACTGTGAACGCCTGCCGGTGCGTCTGCTTCGCTCCCGGAAAGCCCTCTTCGAGGAGGGGGCTTTCACTAGCGTGCCCCGTGGGTCTGGCCCCGCTTCCGCCGAGGCGGAGCGGCAGCTGCACTCATGGGGCTCGCAGCTCGATTTGCTGGAGGGTATGGAGACGGGTGAACCCCTATCTCCACCCTCACTCAGCCAGTCGAGCGATCTTCTCTTGGACGTGGAAGCCCGCACTGCGGTTTCTTCCCCTCCAGAGTTGATCCCGGAGCTCTTGTTGTCTTCCTCCGAGGAGGTCGACCTTGTAGCCCCGGATGTTAGTGAGCCACAACCGCCGCCCCGTTCGCCTCACTATGAGGAGCTATTAGAGGTGCTGACTAACGCTGTGGCCAAGCTCAACATCGCTTGGCCCGCGGAAGAAAGTTTAAGAAACCCCTATGAGCCACAGCGGAGCGCATTAGATGAGCGCTTCCTGCGGACACAGTCAGCACCTCCTAAGCGAAGCCTTCCCTTCTTCCCCGATCTACACAAAGAGCTTTCTAGATCGTGGGAGAAGCCGTACTCCTTCCGCTTGTTTAATCCCGCTGAGAATTATGGAAACATCGCGGGCGCGGAGGAGTGCGGATATAGGATGATGCCACGGGTTGAGCAGACGCTTGCGGGCTATCTGTTCCCCGGCTCGGCATCGTCCTTGAAGGCTCCGCCCTTGCCCACTAAGCCACTAAAAGTTACATCAGGCTTAATGGGCAAGGCGTACACGGCAGCAGGTCAGGCTGGCGCTTGCCTTCACACTATGGCAGTGCTTCAAGCCTATCAAGCCGACCTGCTGAAGGAGTTAAGCGAGGGTGAGGAAGTAAATGTGTCAGAGATGCAGCGTACTGCAGATCTCGCTCTCCGCGCCACCAAAGAGACCGCCCGCGCAGTGGGCCGGTCTATGGCAGCCTTGGTGGCGGCGGAGAGGCATCTCTGGCTGACCCTGTCCGAAGTCAAAGAGAAGGACAGGGTCACACTCCTGGACGCTCCCCTGCAGCTGTCCGGCCTCTTTGGCACCTCGGTCGACACAGTTGTCGCCAGGCACCAGGAGGCCCGTAGACAGGCCGCAGCGTTCAGGACCTTCCTCCCCCGCCGTGTTTACTCCTCTGGGGCTGCTGGACGGGAGCAGCCCCAACCGTATACGAGCTCCTCTTATCGTGAGGCACAGAAGCGGAGCGTCGCCACCCGTACTCCTCCGGCACAGCCTAGAGGGCGGGGAGGGCGACGCCCTAAGCCGAGGGCCCCCGACAGAAGGCCCGACCTGAGGGTCGTCCTTCAGTCTAGGAAGTCCTCGGCTAAACGGCCCTGACGGTTGTGGCCCAGGGCCGTTGAGGGCAGCCCCTTGCGAGCGGGTTTGCACCGTACCCCCAGGTGCGGGTTTCAAACCCCCTCAAGGCCCTCAGGAAAGCGTGGAGCTAGTTCAGGAGTTTCCTGCCAGCTTGCTGTTACAGGGCTCCGAATTAGTTCCTCGAGTAAATCCAGACACCAGTCTCGAGAGGCTGGTGCCCTTAGTAAACTTTCTGGCAGCGTGGAAACTACTGCCAAACGTTTCAGAATGGGTCCTGCGTACTGTAGAGAAAGGTTATGCTATTCAGTTCGGCACCAAGCCGCCACCTTTCAGCGGGGTATTTCCAACATTAGTAAGCCCCGAGCAGGGTCTGGTAATGGAACAAGAAGTAGATACTCTTCTGAGGAAGGAGGCCATCGAGGTGGTCCCTCCTCAAGACAGGGAATCCGGGTTCTACAGCCGTTACTTCATTGTTCCGAAGAAGGAAGGGGGGGCTTCGGCCCATCTTAGATCTCAGGCTGCTAAATCGCTCAGTCAGAAAACTGAAATTCAAAATGCTCACTGTCAGGCAGGTCGTGCATCAAGTCAGGTCCAAGGACTGGTTTGTCACGATAGATCTAAAAGACGCTTATTTCCACGTCTCCATCCTTCTTCAGCACAGGAAGTTTCTGAGGTTCGCTTTCAGGGGCGAAGCGTACCAATACAGAGTACTTCCGTTCGGCCTAGCTCTCTCATCCCGAACTTTCACGAAGTGTGTGGATGCTGCGCTGGATCCACTGCGACTCCAGGGCATCCGCATACTCAATTACATAGACGACTGGCTCATCCTAGCCAGCTCAGAGCAGTTAGCGGTTCAGCATCGAGGTGTTGTTCTCGCTCACATGCAGAGTTTGGGGTTGAGACTCAACGCCAAGAAAAGCGTCCTCTCTCCACTACAGAGGACTACTTATCTAGGCGTGGTATGGGATTCATCCACGATGCGGGCACAATTGTCACCCGCTCGGATCGAGTCCATACTCACTGCAGTAAATGCGGTCAAGCTAGGCCAGTCACCCACTGTCAAACAGTTCCAAGTACTGTTAGGTCTTATGGCAGCCGCTTCCAACGTGATACCTTTTGGACTGCTGCATATGAGACCACTACAGTGGTGGCTCAAAACCAGGGGGTTCTCCCCGAGGGGAAACCCATTCCGCAGGATCAAGGTCACGCGGCGTTGCCTACGTGCCTTGGTCATGTGGAAGAAACCCTGGTTTCTCTCTCAGGGACCGGTCCTGGGGGTGCCATGTCGCCGCGTCACGCTAGCGACAGATGCATCCCTCACCGGTTGGGGAGCGGTCATGAGTGGCCGCTCAGCCCAAGGCCTGTGGAGCCCTCACCACCTCTCTTGGCACATAAATCGCCTCGAGTTGTTGGCAGTGTTCCAGGCCCTGAGGAGTTTTCTACCAGACCTAAGAAACCGTCATGTCCTCGTTCGTACAGACAGTACAGCGGTAGTTTATTACATAAACCATCAAGGGGGAATCCGCTCACGCCCCTTATTCAAGCTGGCGTATCGGATCCTCCTGTGGTCTCAAGGAAAACTCCTCTCACTGAGAGCAGTCCACATTCCTGGACATCTGAATGTGGGAGCAGACGTCCTGTCGAGGCAGGGGCCGAGGCCCGGGGAATGGATGCTCCACCCAGAGGTGGTGGAGCAGATATGGAGAGTTTTTGGCCAGGCACAGGTGGACCTGTTTGCGACTCGAGAGACATCGCACTGTCCCCTCTGGTACTCTCTAGTGCCTCCAGCTCCACTGGGGCTGGACGCCATGGCACAGACGTGGCCGAGGCTGCGTCTGTACGCCTTTCCCCCGATCGCTCTGCTCCCGGGAGTTCTGGAACGGGTCCGTCGGTTTCAAGTGCGGCTGCTACTAGTAGCCCCGTACTGGCCGGCACGAGTATGGTTCTCGGACCTGGTATCTCTCCTCGACGGCTCTCCATGGGAGATTCCCGTCAGGAGGGACCTCCTGTCTCAGGCCGGGGGCGCAGTCTGCCACCCCCGCCCAGAGAGCTGGAGGTTATGGGTGTGGCCCCTGAGGGGGCACAACTCATAGGAGCGGGTCTCCCCACTGAGGTGGTTGAGACCCTTCTCCAATCCAGAGCTCCCTCTACGAGGAAACTGTATGGCCTTAAGTGGAACTTGTTTGCGAGATGGTGCCACGAGCGCCACTTAGACCCAGTCAACTGCCCAGTTGGTACAGTTCTGGAGTTCCTTCAGTCTCGCCTTTCCGCAGGGCTAGCTCACTCCACCTTGAAGGTTTACGTGGCGGCCATAAGTGCCTACCACGCCCCTCTAGGTGGTCTCTCAGTGGGCAGAGAGCCCTTGGTCATACGGTTCCTCCGCGGTGCGCTCAGGCTGAGGCCTCGAGTGACACCCAGGGTTCCCGCGTGGGACCTCGCTGTGGTGCTAGAGGCTCTAAGTGAGCCCCCTTTTGAGCCGATAGAGGAGTCTACGGATCGCATACTTACAATAAAGACAGCGCTTCTGTTAGCACTTACCTCCCTCAAGAGAGTAGGCGACCTGCAGGCCTTGTCAGTAGCCCCGTCCCACTTAGAGTTTGCCCCAGGGATGGCCAAAGCCTTCTTATATCCCAGGGTCGGGTACGTCCCGAAGGTCCCCTCCCTAGCACCGCAGCCTATAACGCTACAGGCGTTCTATCCTCCTCCATACGTGGAGCCAGGTCACAGGAAGTTGAACTGCATGTGCCCAGTCAGAGCTTTAGACGCTTACATCCACAGAGCTGCCACGTGGCGTAAAACAGAGCAACTGTTCGTCTGTTACGGCCCCCCTAAGAGGGGGAACCCAGCTTCAAAGCCTACTATTAGTAGATGGATCATCGATGCCATAACTACTGCTTACGAGTCCTCTGATCTCCCCTCACCGTTGGGACTCAAGGCTCACTCTACTCGGGGCATGAGTGCCTCGAGAGCTCTGACGGCAGGTGTCCCCATAGAAGACATCTGCAAAGCTGCGGGTTGGTCCTCGCCCCTAACTTTCGTTAGGTTTTATGAGCTTGACCTCAGAGCCGCTCCAGGCTCTGCTGTGCTCTCGGCCTAGTGCGCTAGGCCTGGAGAGTCAGCCACCTCCCTAGCCAGGAGAAGACTTCTCAAGGCGCATCTTTCTGCGGAAAGAAGAGAAGTTAGTTTCGCCAAACTAAAGAGATCTGCAATCAAACAAAGAAATACTTAGCCTGTTGTCCGTGGAAAACTAGACAAAGGCCCTACTTCGCGTCTGACATTACTATCAGACCAAGCTTTCAGTCCCTCTTGTCATGGCTGAACCCCCAGACAAAGGACTAAGACCCCTCGTGTGCCCGAGGGCCGAGGGGTGCCTCCTGCACTGACTGGCGAACCAGGCGGAGGTCTCTATTCTCGTGTGCCTGCGGGCCGAGAACTCTACAGCCCTCTTGTCCGCGGTATGCTAGACAATGGCTCACTTGTCCTTGTGTTCTGACGCAGTATGCTATCAGACCGAGCGTAATGCGGTCCCTCTGGTTCCGGAAACTACCTTGACCAAGGACTAAGACTCCTCGTCTGCCTTACAACAAGGCCGAGGAGTGCCTCATGCACTGGCTGGCTACCAGGCTGAGGCCCCTACTGTCTTCCCCGTGAGCCCGAGGGCCGGGGATTACAGTGCCCTCTTGTCCGCGGAATGCCGACAATGGCCTTATCTCTCGCGTCCTGGCGTAGCACAGGCCGAGCCTTGGATCCCTCTTGCTCTGGCTGCACCCCCAGGCAAAGGATCACCCACTCCTCGTGTGCTCGAGGGCCGAGGAGCCTGGAGGTCAAGCTCTCAGTCCTCGTGGGTCTACGGACCGGGGACTTCACACACCATCTGTCCGCCGAGTGCTAGACAGTGGTCATTCGGTCCCTCTTGTTCTGGCTAACTCCCAGACAAAGGACTAAGACTCTGCGTGTGCCTGAGGGCCGCGGAGTGCCTCTCGCTCTGGCTGGCGACCAGACAGAGGAAGACTACCATTCCTCGTGTGCCTGAGGGCCGAGGACCTCAGAGCCTCTTGTCCGCATATTGCTAGACAAATGCTCTTTACCTTTCCACCTGCTGGCACAGACACTGCGTAGGGTTCGGAAATTATGGGGGCGTTGGTAGTCTCGTTCCCCATAGCGTTCCTGACGCGGCTCGAGTTCCCGGAAGGGAACGTCTCGGGTTACTACCGTAACCTTAGTTCCCTCAGGGAACGAGACGCCGCGTCTTGGACCATAATTCCCGCCCCCTGCGGCGCTCGCTTCATGCTAGAGGTGCCGCGGGCGTCAAACGCACGTGCTTTATACTTCCTGGTCGGTGACGTCACCGCGCCTGTGACGTCACCACCCCCGTCGTTCATTGGTTGCAAGACATGATTCAGAGTGCTGCCCGCCAATGGCGTTCCCCATAGCGTTCCTGACGCGGCGTCTCGTTCCCTCAGGGAACTAAGGTTACGGTAGTAACCCGAGACGTTTTTGTTTATTTCATACAAATTACAAATCATGTGAATAATTTTCTCAAAACATTGTGCATACAATTCTCAAATGTTTTTATAATAGTTCATACAGCAAATACAAATTTTAATATATCAATTGCTGCTTTTATTTTTGGTTTTACATAAATCACAAATATTTATGTACCATTAGTCCAAAAACAACAAGCTAAACTCTGTTATTTGTCATACTATCTAATGAACAAGGTATATTTTTAATTGACCCTAAACTGATAACTACTCATAACACAGGGAATGCAGTTTTCCTAATCATTTAGACAATTACAACAATTGCTTTACAGTAATAATAAAAGGGAAAATATATAAAAAGCCAGAAAGAATATGCAAAAAACAAGGGGGGGGGGGGGGGGGTCTATAAGGTTGAGGAGTGGGCCGAGAAAAGGGTGTAATGGCAGAGAAGGAAAGTGGAACAGGTAGAATGAGATGAGCAGTGAGGAGGACATAAGAAAAGAGGACAAGGAGAGGGAGAAGAGATGGGTGGAGAGGAGGGCATTGGTATGGTGGAAAGAACATGAGAATAAACTGTAAGTTACTGTGGATATAGAAAAAATAGAAGGGGTGGAAGGTAAAAGGTGCAAATGATTTTTAAATGAAATCAGTTACCCTAATTGACTATTTAAGAAATCGTGGCCTCTCCTTTATAGCACAGATGTGAAAATAATGTTCACTTTTTCATAAAAGCAAGGTACACTTCAGAAATGGAGCCATTGCTAAAACACCTTGTGGTGGCTATGGAGTCCACAAAGTGTTTTTGCATTGTTTGGCTCAATTTCTGAAAGTGTTCAGGGCCACAAACCTATACAATTCTACCAAGTTTCATGCTTTTATAAAAACGTAAAAATTTCACCTCAAATTTTCCACATATCACCTGGACTATTAGAGAAGCTGTGAAACAGAAAGTTACTATGTCAATAAACTTGTAAGTGTTGTACTGATTTTTAGACCTCTTGGGACAACTTCTGTTATTTACTGTAAATGTCCAAACATTTTTGATGATTGAAGTTTGAGAACATGGTGGAAAATCAAGATTATTTTAAATAAAATAGTAGCATTGTTGACATGGTGGTCCAGAACAACATCACTAGCCACAAAGGAAGAGACCTATTGAGATGATGAGATAGGAGCTTACAATGCTTATCAAGCATGGATTTATTTCTTAATTTTTATTTCTTTTTTTTTAGAGGCTGAACTAAAGCAGTTATGCAAAGCAGAGTGGGCAGAATGATCCAAAACTTCACAATGCTGTACAAGACTAATCTCTAGTTTTTTTTGCAGATTGTTTAACTCTGCAAAAAAACAAGTGTTTTTTTTTTTTTTTTTTTTTTTTGCAGATTTTGTTGCTAAAGATAGCACAACCAGATTTTAATTAGCTTTATTTTACAGTTTTAAAGACTATATAATTTTATATTTTTTTATTAGATTATTTTTTTCACATATGTGATAAATGTGTATTTTCATTTGTGTATTTGTGCATCTGTAGCTGAATATGTTTTATAATCAATAGAGAACACACTTACAGTGCTTCAATTTGCAGTAAAGTTGAACTGTTTGGTTAAGATAAGCCTGTGTTTAAATGGCTATGTTAAAGGGGTCATATTATGTTGCTAAAAAATTAATTTGTGTATTTGTTGTAATGCAATGTGTTTATGCAGTTTGAGGTTCAAAAAACATATTTTCCACATACTGTGCATTATTGTTGCTCCTCTTTGCCCCGCCTTTCTGAAATGCTTCAATTTTTACAAAACTCAACGTTGATGGAAACCTAGGTGTTCTCTGATTGGCCAGCTTTCCGGTGCATTGTGATTGGCCAAATACCTCAAGCGTGTAACGGAAATGTCACGCCCCTTACATGCAGTTTCTATGCGCGATGTGACAAAAGCAATAAAACTCCCTATTGAAAATTACTACTATCATAGATAGTATAGATGGATAGTATGCACATATAGTATTGGATAGTATATCATGGATAGTATGGAATGCATACTATGCAGGCCACTTTTGCTGTGCTGGACGCTCTGAGTTAAAGTGACACTAAATATGAACATGGACTGACTTGTAATAATTACACCATAAATGCATTTAATTAAAGTAACTGCCTGTTTTTGCAAAAAGAGTTTCATGGCCGGTAAAAAAAGAAATCTTTGGCTGGTTAATTTTCTCATGTCACCGGCAGGTGTGGCAAAAAGTTAGTTTAGGCCCTGGTTGTAAATATAACTTAACCACTGATTTCTAGTTGTGTCCTCATTTGGAACGCCAAATAAAGTACTTTTGCTTTTGCAATGTCTCCACAACATGGCTGCTACAGCTGGTAAAAGTTATGCCTTCTTTCTTTCCATATACAATGGGCGGTGTTAATCTACTCACCCTGTTCATGTTCAAGTGGAGGTGTGTTAGAACGAGCTGTTTTAGGGAGGCTGAGTCTTCACTTTTACAATAAATATCTCTTCGGTTTTGAGACTTCAAGCTTTGCAACTTTGCAGGTCTTATCTATGCACAAACAGCTTGAAATACTCCAAAGACAAAGGAAAACAAGGAACCGCATCATATGACCCCTTTAATTGTTTTGCAAGGCAATTAAATTACTTTGAAGAAAAGTGTAAAATTGACAGTAAAAGTAAATACTAACATCAAAAGTACATGTGTGTTCTCTATTGCATTTAGAAGCAATAGATGCACAAATACATTCAAGAAAATACATGTTTATCGTGAAGTTCTTCAAAAGAGAGTATTGTTATGAAGTATGTTGTATAGTACAGCAATCACAGAATTATTGATTGCGTCTTTCAATTATATTGGAAGACAATTTGATCTACAGTGCACAAAATGTTCATGCTGGTCATGCATTGTGGAAATTCAGAACAAAACTGTGAATGTTGAATCCATGCTTGACAAGCTCCAGTCACAACAGCTCCACAGACATCTTCCTTTGTGGCTGGTGATGTTGTTCTTAGTGCTCTTGAGAACAAAATCACCAGATGCTTCAAATCCTATTTCAGGAGTTGGCTAAGTCACTCAAGCTGGATATTCACCCCCTGTTCAGGCCCGGATTGGCTAATCAGGAGGACCGGGAGAATTCCCGGTGGGCCGGACCATTTTTTTGGCCGCGAGGGCCGGTGTCCCTAGCTGCTTGCACTCACAGCAGTCGCCAGGGGCGGACTGGCCATCGGGAGAACCGGGAGAATTTTTGGACATTGACAATTCTTTTTACCCTCCAATTTTTATTATTATTATTATTTAATATTGTTGTTATTGTTTTTGTTGCCGGCCTAATGTACTAAAGTGGTTATTTCGGTATTAGCCTTCAATAATAAAACTCTAATAAATCATAAATTGGTTAGTCTTGACTGGCACGCGTTTCGTCTAGCGCGCACTCCGCGCGTCCGCCAAAAGGACGCAAGACTCAAGAGTGGAGTAGAAATGCCCAGGTGGAGCAGAGAGACAAATCTGTCCTGTTTAGGACCTAAAGTGCAGGTCAGTTACATCTGTAAACAGACTATTGTAGTTTTGTCTTTTGTAACTTGAGTATTGAACTGCTAACTAATGTAACAAATGTGCTAACAAATGTTAGCAGCAGGGCTGGCGCCACGGGGGGCGTGAGGGGGCGTCGGCCCCTCATCGGCACTATCCCGCCCCCTCAGAGCACCATTAATGTTAAAATGGATTTTAATGATAAAATGTACTATTTAGAAATCTCATTTGGGAAGTGTATTTTCTTCCTAGAGTAAATAATAAGCTAAAAAAGCAATATTTTAGTTAAGGAGAGTCTGATATAGGCATGGTCGAATTTTGATTTGTCATTTGATTAAGCGTCCTCCTCCCCAACCCTAACGTCACGTAAAATTTCTTGCATTATGGAAATCATACAGAAAGTTTGAAAGATAGGAAGTTCAGGCAAGGAAGAATTACTGCTGAGGAAGTTTCACTCATCGAAGAGAAGATGCAGCTTTACTTGAGGCTAAAGGTATTAAATACCGTGTTTTAAAGGGTTTGATGATTAGCCGCAGTTGTCAGTGCTGTCGGGTTGTTTTAATACTCCGTTAAATAAACATGTAGGGCACGTAGCAGCAGTGGTGTAGTGGTGGCAAGTGTATGCGGCAAATACCCACTTCTTTATCGGGCAGCTTTGCGTATACTACCCACTTGATGCGCATCATTCAGTAGTGTCTTGCATTAGCCAAAATGATGACAGTCCAACAAATCCAGTCATACGTGAATAAATGTAAATATTCGCTAAAAACACCCAATAAAGACAGTGATGATGCAGACAGGACCGTTGCGCCAGCTTGCTTATACTTGATGATTGATGGTATCTGATGCGCCTGCGCCCGCACCCAAGTAATTTGTGTCAGTATAGCTACATAATAACGAAAAAGAAGCAGCGTTTTACGATCAGAAATTTCTTAAACAAGTGAACCCCTGTAAACTTTTCAGTCCAAGGATCTGGTAAACGAATGCGTTCAAATAGTACGTTCAAAACGTCTCTTATACACAACACCATAGGTCGCGGGCATAAATTGCTTTTGATGGTGTTGTTGCGTGACTTACGTAAAACTTCTTATATATATATGCATTAATATGATCGCCCCCTCTTGGTATTTCAGACGTCCCCTCTTCAGCGCTCGGCTGGCGCCGGCTCTGGTTAGCAGTTGCAGTCAAATGCTAAAATTAACGAAATAAAGTGTAGAAATTTAGCCGACAAATATTCACATAGTTTGAAAACAGGTTTAGGGAGCTACCCTTTTGAAAATTAACTGTGGTTTTACTAAACATAAAAAAAAAACATGTTTACTATAGTTATACAATAATTATACAATATACAATGGTTTTGCTACACTATAGTTTCACCATGGTATGAAACTCTGATTATACTAATGGGAATAAAAAAAAAAAAAAAAAACTTAAAAAACTTAAAAAACATGGTTACTACATTTACCAAAGGCTCAATAATACCATGTTTAATTTTCCTTAGGGCAAAACATCATCCATGATAATGCAAAAACATGTTTAGTTTTAAGATTTTTTAATAAAGATATATTCAAGATATATTCAAGCTATTTTTTCTTGTTCTAATTTTAACATTACGAAAATAACACATGGTCCTAATGTAGTGGCACTCTTTTTTACTGTTGTCCTTTTCTCTTTCAAATGTTTTAGTAATAATCATAAATTATATATCATTTGAAAGCTTAGAAGCTCAAGAACCATCCTGGTGGCTCTCTCCTTCCCCTTAGCAGTAATGTCAAGTGTCATTTTACAAAATCACAATTTTTACAGTCTTGAATCTTGACAAAAAAAAAAGTCTTTAAAAAGGTCTGAGTCTCAGTATTCCATATTTGGTGGTTAATTTTTAATAGAATGAAACATGTCAGAAAACTGTAGACATTTGTGACAGAAAAAATACATAAAAATATATATGGCGTTTGGTTGGCACCCGGTGGCTGTTTGTGGTATAACGCCCTAAACAAACTTCAACAGGAACTTCAATTTTTTTTCAGATCAACTTTAAATTTGGAACATAACTTATTTAGGCTTCAATTCAATATTAAATTTAGGATAGAACCTGTTATGTAAAATATGTAGTTTAAAATCTAATAAAAAATGTACTGTGTATTTTCTTTACAGTAAATTTAAACTTCAATTTTGTTGATACTTCATTTTGTTTTGTTTTGAAGTTCCACTTCTTCAATAATCTGCTGATTGTCTTCTTTAAAAAGAGACCAACCTTAGATCTGTATTACGAAGTGTTCATGAATTACAACCAGTTTGGATAGTGCACTTTCATGCCTATTTTAAAAAATGGGGGGTGACAGTTAAGGGGTTACATTTTTCAAAAATAATTGTAGGCCTATGTGCAAACAAGTTACAGTGAGGTGGTTGTTTTGCAACAAAGTGGAGATGTGTTTATGAAAAAAGTGACAGATACAAGAAAATTAGTTTAAAAAGTAAACACACATGAGAGACAGAGAGATTAAAAGAGATTTAAAAGCAAATTGGAAGTTCAAGAGATAGCATTTAATTATTTTACAAAGTTGATTTAAAAAAAAAAAATGTATGTGATGATGAAAAAATATCGTCCAGGGTTTCAAATTTTGTGTCGGGTGTGTGGGATGGCCTGGATAAGTGTGAGATTTCCTGGCCTGAAATTTTGTCCCAGTCCGCCCCTGGTAAACGTCAAGCTAGTTAGGAGCAGTGCAAAATAACAATGTCTGCAAATCACCTTTCCTGTTAATGTATCAAACTTTTTCTTGTACTGTTGCTCTTCAGCTGCTCTTCAGTCAAGTTTGCTGCTAACAGTGAAGAGCCCAGTCATGAGCCCAACACACTAAAATGGGCAGGTAGGACAGTGCAATACTTGTTCTATTCTTTATTTGTGTTTAAGGACATCTGTGAACAATTTTGCACAGAATATATTCAGATATTGCAGAAAAGGACATTGTGATGTTTGAAAGAATAGTGTTGGAGATTTCATTTCACGGATTTGTGCTTTGCCTGCAAACCTACTAGAGAAGTGTGAAGTGTGAAATAATATACCTCTGTCAATAAATACAATTTAAATTCACATCTCACACACTTCAACGCCCTTTGAATGGAACACATACATTCGCTTCAAACTGGAATCATGGCGGAATATCCAGTGATGTCCACTTCGCAAGGCACTTAAAGTCGAATAGAGCAGGGATTCTCAACCGGTGGGCCTCAGTGATCCTCCAGGTTTTATTATCATAAAATTGTTTAATTTCATTAATAATGTTTTAAATTAAAATGATCAAATCACGGCCTCTCTCATGTTCTGTGATTGGTTGCTTTGGACTCGGCACAGCAAGCCTCATCGCATTGTTTAATACTGAAAGGCGGCTCAAAACCTCCAACCGCTTCCTAACATATACCCCCACGGGAAGACAGGTCTCTACTTCATCTCTTGGCTGAAATGAACCCTCGTGCTAATGTAAAGGTAAAGACGACCAGAGTAATAGTAATGAACTCGCACATGCCTAATGTATTCATTCTTGTGTATCGGAGTCATACATTACGCATGCATAATTCCGCTGTTGATTCACAAACTATTCATGATTTCAGGGCTCTGATCCATAGTATTTTTGCATGAAATTTCAAAATATTTGCAAAGTTGTCAAAATGAATGTCCTGTGAGTGTTTTATAATAAATGCTCACCCATAGAGGTGGATCTTGTAAGGGTCAGTGGTGTTTATGCACATATGATCACCAGCATAAACAGATTTAGAATGTATTTGCTTTATTTTTCATTTGTATGTTTATTTTATAATACATACAAACAGTAGATATTAAGTCAGTCCAGTTCAAAAGGACAGGTTTAGTGAGTGGTATTTTGGCATCTCCCTGTTCAATGTTTGGCAGGTTCACTTACTTAAGAAAAAGTACTCTGAAGTTGTGAAGAATGTCTGAATTAAAGAATTCAGGAGCTTTAAATTTGTATATGTATATACATGTTAAAAAGTTAGAACTGAGAAGAGGGTTTTCTTTTAAATTCAAAAGTATAGCTTTAATTTCAATTTTTTTTTTATAACATGCAGTAGAAAAAGAAAAAGAAAAAACAAATATTTTGGTTAATAAAAAAGGTTTAAAAATAAACACCTTTAGCAGAAATGTCAGGCATAGGGGGGCCTTGCAAATTTACCCGAGAAGGAGGGGGCCCCGGCGTAAAAAAAGGTTGAGAACCCCTGGAATAGAGCAAACGTCTGAAGCGATAAGAGAAACATACAAAATGTGCAGAGCGGGGTACATTGTTTTCAAAACCCACATGGCCCTGTGTGAAAAAGGCCCACATGCCCTCCCGTTAAAACATAACTGTGGTTTATCACACCTGAGTTCAGTTTCTCTAGCCACACCCAGGCCTTATTACTGCCACACATGTTAGCAATCAAGAAATCACTTAAATAGGACCTGCCTGACCAAGTGAAGTAGACCAAAAGATCCTCAAAAGCTACACATCATGTTGAGATCCAAAGAAATTCAGGAACAAATGAGAAAGAAAGTAATTGAGATCTATCAGTCTGGAAAAGGTTATAAAGCCACTTATAAAGCTTTGGGACTCCAGCGAACCACAGTGAGAGCCATTATCCACAAATGACGAAAACATGGAACAGTGGTGAACTTTCCCAGGAGTGGCCGGCCGACCAAAATTATCCCAAAATCGCACTGACGACTCATCCAAGAGGTCACAAAAGACCCCACAACAACATCTAAAGAACCACAGGCCTCTCTTGCCTCAGTTAAGGTCAATGTCCATGAATCGTCTAGTCAAGGTCCTGACCTGAATCCTGTTGAGATGCTGTGGCATGACCTTAAAAAGGCGGTTAATGCTCGAAAACCCTCCAATGTGGCTGAATTACAACTATTCTGCCAAGATGAGTGGGACAAAATTCCTGCACAGCGCTGTAACAGACTCATTGCAAGTTATCACAAATGCTTGATTGCAGTTGTTGCTGCTAAGGGTGGCCCAACCAGTTATTAAGTTTAGGGGGCAAACACTTTTTCACACAGGGCCATGTGGGTTTGGATTTTGTTTTCCCTTCATAATAAAAAAATTTATTCAAAGAACTGCATGTTGTGTTTACTTGTGTTATCTTTGATTAATATTTGACAAACATGCAAAAAAAAAAAAAAAAAAAAATCAGCAACACTTTTTCACACCACTGTATGTCATACTGCCTTGACAGTAAACTCTGTTCTAGCACAAAACCTTATGGCCATGTCATACCTTTATCACACCTATTGATAAAACACTGGATAAATACTTTCACAAACATTATGGATTTTATGTGAGATATGCAAGTTAAGTAATGTAAGTGTATTTTCTAACATGACAGTTATTGCCTGTATTACTGTATTATTTCAACAACAAAGGTGATTTGAAACATGAATCTTGCATTGTTTGCTCTTAAATGAACTGATTGTTAAAAGTACTAATTGAAAGATCTTACTGTTGTGTTTTGGTGATTAAATCAAATGTTCTCGATACATATCACAATAACCTTGTGTTCTGAAACAATGATTATGTGGAAGAATATGTGCAACTACAATGAAATCATGAGATCAGGTTTTGAAAGAATGACTAGTGATGTTAGAAGTGTGATCACTTTGGATTTTTGTACTAAGAGTTTTGAAAATGTACACCTTACCAAATAAAAAAAGTATATAATGTTAAGTATAAGTAAACAATTCTTAGCAAAGTTGTAAAAACTAAAATTAAATTAAAGATGCACATAGAAACATTTCTGTACATTATTATTTTATTTTTTTACATTTTTTTACATTTTTTTTTAATCTAATTATTTGTACTCATGCGACATTTGTACATCTGCTCATTAATCATATAATTTTTAATCAAGTTTCATCTCTAGAGAACAGAGCAAATATTAGAATGACCATAGTGTTAACCCCTATGTGTTAAAGCCTGACAGATCAAAAAAAATACTCATCATAGAAAATAAGTGGTTGAAGTCTACTAATTTGACTACTATTTGCAGATAACTTTTTAAAAAAGTTTGTAAAGAAATATTTCTTTATAACTGAAATACATGAAAACAAGAAAAGATAATAAGTGCATTATTGTATACAAGTGAAAAACTTATAACAATAATCTTTATTTTCTCTATATTTCACACATCATTCACAATACATACTGCCAACATTGCATACTGTACATTGCATCTTCACATTAAGCTCACTGAAAAATAAGTATCAAATTTGATGCTTTATTTCTATCATTGTAGTTTTAAATTTTAGAAATAAAACATTAAGGATTGTGGAAATTAAGATGATAGTTGAGACATTATTGGCTTCATTATTAATCCACATGCAGTCAGTATCAGGACCTCAAATTAGAATAATAATTAATCATGTGACTGAGCTTGATTTGTCAAATACATAATGAGAACCATAGTATCCTTAATGAGGTACAAGGATCCTCCCTGTCAAAGAAAAAATAAATAATTAAAAATATACATGCATGTATACAGGAATTATGTACACACATTAATATCAACCTGAATTATTTTAATCTTAACTGACCTGCTGATTTCTTTTTGTAGTAAATGAGTCCAGCCGCTGATAATATGATTCCTAGCACCAGTCCAGAGGCTCCAATAGCAAGTTTATTCCTCTCAGACTCGGGAAGAGAGGGGTCTGTACACATAGCACTTCATATTATTACAATATTTACAAATATCTATGTGTGAGTGTAATAAAGGGACTATTTCATATTTTCTATTTAATCCTACATTGGTGTGTCAAGATAAACTATTGACAAATATAGTAAAATATGAGAGTAGGTGTCTGATCTTACCCCAGTCATAGATCATGGGTTTACTGAAGCTGGCATGCTCTACCATACAGGAGATCTGCTCTCCAGATTTGGGGGTGTACTCCAGCTCAGAGTGAATCTGGTAGTACCAGTCTCCATCAGCCATCTCCATAGTGGAGGTCACATCTGAGGTCACCTCTTTACCATCTCTCAGCCAGGACACTTTAATGTGTTGAGGATAAAATTCATATGCACTGCACATCAACACAGCTGGATGTCTGCCACCAGCCCGTGTCACTGAACTGATCTTAACATTTGGTTTCACTGAATCAAAAAGAGTAAAATCCTAAATACACAGTTTCAAAATGCATGTTTCATATGTGTGTCAGTGGATGTGGAGGTGTGTTTAGTTAAAATATATTTTTTACGTTCAAATTACATATCAATATGGCATTAATGTCATGCTGATATTAAAACATATTTAATATTAAATATTGGTATAAATGTTTCTGTAAATATAAAAGTAATGTTAAAAGCAAGAGTTCTATGTGTGAGAGTAAAAATCAGAGAAGAGTCCTGTGCCACTTACCTACTTTATCACGGATAGCTGAGTCCCAGATCTGAGCATTATGTTTGCAGAATCTGTCCACATCACCTCTCTCTCCCTGCAGAATGTTGGTGTCATTGTTCCAGAACTCTGCATTTCTCATTCCATACTCACTAAACCCCACATACTTCCCCAGAGTGCTGTTGAACTGTATGTACAGATATTTATTGAAATAAAAGCTGTCAATATACACCATGTCACTGAGATCAGGGGAGCTGTACATGCATCTTGACCAACGGGTTCTGTAATATTCATTAGCTGAAAAAGAATGAAGAGGCAGAACGATCAGTTTTGTCAAATATTTATGTAATCAGAATAGAAATAGAAGAACTTGAATACATCAACTACTTTCAGTATTTATTGTGTTTTCAAACAGTGCTTTTTAAGTAATATCTACTTCAGTGAGTCCATGACCAGAGGACCATCAGAAAGGAAATGTTGCAGTTGTATGATTCAAATAATTTTACTTTTACTACTACTCGTAATAGTTTGTATAAGATATCAATTAATGTTGAAATTTAATCATTTTAATTTTTAATACCACTTATTTTACTTACCACTTTCTGCTAGAGTGAATACAGACACTGTGAATATGAGATGACAACTGAAGAGCTTTAGCAGTGACATTTTCTCACACTGAATCCCAGCTGAATGCTGCCAGAGCTTTGTTCATGTTCATGAAATTGATGTCTAAGATGACTGGCCAATCAGTCACACTGCATGTACAAGTGTCAAGTGTTGCTAGGCAGTATACTTATTTTATTTTAAAACACAAACACTGTTCAGTTATCATGAGTATTACACGGAAACATATAAAGCTATAGAAATTTATAGACAGTCTCTAAAAGCTGCCAGGCCTTAACAACATATTTGCAGCAATTTACCAGATTAAATTTTCAAATGATCTAAGATTACAGTGTGTGTAAAAAATGTAAAAGATTGGATGACCAATTTTTCTTCTATTACATTCAGATAAAGCAGAGATTACTTATTAGACAAAAAACATGTACACAGAATCTAACTATACAGTTACTGTTCCTTTACAGTCAAAAATTTGGTTGTTACAGCATCCAAGGACCTCTGCTAACTATGAACCAATGTACAAAGCTGCCCATTTTTCCATACATAACAATTAATAACCCTAAATTATCCAATTTAAACAAAAGTTAGTGTGCAGAAACTCATATATTCCCTACTGAACATACCTCAGCAATTTTAATAAATGACCCTGGACCACAAAACTAGTCTTAAGTAGCACGGGTATATTTGTAGCAATAGCCAAACATACATTGTATGGGTCAAAATGATTGATTTTTCTTTATGCCAAAAAACATTAGGATATTAAATAAAGATGATGTTCCATGACTGTAAATTTATCAAACTTAATTTTTGATTAGTTATATGCATTGCTAAGAACTTTATTTGGAAAACTTTAAAGGCAATTTTCTCAGTATTTAGTTCCCCTTCGAAAGGTAACTCTCGTTGTGTCGTCATTTTTGACGACTGCTAATGGGGTAACTCCTGTTTACTCCGATACTGAAGCCTGATATGTTAATGTTTGTGAAGTTGCACAAAGCAATGGCGCTTTCACCCGCCAGAAAGGGTGGAGTTGAACCTCTCCCGTCTTCGCTCGCGGATCGGCTTTTTCCGAAAAGGCGATCCCCCTCGCCATGTTCTCCCGCCTCTCTCTCCACGGAGGAAGAAGCAGCGGAAAAGTGGATCTTCTCTTCACGGCGTGAGTGATGTGACGTTGGCGCGGCGCCCGCGCCCTTCACCCTCCCCTTCGCGCTCCCTCCCGCTGGTGTGTTTCACACAGGACGATCAACGCCCCTCTCCTGATGCAAGCGGCTTGATTTCCTTCGCCGTTTCCAAGGAGGAAATGGTCGTTGACAACTCCATGTCCTTGACGGCCTCTGATGCGGTAGAGTGGGTGTGAAGAATGAATGCGGCGAAGAGCCTGAAGCCCCGCCTCCTTCTCAGTCGACGCGGCCAAGCGTCGATACAGAGCTGATCCGAGTGCTGAAACGAGCTCGGTCTGGATTCGTCGGCACCTGAAGAGCCCGCCCCGGCCTCCTTGACGAATGGTTCCTTCAGGGAAAACGTCAGCCACCCGCTCGTCAGCGGCCAGATCCATTCATGCCTGTTGCCATGAAGAGCTCACTAAAACCTGGCGGGCGCCGTATTCAGCGTGAGTTAACCCTTCCGCTGCCGCAGCTCTCACCATTGTTGACGGCGCGGAGGAAAAAGGGTATTGCAAGCTCCCCCCTCTGGAAGAAGCGGTAGCGGCGCATCTCCTCCCGCCAGCGAGCAGAGGACTGAAGGCTGCAGTGCTGCCGTCCAAGCCCTGCAGGATGACGTCTGTGATGGCGAACAGAGCGTATGCAGCGGCCGGCCAGGCTGGCTCCGCCCTGCATACTATGTCTGTACTCCAAGTGTTTCAAGCCAAACTTCTCCATGACATGGAAGGATCTGGCCGTGAACTGAGAGCTTTTAGCGAGCTGCCCACCGCAATGGACCTCGCCTTGCGTGCAACCAAGGCAACAGCCCAAGAGGTCGGGAAGGCTATAGCCAACCTAGTGGTGCTGGAGCGCCACCTGTGGCTGAACTTGACGGAGATCAGGGACGCTGAGAAGATGGTTTTCCTGGATTCGCCGATATCTCAGAAAGGTCTGTTCGGCCCCACTGTGGACGGTTTCACAGGGCGTTTCACGGAGGCACAGAAGACGTCGCAAGCCCTGCGTCACTTCCTGCCTAAACGACCCAAGCCTCCCGAAGACGGTGTCCACACCGCAGCCTGCAAAGCCCGCGCAGCCTCAGCTCTCGCAAAAGCCGGAGCCTGGCCTGCAGCAGCGCACCCGAACGGCAAAGGAAATTTCCGTTTCCAAAGCGCCAAGGTCCCCGCCCTCGCGTAGTGCTGGACCCTGAGCCGCAGAAGCCGTCCTGATGTGCGTGCGGAGAGGAATAGAAAAAGGAGGATTCTCGAAAGGTGCCGGAATTCCCTTAAATAAAGCTTGCATGTATTCCCCGTCACTTCGAAAAATTCTGAGTGGCAGAGGTTTTCTGACCAGGCACGTCCCGCTAAGGCATCGTGCGCCTCAAACTACCGCTGTGATAGTGGACCCACTTACTATAAAGAGCAATTTCCTCTCCCCACACCCCGTCCGGCGATGTGCTGACATTATCAAAAATACTCAAGAATGCCAATGCTCCCTCTATAGGCGGCGAGTTAGCATCAATAAAATTAGAACCCCTCTCCGCTCGGCTGTCGGCTTGGAAAGCCATCCCCGGCGTGTCAGATTGGGTTTAAAAGACAGTGGAGCGAGGCTACTCACTTCAGTTCACTCGCAGGCCACCTGTATTCAGAGGTGTCATTCAGACTTTGGTTACGGACAATGAGTCGCGTGTTCTTCGAACCAAAGTATAAACGATGCTTGCGAAGGGCGCCATAGAAACAGTCCCCATAGCGAACAGAGAGTCAGGTTTTTACAGCCGGTATTTCCTCGTATTTCTCATGCGATTCGCCCCGAGGACTGGTTTCACGCGTACTTTCACATCCAAATAGCGCCCCGTCACAGACCGTTCTTGAGGTTTGCTTTTCGAGGGAGTGGCTTACCAGTACACAGTTCTTCCTTTTGGACTGTCCCTGGCCCCTCGCACATTTACAAAATGTGTGGACGCGGCTCTCTCCCCTCTGAGACAGACGGAAATTTGCGTTTTAAACTACCCTGACGATTGGCTGCTGCTAGCCGACTCAGAACGTCAACTGATCACTCACAGGTCGTTACTGCTAGAGCACCTGAAGCGCTTAGGGTTGAAAATCAACATGTCGAAGAGTTGTTTGACTCCCAGACAACGAATTGCCTTTCTGGGTACAGTCATAGTCTCGATTCAAATGCGAGCTTGGATTACATCAGAACGCTCCCTAACTATTCAGCGAGCGCTGATGTCTTTCAAGTTGGGAACATTGCGTCCCTTGAAAGCATTTCAGAGGGCGCTCAGCCTCATGGCTGCCACGTCCCCTGTGATTCCTTTGGGCCTTTTACTGATGCGACCCCCGCAGTATTGGCTAAAAGCGCACGTTCCGTCCCACGCCTGGCGCCTGGGCCGTGCTTACATCAAGGTAAGCCGCCGCTGTCTTAAAGCTGTGGCTCCTTGGACATCTCCTCGCCTGTATATATCAGGCGTTCAGTTAGGGATGGTATCCAGGAGGAAGGTGGTCACAACAGACACGTCCAGCTGGGGCTAGGGCGCTCTGTGCGAGGGCAGTCCAGCGTTCGGCTCCTGGTCAATCCACGAGCAACGCCTACACATCAACTGTCTCGAAATGATGGCAGTGTGTCTAGCCTTGGAAACATTCCTCCCAGCCCTAAAAGAACATCATGTCCTAGTGGAGTCGGACAATATGTCGGTGGTAGCCTACATCAACCGCCAGGGCGGCCTCAGGCCCCGTCCCCTTCACAGGTTGACGCAACGTCTCCTGTTATGGGCACAGAAAAAACTCCTCTCATTACGAGTGGTTCATGTGCCGGGCAGATTGGACCAAGGGGCGGATATGTTGTCGAGGAACAACATGCCGCCGGAGGAATGGAGGTTACACCCCCTATCGGTTCAGGGGATATGGTCAGTTTTCGGCAGTGCAGAGGTCGACCTCTTCGCCTCCGAAGACAACTATCACTGCCCAATCTATTTTTCAAAAGCATGTGATGCTCTGGCCCACGATTGGCCCAACACCCGTCTGTATGCTTTTCCCCCGATCGCCCTGCTACCCCAGGTTATCAGGCGATAACTCAGGTTATCTCTCTCTCCTCCTTGTGGCCCCCTTCTGGATGAATCAGATTTGGTTCCCGGAGATGGTCCAGATGCTGTCTGCAGCACCATGGCAGATACCACTGAGGAGAGACCTTCTCTCGCAAGCGCAGGGCAAGATTTGGCATCCTCAACCAGAACTGTGGAGCCTTCATGTCTGGGCGCTCGACGGGAGTCTAACCAACTCCCCGCGAGAGTCAAAATTACCATTTTAGAAGCTAGAGCTCCGTCTACTGGACGTCTCTATGCTCTGAAGTGGTCAGTCTTCAGTGACTGGTGTTCAGTACGTAGTCAGGATCCAATATCATGTGATGTGTCCCATGTACTGACTTTCTTACAAGAGCTTTTGGACAAGGGCTGTTCCCCGTCCACGCTCAAAGTTTATATGGCAGCTATTGCGGTATATAGCTGACCGTTCGATTGGCAGAAACGACTTGGTCGTTAAGTTTTTTAGAGGCGCTCGACGGTTAAACCCTCCTCGCCCTAAAACTGTACCTACATGGGACTTGTCTGTTGTCCTAAGAGCCCTTAAAGTGTCCCCCTTTAAGCCGCTCGCTTCGATCGGTTTGAGGGCCCTGACGTTGAAAACCGCTCTGCTTTTGGCCCTAGCGTCGGTCAAAAGAGTGAGCGACTTGCAAGCCCTGTCTGTCAGCGCTGCATGTCTCGAATTTGGGCCTAATGACTGCAAAGCCATTCTTCAGCCACATAGTGGCTATGTACCGAAAGTACTCTCAACATTGTTTAGAGCTCAGGTCATTTCCCTTCTGGCCCTCCCTACTGCGGACGGCGAACAGGGTCCCAACCTGCTGTGTCCTGTCAGGACACTCAGAGTTTACTTTGAGCTTTCTGCGTCTTTCAGACAGTCAGAACAGCTCTTTGTATGCTTTGGAAATTGCTCTAAAGGGCTGCCAGTTACAAAGCAAAGATTGTCACGATGGATTGTTGACGCTATAGCCTTGGCTTATGCCTCGGCTGACCTGCAGTGCTCTATCGGGGTGAAGGTCCACTCCACTAGAGGGTTGGCCTCGTCCTGGGCGTGGTCTAGCAGAATTTCTATTGGGCAGATCTGTGTGGCCGCTGGCTGGTCGTCGCCATCTACCTTTATTAGATTTTACAATCTGGACGTGCCCGCCTTGCAGATGCGGGTGTTATCTGCTAAAGTTCTCTCTCACCCCCTTATTAGTTAAAGCAGACCTCAGGTTGACCTTGGGTCTCTTATTAGCTCAGGTCTTTTGGGCCCTAAAGAAGTGCCTTTAGACTGGGCTTCTGAGCAGGCTAGTTCTGTTCTTGCTTTTAGCACAGCGTGACTGGATACGTTCCCCATTAGCAGTCATCAAAAATGATGATGCAACGAGAGTTACCTTTTGAAGGGGAATGCTCTGGTTACTCACATAACCTCAGTTCCCTGAGATAAGGGAACGAGCGCTGCGTAAGCTGGCGTGCTAAAGTTGCACGAGTCGATGACTGTCGCTTCAGTCATTTGAATCTGATGATATGGCGCTTTTCGCCGATTATATAGCAGTCAGCTCCGCCCTTTCTGGCGGGCTAAAGCGCCATTGGTTTGTGCAACTTCACAAACGTTAACAAATCAGGCTTCAGTATCGGAGTAAACATAAGTAACCTCATTAGCAGTCGTCAAAAATGACGACGCAACGCTCGTTCCCTTATCTCAGGGAACCGAGGTTACGTGAGTAACCAGAGCGTTTTTTTGCACCCTAAGATTCCAGAATTTCAAATAGTTGTATCTCGGCCAAATAACAAACTAAACATCAATGTAAAGCTTATTTATTCAGCTTTCAGATGATGTATAAATCTCAATTTCAAAGAATTTACCAATATGACTGGTTTTGTGGTTCAGGGTCACATATTTAGTCAGCAAGAAGATGTTATTTTGAATGGATGTCACTGGAGATGTTTCAAAACACTGAATAAACGTTTGCATAGAAACAGCATGTCTAGGTCCCAATCCTTAATATGTTTGCATGATATATTCAGTTTGGATTCAACGTTATTGTCAGGGGTGCGTGCAGGACGAGACGAGACGAAAGACAAGATTAACAATTAACAAACTATTTAATATAATACTTCAAAGGATCAATGCAGGAACAGGCAGGAACTGGCAGGACACACATCACACAACGTTAAAGACCGACATGAACTGAAGATACAAACAGACTTTTAAAGGGTGACTAGATGATTACACACAGGTGACACAGATGACTAATAATTAAACACAGGTGATGGGGATGACAGGCTGATGAGGGTGAAACCAAAAATGACAAAATGACAGGGGGAGACCAGATGAACAGACAGGACTGTGACATTACACCCCCCTCCGAAAAGGCGCGTCCTCGCGCCGTGGGGAACAACAAAAAAAAGAGAAGGGGAGCGAAAAAACAGAGTCCATGTGGGAGGAGGCTTTGGCGGAGGACGGCACCCCTGGAGGGGGACAACAAACAAAGTCAACAAAGTCCGGGGGGGCGACGAAGGTGGGAGGAGCCAGGGAAGAAACAGGAGGGACCTGGAGCAGGAGGCACAGAGCAAGACCCAGGCCACAGCCATGAAGATCCATGGTGGAGCCGACGGAGGGAGGAGCCATGGTGGAGGATGGGCTGACGACTCCAGGGGTCCGACCGACAGAGGCAGAGCAGGTGAAGGATGAGCCCGAGGCGGAGACGGAGAGCCGAAGATCCTGGGCGACACCGAGGATCCGGAGGGCCAAGGCGGAGCCAGAGGCTCTGGCGACCAAGGCGGAGGCAGAGATCCAGAGGGCCGTGGTGGAGCCGGAGCGACAGAGGACTGAGGTGGAGCCGGGGGGAGGGAGGAGCCCAACGGAGCCGATGGGACGGAGCGACGAGGCGTAGCCAGAGGAGTAGAGTCCGTAGGCGATGGCGGGACGACAACCGACCAAGGCGGAGCCGGAGGGACGAGGAAGCCTGGTGGAGCTGGTGGGCCGACGGGCGACGCTGAAGATGAGGGAGCTGAGAGCCGTGGTGGAGCCGCAGGGTCGGAGGGCCGAGGCGGAGTTCTGGACTCTGAGGCTGGAGGTGGAGATGAGGGATCCTCCAGCCGAGAGGCCGATGGAAGCTGGCAGACCTGCGGCGAGCCCACTGCACAGATGGAGGACTGAGGGTGAGCAGGGGGATTGACAGGTGACAGCGGGGTTTCTGGAAGGCTGGATGGAACCAGCAGAGATTCAGGATGGCTGGACGGAACCAGCGGAGATTCAGGATGACTGGACGGAATCAGCGGAGACTCAGGAGGGCTGGACGGAACCAGCGGAGATTCAGGACGGCTGGACGGGACCAGCGGAGATTCAGGACGGCTGGACGGGACCAGCGGAGATTCAGGACGGCTGGACGGGACCAGCGGAGATTCAGGACGGCTGGACGGAACCAGCGGAGACTCAGGATGGCTGGACGGAACCAGCGGGGATTCAGGATTAGGCAGAAGAGGGCGGGTGGGTGGGAAGTTCAGACAGGCCAGTGTTTCTGAGAAGAAGTCTATTAAATCCCCAGAGTGTTGCTCAAGCTCACCCCCAGTGGTGGTGCAGTGGGCAGGGCTCTCTACCGCCCTCTCTTGCTCCACGCAGCACTCCACCGTCGCAGATGTAGAGGTCGGCTCACGCTCTTGGTCGGAGGTTTTGATCCCATCGGCAGTCCATACTGTGGCCGCTCCGGGCTCAGGCTCTCCGTCCGCGGTGAATGCGGGCTCATACTCTGCATGTCGGGGTGATGTTTGGCTGGGCTCTGGGTCTGGAGTGGGGCTGACGTCCTCTTCGACGATGCCGACAGTCCATGACGATCCACAGGACGCCAGCACCCACTCAACGTAATCGGCGAAGCTCTCTCGAGGACCCTCCCCGGACAGCTGCGCTTTAGTGGCGATGTTAAGTCCTGCACGGAAGAATGTGCACAGGCAGCGGTCCGGGTAATGCGTCATCGGCGCGAGGTACATAAAGTCACTTATGTGGTCCTCGAGAGAGCGGTTCCCCTGCTCCAGCAGGATGATGCGGACAGCAGGGATATTCATAAGGGAAAAAGGTAAAATAAAATAAACACTGATTCAAAAAACGGAAAAGAAACGCAGGGGAAGACGCCGTGAACTGTATTGGGTCGGTCTTTCTGTCAGGGGTGCGTGCAGGACGAGACGAGACGAAAGACAAGATTAACAATTAACAAACTATTTAATATAATACTTCAAAGGATCAATGCAGGAACAGGCAGGTACAGGCAGGAACTGGCAGGACACACATCACACAACGTTAAAGACCGACATGAACTGAAGATACAAACAGACTTTTAAAGGGTGACTAGATGATTACACACAGGTGACACAGATGACTAATAATTAAACACAGGTGATGGGGATGACAGGCTGATGAGGGTGAAACCAAAAATGACAAAATGACAGGGGGAGACCAGATGAACAGACAGGACTGTGACAGTTATGGGGTCTGCTTGAAAAATAAGTTAGTGTTCATTTTACAGCTTTACCTGATCATCTCAGTGGTATTTATCAAACAGTGATTAACTTTTAAAAAACTCGTAAAGTAATTCAGTAATGTATAAAGCATTCATTTGATCATGATGATCATGATTCAACTTGCAATCATTGGATTTATTTATTCAAAATATTTTTATTGATTTTCAATTTTCCAACAATCACAACCAACATATACAACATTGTTTTTAACTCACATATTTCACGCCAAAACACGAAACACAACTACAAACACATATACACCCACATCAGGAAGAGAAAAAAAAAGGGGGGGGGGGGGTTAAGTCAATTCTGATCAATTATGGAAAAGTAGCCCATGATGACTCAATGTAAGATAAGAAGGGCTGCCAGACCCTATAGAACTTTCCAGAGGAGCCTCGAATAGTATACTTAAGATGCTCAAGTTTAAGATAAGACATCACCTCTAAAACCCAGTGTTTGTGATGGTGGCCTCGCCTTTTTCCAACTCGGAAGAATCAGGCGTCTAGCCAACAATGAGGAAAAGGCAATCAGTTCTATCTGATTGGCTGATAAGTGTGTTTCTTCCGGCACTACACCGAAAATGGAAGTCAAGGGATTAGGGTCTATATCTTTATTAAGTATAGATGAAAATGTTCTGAAGATGTCTATCCAAAAGCTTTTTAATCTGGGGCATCCCCAGAACATATGACTTAGGTCTGCTGGTTCCAAACCACATCTGGGGCAAGATGAGTCTGACCCCGGATACATTTTAGCCAGCTTGCTCCTAGACAAATGGAGCCTATGAAGCACCTTGAACTGTAAAAGTCCGTGTCTGATACATACAGAAGATGAGTGTATCAATTCTATTGCACACTGCCAGGCTGTATCTGATATCTCTATTCCCAGTTCCTCCTTCCATTGCCTCCTTATATGATCTAGAGATGGGGAGGCGGTTCTTTGAATAATCTCGTATAGAGTAGACATCATGCCCCTTTGAAAAGGGTCCATATTTAACAACTCATCTATCCAGCCCCCTTCTGGTTGGTTCAAGGAAGGAGAGAAGTGTTTTTTAATGAAGCTACGGACCTGTAAGTACCTAAAAAAATTAGACTGAGGGATCTCAAAGTCCGTTCTTAGCTGTTGAAATAAATAAATATACCATCTTTAAAAAGGTCCTTAACACAAATAATTCCGTTTCTGGACCACAATTGAAATGCTGAATCTATAAGAGAAGGTGGAAACAAGGGATTCAACAGGATAGGAGCAGAAGGCAACGCTTATTTACTATTGAAGTGAAGTCTGAACTGTGACCATATTCTGAGTGATCCACAGATAATTGGGTTATTCGTTGAATAGTGTTTGCTCACTGGGATTGGAGCACATAGCAGTGAACGTAAAGACACTGGATTACATGCATGTTGCTCCATCAGTAACCAAAGTGGAGCTTCATCACTTGACATATCAGAAAGCCAGAATGTCAGTTTGTGCAGGTTGGCTGCCCAGTAGTAATATAAAAAATTTGGCATTGCCAATCCACCCTCTTCCTTCTTTCTTTCCAGATATTCTTTTCTTATACGAGGAATTTTCTTATCCCAAAGAAAAATGGAAATACAATTATTCAGATCCTTGAAAAATGATTTGGGAATAAAAACAGGCACAGCCTGAAATAAAAACAAGAATCTTGGTAGTATTGTCATTTTAATTGAGTTAATCTTCCCAGCCAAAGACAAAGGAAGGGTTGACCATCGTACCACGTCTCGCTTGGCTTTGTCCAGTGCTGTTTTGAAATTACTATTAAACAAATCCTTATATCTGCGTGTTACACTCACACCTAGATAGAGAAATTTATCGAAGCTTACTGAAAATGGAAAGGATTGGAAAGACATTTGTTGTGCACTTTCATTGATAGGGAAAAGAAGACTCTTTGCTACATTAATTTTGTATCCCGAAATATTTCCAAAATCTGAAATAATTGTAAGGGCCTTTGGTATAGAGGAATCTGGGTTAGACAGGAAGAGGAGTAAATCGTCTGCATAAAGCAACAATTTATGCTCATGTCCCTCCCTGAATATTCCGGGCAAATCACCTGTGTTTCTTAACAGGATTGCGAGAGGCTCGATGGCAATATCAAAAAGCAGGGGGGACAGAGGGCAACCCTGCCTTGTCCCCCTAGAGAGTGGAAAGCACTTAGAAATTATGTTACTTGTTCGAATGGATGCTTGAGGCCTAGTATACAGAATTTTAATCCAAGAACAGAACACAGGGCCAAAGCCAAACTTTCTAAGTGTTGCGAGTAGATACCTATATTCAATCCTATCAAATGCTTTGTGGGCATCTAAGGATATTAAGATCTCTGGATTAATATTATTTTTGTGTGAGTAGATTACATTAAATAAGCGACGAAGATTGTAAGATAACTGCCTCCCAGCAATAAAACCAGTTTGATCTGGATGAATTATTTTCCTCATGACTGGCTCAATTCTGATTGCCAGCACTTTAGCTAGGATTTTATAATCACAGCAAAGTAAGCTGATCGGGCGATAAGATTCACACTTTAACGGATCCTTATCCTTTTTAAGAAGGACCGATATAACCACAATCATTGGATTTACTACAGTCAAAAGTGTAACACTTTACAATAAGGTTCCATTAGTTAATGTTGCATTAATTAACATGAACAAACAATGAACAATACATTCATTACAGTATTTACTAATCTTTGTTCATTGTTTGTTCATGTTAGTTCACGGTGATTTTAATAATGCATTAGTAAATGCTGAAATTAACTAAAGTAGTTAATTAATGTTAACTAATGAACCTTATAATAAAGTGTTACCGTTAAAAGATGTAGCCTTCTTCCCCAAAAGATTTCATCATCATTAGCTAACATTAACATACATTTTATAGATGCTATTCTTTCTCCCCTATTTATGTTAGATAGTATTTGGTCAGTGGTTTCACACAGTCATTCTGTACTGGAGTTTTGATCTTAAAACACTGTTACAAAATATAATTACTTCAGGTTTGTGCATTAATGTTATTAATTACTAATGGGTTACCAATATTTTCACTGCAGAAAATTGTTCCAGATTGTAAGTTATTCATCCAGGTTTGTGTGTTAATCATTTATTAATTACTAATGGGTTACACATTTTCACTAAGGATTCTCTTCTACATTAGAATTCTGTTAACCCTTTATTAGCTGTTAATGCGTTACCAGTATCTTCACTTCATAATACTGTTCCAGATTATAAATAACTTTCCCATATTGTTGTAACACAGGGGAGACAGGCGTTCGGATCCAAATGCAGGCTTTATTTAGAAGGCGTGGTACACAGACAGGGTCAATCACCGGCAAACAACAACAACGAGGATAATCCAAAGAGTAGTCAAACACAGGCAGAAGGTCAGGGCTGGCAGCGAGAATCAAAACACGGGGAGGAGTCCAGGAATCAAACACAGAGAAAACAAACACGGAAAGAAACGCTCGGAAATAAAGACCAGATGGAACAATAAGACTTTGCCCCTTTGTGTTTGTTTTGTTGAATAAATGCTGCAAATGGATCCAAACGTCTCTGACCTTCCTTGTGACAGAAGACTTCACCGCTACAAGGATCCAGCAGCTAGTATGGTGTCATCCGGTTCCAGCACGAACCCCACTGTACAGATCATGCGTCTCAAGCAGGGTGAGCGGTCTATTGAGGATTATGCTATGGACTTTGTGGAATTGGCTAAGCAGACTTCTATGGATGATGGATGCCTGATGATTTTTTTCCGTGCAGGACTCTTAGAGCCTTTGGCTTCACTGATGCCCACGTTTGAACCTGGCTGGACTCTACAAACTTACGTGGACATTGCTCTGCAAATGAGTGGCTCTCCCTTTACTGTGGGAATCAAGGATGACAACAATGTTCCCACGGTAAACACCCTTCCAGAGCCTGTTGACAAGATGGCCGCCCTTCTAGAGTCTGTTGACAAGATGGCCTCCCTTCTAGAGTCTGTTCGCAAAATGGCTGCCCTTCCAGAGTCTGCTCTCAAGATGGTCACCCTTCCAGAGCCATTGCACAAGATGGCTCCCAGAGTCTCCGCTGGTCCCGCCCGGCCTTCCAGAGTCTCCGCTGGTTCCGCCCGGCCTGCCAGAGCCTCCGCTGGTTCAGCCCGGCCTTCCAGAGCCTCCGCTGGTTCCGCCCGGCCTTCCAGAGTCTCCGCTGGTCCCGCCCGGCCTTCCAGAGCCTCCGCTGGTACCGCCCAGTCTTCCAGAGCCTCCGCCTCCATCCAGTCGTCCTGAGATTCCTGTCTGCCCGTTTCTGGTCACGGAGGCCATGCATGGACTGTGTGGGTTCCCACCCACCCTCCCTGCTGCTCCAGTCCCGCCACCTCTGTCTTCTGACAGTCCCTCTGCTCACCCACATCCCACCTTCGGTGCAGAGGACTTGCCGTGGGACTGCCTGTCTCCATCGGTGTCCAGACTGAAGGATCCCTCACCATCACCTCCAGTCTCAGAGTCCTGGACTCCACCTCGGCCCTCCGACCCTGCGGCTCCACTCCGTCTCCGTTGTCGGCCGTTGGCCCACCAGCTCCTCCGGGCTCCATCGTCTCTCCGGCTCCGCCCCGGTCAGTCGTCGCCCCACCTTTCTGCCTGTTTTTTGACGACGATTTCTGCCTGCCCCTTTGTGTTTGTTTTGTTGAATAAATGCTGCAAATGGATCCGAACGTCTCTGACCCTCCTTGTGACAATTGTATTGTAATAATGCATATACACCTGCTATTAGTTTTCTACTATTTAAGTTAAACTTAGTTAACTAAAAAGCAACAGGGCTTAATGTCATATAAGAACAACATGTTTCATAAACATTTGAGACCCAATAACACCGAAGTATCATGGAGTGTAAAGTGTTTAATGAGGTTTTGCTTAACATGCAATAAGCCTGATTTTATGACTCAATATATCGCATATGCAGGTCCTTCTAAAAAAATTAGCATATTGTGATAAAGTTCATTATTTTCTGTAATGTACTGATAAACATTAGACTTTCATATATTTTAGATTCATTACACATAACTGAAGTAGTTCAAGACTTTTATTGTTTTAATATTGATGATTTTGGCATACAGCTCATGAAAACCCAAAAATCTCAAAAAATTAGCATATTTCATCCGACCAATAAAAGAAAAGTGTTTTTAATACAAAAAAAGTCAACCTTCAAATAATTATGTTCAGTTATGCACTCAATACTTGGTCGGGAATCCTTTTGCAGAAATGACTGCTTCAATGCGGCGTGGCATGGAGGGAGGCAATCAGCCTGTGGCACTGCTGAGGTGTTATGGAGGCCCAGGATGCTTCGATAGCGGCCTTAAGCTCATCCAGAGTGTTGGGTCTTGCGTCTCTCAACTTTCTCTTCACAATATCCCACAGATTCTCTATGGGGTTCAGGTCAGGAGAGTTGGCAGGCCAATTGAGCACAGTAATACCATGGTCAGTAAACCATTTACCAGTGGTTTTGGCACTGTGAGCAGGAGCCGGGTCGTGCTGAAAAATGAAATCTTCATCTCCATAAAGCTTTTCAGCAGATGGAATCGGTCCTTCTCCACAATCTTCCTCAGGGTCCGGTCACCTCTTCTTGTTGTGCAGCGTTTTCTGCCACACTTTTTCCTTCCCACAGACTTCCCACTGAGGTGCCTTGATACAGCACTCTGGGAACAGCCTATTCGTTCAGAAATTTCTCTCAGTGTCTTACCCTCTTGCTTGAGGGTGTCAATGATGGCCTTCTGGACAGCAGTCAGGTCAGCAGTCTTACCCATGATTGCGGTTTTGAGTAATGAACCAGGCTGGGAGTTTTTAAAAGCCTCAGGAATCTTTTGCAGGTGTTTAAAGTTAATTAGTTGATTCAGATGATTAGGTTAATAGCTCGTTTAGAGAACCTTTTCATGATATGCTAATTTTTTGAGATAGGAATTTTGGGTTTTCATGAGCTGTATGCCAAAATCATCAATATTAAAACAATAAAAGGCTTGAACTACTTCAGTTGTGTGTAATGAATCTAAAATATATGAAAGTCTAATGTTTATCAGTACATTACAGAAAATAATGAACTTTATCACAATATGCTAATTTTTTTGAGAAGGACCTGTATATCCCCTTTGACACAAGATATCCCATATATTCTTTTAATCAAGAGAACACAAAAAGACAGTACAAACAGCTTTATTTAAAAGTATACACCATAACATACAATTGGAATTCATTTTTATGGATTACAATAATTACATAATTTCTAACTCATTTTAAATGCATGTTATGTTTAGTTTGTATGTTTTTAATTTTATATGAAAGACTTAAATTCACCCATAATGAAACTACATCTACCAGGAAATGAAACAATGAAAATGTGTTTTAGTACAGTACTTAAGAATTGCAAACTTATCTATAAAAGTTAACATTAGCTATTTTTTTTTCAATTAAAGTTTTTTAAACCTTGCATTTATGTATTTAACTATCTTTAATATCAACAATGTTACCTGCCATATAGAATGACAAACAAGTGCACAATAGCATTTTAATTGCTCAGCTTAAGTTCAATTAAGTGATCTTTTCTTAGTTTGCTTCCATGGCTCACTTCATGGTCAGTTGCAGTTGTTCCCTTTAATGAGGAAGAAAGTTCCAGCAGCAACTCCCAACAGTCCAAGAGTCAGACCCACTCCACAAAACACAGCTGGACCAACACTCGGGAGAGCAACATCAACATCTGGAAAATACATGCATAGGATATTTGAAAGATGCATTAATATGATAACAGCTGAACAGATTAATTTAACAGAATAAAGAATTGTAAGAGGACTGAAATGCGGTGTCCTTTGTTCAATTTCAAAATCACACTCACCCCATGTTTTGGTCTGAGGTTGACCTGAGAGGGCTCTGTGATTCACAGTACAGCTATAAATGTCTCCTTCCGCAGGTGTGAACTTAAGAGTGGAGAAGATGTTGAAGGTACCATCATTCCTTGGACGGTATTGACTTAAACTCATGCTGTCTGTCACATTAACATTATTCTTAGTCCATGAGACGCTGAGAGATGGAGGATAGAAGCCAGTCACATGACAGATGAGAGTATTCTGAACACCCAGCTCTACATTATCCTTCGGATAGATGGATGTCTGGGGTGCATCTAGAAACACAGATAACTGTATTAGTTCATTTAAATGAATGTAGATATCTTAACTTTATTTTAATTATATATTTTTAAGGAAAATATAATGACACTAGATAAATTTATGAGCAGTTATACAGCTCATTTCATTTTTGTTTCCAGACAGATTAAGTGTTCACATCATGGTAACACTTTACATTAACATTCACTTTGTTATAAAGGGTTTCATTAAAAAAAGGTGAATTTGGAGATTATCATTATATAAATCATGAAATTGGTTTTGATTAGAATAAGCATGGATAAATATTTATTAAGCATTTGTAAGACCAGTTTACAAGACCTCCCAGATATTGTGTGAAAGTTTACTTTTTATTGATGTTATTATAACTGCCTATCAATGATTAATGCATTTGTGGATATGCTTTAGTCATTAATGAAGCTCTTAAAAAAACCTATATCAAAGAGAACATTGATGTTAAGTTTTCCTCATGTACAGGTCCTTCTCAAAAAATTAGCATATTGTGATAAAGTTCATCATTTTCTGTAATGTACTGATAAACATTAGACTTTCATATATTTTAGATTCATTACAACACAACTGAGGTAGTTCAAACCTTTTATTGTTTTAATATTGATGATTTTGGCATACAGCTCATGAAAACCCAACATTCCTATCTCAAAAAATTAGCATAATTCATCCGACCAATAAAAGAAAAGTGTTTTTAATACAAAAAAAGTCAACCTTCAAATAATTATGTTCAGTTATGCACTCAATACTTGGTCGGGAATCCTTTTGCAGAAATGACTGCTTCAATGCGGCGTGGCATGGAGGCAATCAGCCTGTGGCACTGCTGAGGTGTTATGGAGGCCCAGGATGCTTCGATAGCGGCCTTAAGCTCATCCAGAGTGTTGGGTCTTGCGTCTCTCAACTTTCTCTTCACAATATCCCACAGATTCTCTATGGGGTTCAGGTCAGGAGAGTTGGCAGGCCAATTGAGCACAGTAATACCATGGTCAGTAAACCATTTACCAGTGGTTTTGGCACTGTGAGCAGGTGCCAGGTCGTGCTGAAAAATGAAATCTTCATCTCCATAAAGCTTTTCAGCAGATGGAAGCATGAAGTGCTCCAAAATCTCCTGATAGCTAGCTGCATTGACCCTGCCCTTGATAAAACACAGTGGACAAAACACCAGCAGCTGACATGGCACCCCAGACCATCACTGACTGTGGCTACTTGACACTGGACTTCAGGCATTTTTGCATTTCCCTCTACCCAGTCTTCCTCCAGACTCTGGCACCTTGATTTCCGAATGACATGCAATTGATACAGCCTTGATACAGCACTCTGGGAACAGCCTATTTATTCAGAAATGTATTTCTGTTTCTTACCCTCTTGCTTGAGGGTGTCAATGATGGCCTTCTGGACAGTAGTCAGGTCGGCAGTCTTACCCATGATTGCGGTTTTGAGTAATGAACCAGGCTGGGAGTTTTTAAAAGCCTCAGGAATCTTTTGCAGGTGTTTAGAGTTAATTAGTTGATTCAGATGATTAGGTTAATAGCTCGTTTAGAGAACCTTTTCATGATATGCAAATTTTTTGAGATAGGAATTTTGGGTTTTCATGAGCTGTATGCCAAAATCATCAATATTAAAACAATAAAAGGCTTGAACTATTTCAGTTGTGTGTAATGAATCTAAAATATATGAAAGTCTAATGTTTATCAGTACATTACAGAAAATAATTAACTTTATCACAATATGCTCATTTTTTGAGAAGGACCTGTAAATGTTCATCCACTGTCAATGTTCATTTAAAACTGTAAAAGTTTATAGCACATTGTCATGCTTTACCCATTTCTGGTGGTGGACTCTTAAAACCTTTAATAGTCTTGGCCAAATTACTTCTGCACATTTCTGTTTCCCCAACAATAAATTCATAAAATCCAGAAAATGACATAGGATCTCCAAAATCAGGTAAAGTTTCTACTCCTCTCTTCTGATTAAAGTCAGCATGCCACATCTCCTCTCCATCAAATCCATACATTCCCTCTGCTTCCGTATTAGAGCATATTCCAATTCCAAAATCTTCATGAACAACTGAAAAAGATTGAGCATCATAAAAATTAATATAATAATGAATAAGCTAACAGTTATATATATATATATATATATATATATATGTTATACACAATGACTAGCTGTAGGGAAGCAGCATATGCTATAAGACCTCTTATCCTAAACCATCAACCAATTGAAAAGAAAAAAATGGCAGCAATAATTTGGGGGAGGGTTTGGTTTAGGTTCACTTTCTTGTAATTATGCATACCTCTCTGTTATAACAATCAATCAATCAATCAATTAACATGTATAACAAGTATCTAAGAAAAAAAAAGACTAAGGAATGCATTTTGTGTTTTATGAATTTTAAAATTTAAACCATTAAGTTTTTTTAATCGCTTTGGTACTATAGCTCTAATAGACTACTAATCTTACTCCTACTAGCCAAAAAGATGAAAAACATATTTTTCACTATTATAAGCATATTTCAGCTGATTTTCAGTAAGATGGATAATAACAGTAGCAAAGATTATAAACCCCTGCAAACTGTAAATGTGCAGTTGACATTTAAAACTCATTAAATGTTAATGTTGTTTTGAAACAATGTGGTTTCAGGATACACAGTCACAAAATACATTTTCACCACCAAAAAATAATGTTTAAAGGAATAGCCTTTCTCAACTGATTTTGCACCTCTCTCAAAACTAAGACTGAATCTCCAAAAACAATTATTATAGTCATCTGAAGTGAATTATAACTTTTTAATGATTTATTTATTGTTCATTCAGTAATTATGAACTAAATATTGTTACAGTATTTAAACATGACTTTAAACATGATCCTCAAAAAAGTACTTTCAAAATGTGCTTATTCATTCATTTTCACAGAAAGAGAACTGTCAGGGTCCTGTCCGTTAATTGTTACCACCCATTTATTGTCTGCGTGTCCATCATACTCTCTGTTTCTAAATCCATTTTTAACAGTTCTCCTCTTGCAATCACTTCGACAAAGTAACACTTCACCAAGCAATAGAAGAGATATTGCCGCAGAGATACTGAGGCACATAGATGCAGTATAAATTGGCAATTTGTTCAACACTAACATAATTTTGTTTTCATATTCATAGCTCAAATTAATGTGTAATGTGGATAAAATTCTCTTGACTAAAATGACCTGAAGGCCTGAAAAGTATGGCAGACCCAGCAGCCACAAATGTTTGTGATCTTTGTGAGAGCATTGACATTAGTTGGATAAATATGTAAGACTGATTAAAAAACGTTTTAAAACAATGGTTCTCAACCTTGTTTCTTACCCACTCCTTGCCCCTTTGTTAAAATTATGTGTCCATGTGGTTTTATTAATTGTTTAGCTTTGACTGTAAAGTCTATTCTATCCTCTAACTGACAGAACCTTGTGACCATGCAGTGTCTTCATTGACTGATACATATTACTTCAAAGCAGCTTAAATAGCATTATTAGCATCAGCAAGTTCTTCAATTTCAGAAATCAGAATTACCCATGTAATTACAATTATCAACTATAAAGCAGTTCTCCAGTCCATTTTTTTCTCTTTGTGTCTGACCTTTCTGGACTGAGAGAAAAAAAAAAGTTGCATTCAACTTAAGCTTTGACTGTCTTTTTTCTGATCAGTGAGATTTGCTGAATTTATTATTGATTGCATTTGATATTGCAGTACAAGTGAGTTAGATGTAATATGTGACCCTGGACCACAAAACCAGTCTTAAGTCGCTGGGGTATGTTTGTAGCAATAGCCAAAAATACATTGCATGGGTCAAAATTTTTGATTTTTCTTTTATGCCAAACATCATTCAGAAATTAAGTAAAGTTCATGTTCCATGAAAATTTTTTGTAAAATTCCTACTATAAACATATCAAAATGTAATTTTTGATTTGTAAAATACATTGTTAAGAACCTAATTTGGACAACGTTAAAGGTGATTTTCTCAGTCTTTTTGATTTTTTTGCATCCTCAGATTTCTGATTTCAAATAGCTGTATCTCGGCCAAATATTGTCCTATCCTAACAAACCATACATCAATAGAAAGCTTATTTATTGAGCTTTCATATGATGTATAAATCTCAGTTTTGACAAATTTAACCTTATGACTGGTTTTGTGGTCCAGGGTCACATATTTGTCAAATAAACAGACATTTAACCTATACGCAAAAACCAGAAACAATTTTCATTCAATAATTTAGCCTATAGGATTATAATTGAGTAGAAGTTAGGGAATAATGCTGCCTTCATGTGATATGGGAAAGATGATGCTTTCCACTTGTGAAGTGGAAATTACCAGTGTGTCGTATTCAGGTGCTTTTGTTGTCGTAGTGAAGAGAAACATGGCGAATCGGAATTTGTCCTCACATGCTACTTAGGTAAAAGTTTTAAAACGGTTATAAACTCCCTAATGCATCTGCTACAGGATGCATCAAAACGCAAACGGTAAATTATAGGCTGTATCTTATTGATCATGAATAGTAGAGTTGTTTTAAAGACAATACTTACTAATGGTTATTTTAGCTAGCCTATATATACGTTTTTATATAAGCCTATATATAGTATATATATTTTATAGCCTATAAAAGTTTTTTTACTTTTAACATCACGCAATGTTTACCATTCATTATGGTTTCATTACTGTCCGCCATGTTGAAAGGTCAAAGTTTATCCCATCTCGGCAACTCGGGTATCATAAAAATTTTCGAGCTTTCCAGTGGAAATTACAACGTGAGTGGGTGTTCATGTGCAATTTCGATGTCGGATTTTGGTATTTACCATAATTACGATAGCACATGAAGGCAGCATAATATACAGTCCTGGAGAGCCGCAGCCCTGCAGAGTTTAGCCCCAACCCTAATAAAAACTTACCTGCCTGTAGCTTCCTAGTAACCCTTCAGACCTTGATTAGCTTGTTCAGGTGTGTTTAATTAGGGTTAAAGCAAAACTCTGCAGGCCTGCGATTCTCCAGGACCAACGTTCACCACCCCAAAAATACTGTATTGTGTCAATACACTTAACTTTATATAATATTAATATTACTTATATTTCACTTGCATCTCAATGATAGTAAGATATTATTACTTCAATAGAAGTGAATAGAGATAAATGTTTTTTCTCTCTTATTTTTGTGTTTAAAACCGAACAAACTCTGTTCTGAACCGGTATACAAAAAAGGGGCAAATATCGGAGCATCCTGTTAATCCTGTAAAATATTTATGAACCAAATGTTCTGACTAAATGGCAGTAATCTGATGTTTTCTAACAATGTTTGAGTGAAAGAAAACATTTAAAACCCAAATAAGCACAAACAGTTTTTGAATGAACAATAGGCTAAGCAGTGTTGCAGGTGATCAGTTTGATTTTTTTCCCCTTTAAGTAACAGTGCTAAAGTGATCAAAAACATTAACTTACATTTAGCTTCAGTTGAGAGAATGACGGTAAGGGCAAGAACGGTTTTGTACAGCTCCATCTTGATAGATGAGATTCAAACATACATCAGACAAGCATTTAACTAAGGTGAAAGAAAGAAAGTATTACTTCCTCTGTTAGAGCTTTTGCATCATCCACTCAAAGTTTGACTCACATAGTGACATTGCTGTATCTAGGAAGAATGAATTTTTTCCTCTTTCAGCCCATCAGACTTTATCTAATGTCTGCAAAAGACATGCTGGGATTATTATTTTACATTAACAGTCTGTATTCTCAAAATTGTATGTTATTGTGCTTGCCTGTGAACAGGAGCTGCTCTCTGGTCTTGAATGTTAGAATTTACAGCAAGGTCATGGGAAAACATGAATTACACAGTGACCAAACCTGAAAAAACTTGCCAAAACCCTGCTTAAATAAAATGCTGGGGCAGTATGCTGTGATTTCTTTATACAGTCTTCACTGTTAGACCTCACCAGGCATTTGTATAGTAATATACTGCACTGTAAAAAGTAATTTGTTAAGTTTACTTAGTGAAATTATGCAAACTCGTTGCCCTAATTCAATTTGGTAATCTTAACTGTATCAAGTGTTATTTAAGTCTTATCTACTACTATATTAAAAGTATTACTTATTTTGAGTTCAATTTACTTAAGCCATTTAAGTTTTGTTAACTTAATTAAATCTGTGATCTGAGGAACATTGAGAGTAACTATGCAACTAAGAATTACTGACTCCCAGAATGCATTGGAGCATGATTAAATTATGCAGTTGCTTTGTTTTAATGTTTATTTGCTGTCTTGTGTTAGTAGTAGCACAACAAAAATAGCAAATAAAATGGTTATTGTTACAATTAATACAAATAAATAAAAATTGAATTGTTACCATAGTTGTGTTTAGTGTGCTGTATGTTGAAATCTGTGTGTGACTCAAGGGTGGTTGATTGTGATATATTGCCACAAATATTAAAGGATTATATTAACTTCACAAGGTGTTTATGAAAAGCAGGACAATCACACAAGATCACTAATCAGCATTAAAAGTACATGAATTAATGAATAAGCTGAAAGACAGATTATCTTTTTAAAACAATTTATTTACTTGTCTTTCTTTGAAACCAAATAACTGTGATTTCATGTTGTATCAATGGAAAGAGAACTGTAAAATGTGTAATGAAGTTCCAAGTGCCCAACCAAAGGGATCACTAACCACTGTGATGGTGAGATCAAACTAAATATTTTAGGAAAATTAACATAAATTTATGAAGTCATCTTGTGTGATCTTATATTATTTTATCTCTTACATTTTTCAGTTCACTGTAAAAAATTTCCCGTAAATTTTACAGTAAAATGCTGGGAGCAGGGTTGCCAGCCGGTTACTGTAATTTATACAGCAACACTGCTGTAATTTTATTTTACAGCCTCATTCTGTATTTCCTGATTACAGCAAATAACTGTATTTTTTACATTGCTGTGGTTTTTTTTACAGTAAACTACTTTAATTTGTGTATTCTTTATTTGCGGTATTTATTTTCCAGATTGCTGAATATTAATGACTAGCAATTTAAGCAATGTATTAACTGCATAAGCTTTAAACAATATTAAGATGCATAAAATGTGGTATAGTATGAAACTCAGTGCACCTATTATTTAATAAAAACAAAAATAATAATAATTTGACACATGTTAATCTTGAAAAACAGGTCGAATTTTATTAAACATATAACTCTCAGTTTGCATGAAAGAAATGTCATAGAACATTGTATGTATTATTATATTGAATTCCAAAATAAATTGGGCATGAACATATAACAAACACATAACAAACTTAAACAAAGTTAACCAAGGTTTAACCAATATTTAGCCAAAGTTTAACCCTCTGGGGTTCTTCGCCGACCAGTCACACTCAGGGCCCTCACGGTCAAAAGTGACCGGAGCCCTGAAATCATTATTTATTTATTTTTTCAGTAAAATCAATCAAATTTATTTTTGTTCAATAATATTTTTCCTTTTTTTCTGTCGTGTTTTGACAGAATTTTATGATAATAATTAATATTTATGCAATAATTATGATCTATTTTTTCCCATTGAATATAATAGAAATATTTTTAAATATATATAATTTTTATTCTTTTTTAATTAATGCTGTATTTTAGTTTAAAGTAGATACCTGGCCTATAGAAATTAATTTTTTGAAGTCAGATTTGTGCCATCTGGTGGCGTAGTGAGCATAATTACCAGGCAATATCCTATTTTAACCACTAGATGGATGTAATGCTCTCTAAAGAAGGATTTGTGAATTCTAGTTGTTTTTGCACATATTTGCCCTTGCCTTTTCAGGTTGTGGATTTTAATATATAAAATTAGATTATCAAAGACTATTTTTTTTTTTATTTGCCAAGTTTTTTGTTTGTTTGATTGGTTTAACTGGTAATTTGAAGCGCCAGTTTTACTTTATAATACAGTCAAACCAGAACATTGCATTAGAAAGAGAAACAATGGAAAGCATTTTGTTACCCATTGTTTTAATTCTAACTAATTCTAAAAAATGCAATTCTTTCAGTCATACCAATTTTTTTTTTGAATTTTTTAACCTTTTTATAATGAACATTTTGATTTAAATAAATTTTTGTAAAATTCAATAAACAATAACTCTTATTTAGCACAGCAATTATGAACAGCAACAGCATTGGCAACAAAATAACAGCAAAAGTATAATTATCAAACATTAAATGGAAAATAGAGAAATAAAAATATTTTAAATTATCATCCTAACCCTATTTACATAGTATGTGCATTCTTTTTTTACATATTCAATGAACAGTAACTCTTATTCAAAAGGCAACAGCAATTATGAACATAAATCTAAAATAACAGCAAAAGTATAACAATTGCTAAACAGTAAAATAAAATAGAGGAAAAAAAGTGTTTTAAATATCATCCTAACTATAATTACATATTATTTACATACTAATTGTAATTACAGATCAGGTTGTGACAGATCATATATAGCACCATATAGCACTTTGAGCAAATGATGCTTGTTTTGAAATCTTTTTTCCGTGTGTGTGTGTGTGTGTGTGTGTGTGTGTGTGTGTGTACCTGGTATTCATCACGTTGTATCCCCACAAGGATAGGAATACCAGTAAATTTTGACCTTGTGGGGACATTTCTCAGGTCCCCATGAGGAAACAGGCTTATAAATCATGCACAATGAGTTTTTTTTGAGGAAGTAAAAACTTGCACAATCTCCTGTGAGGGCTAGGTTTAGGTGTAGGGTAGGTGTAGGACGATAGAAAATACGCTTTGTACAGTATAAAAAACATTACGCCTATGGAATGTCCCCATAAAACAGGTAAACCAGTGTGTGTGTGTGTGTGTGTGTGTGTGTGTGTGTGTGTGTGTGTGTGTGTGTGTGACTGTATTGTAGTGTTTTGCACTCTTGATGTTTTAGAGAGTCACCCCTTCACAGTTGTGTGCTTTTTTTCTGGATTGTGGCTGATTTGTAGATTGTATGCACACAAAAAACTCTGTATTTTCATATATTTGCCAATTTCCCATTCATTTCCTATGGCCGGTCATTTTGACCCGAAGACCCTGAGTGTGACTATTTTTTTTACGACCACTTAGACTTTTCTACGGAGCCCCTTACGTCACCTGTAGAAGAAAAATAATTAATCCGTGGGGACGGTTTTGCAATTTGTTCCCTCAGTTTATAAACCGTTCTCACGAATTCTTAAACTGTTCCCTCAGTTTAACAATTCGTGCCCACGGATTTCCAATCCTTGCGCTCAGATTTTGTAAACCGTACCCTCGGATTTTGAATCCGTTCCCACAAATTCATAATCCGTGCGCACGCTTTCGCAATCCGTTCCCACAGTTTGTAAACTGCTCTCACGGATTTGTGGCCCCGCCACCAAATTCAACCAGGACACCTGTTTAGGTGCGGGATGCATTGTATTGCATTTATTAAACTTCATTTTCTCATAGTAGACTATATGAGACTATGCAACACTGACAAAACAGAGTTTTTAGCTTTATTATATATTAATCACCAATAGATTAGCTGCTAAAACACCACACCTGTGTTTTATCCTATTGGTTATTAATGTAAAATTAACGCTAAAAAGAAGAATGTTTAAGTGCGGTCATGGTACCAAAATAAAATAATAAGTGAAGAGCGCTGTTCAAACTGCATTGTTTTATTTAATAATATTTTTCAAAATATAAAATTGCCTGAATAATAATAAAAAAAAGTATTGGCGAGGAGAAGGTAAAAAGCAATACAAAACAAATAATGTACAGGTTATTTTGTCATTCCTTTGCTCTCAAACTAAATGCAATGTAACAATAGGCCTTATTTGATAATAAAATTAATAGTGCAGCATGTATCTAACTCTGGGTGAAAAGCTTATCACAAATCACCAAAATGAGTTATGTTAAGAATGACATTTCCAAAACTGTAAAAGGTAAACAGTTTACTGTCTTAAGTGCACTCATTTATTTAGTCTACAAATTAAAATAATAATTATAATAATTACTATTATCAGTATTATTTACGGTGAGCATTGTCACAGAGCACCTTCTCCCAAAAACAGCGCATACTGTTTCAGCTATTAAAATAGTTCTGTTTTGTATGTCATGGCAAAGTGACTATATTTCGTTTCATTTTTTATTAAGTTCATTTAGAAAAAAGGTTTGTAGCATTTTTTGTTCTTTAAAAATAAGTTTTTATTTTATTTTTTAAGTAACGATCAGGCGGCCAGCCGCAGACAGTGAGTTGATCGTGTTTGATAAATTTTGCCTTCTCAGATAATCCCGACTTGGTTAAAATAAATATAGATATAGTCTCAAAAAGTTAAAGTATAAAACAATGTAATTTCATCGTTAAAATAATATAAATGTGCACATAACATATAGGCACATATGCAATTGTTGGTGCAGAGAGTGGAAAGTAAGCTGTTAAAGTAATACATCATTTGGAACTGTAATAGGTCTCTATACTTTTATTTACGTGCATCACAATAACATCAGAACAGAAAACAATCATAATACCCTTTCTATCTCAACAGGAGCAAATACATACCTATAAGAATTAATGTGTTTTGCAGTGCAGTTTCCTTGAGTTAATATTTTGTAGTTCCCCTTCAGTCGAATCACTTCGACGTTACATGGGATCTCGCCTGAAAGACCGATCATCTCTGAGCCTTATATAAAAAAGGCCAATTGCAAATTGGCGAGTGGACGTGCGCGTCGGCCACTCCCCCGTACATACGGGTATATAAGATGGCGGCGCGCATCACTCAAACAGACTTTCGCTTTCAGAGCCTTCATGCTCAAGCCTTTCTACTTCCGAAAAAAGAAGAAAACTTCACGTTCCTGCTGCTGCTCTTCCCTGCTGGTGTGCGCCGATCGAAAAAGAGACTATCTACTGAAAGAGTGAATTTCTCGGCGCCGCCAGCGGGGTCCCGCGGGCGGCCGTTTTCACGGCTACAAAAGCCTCCTGCTCTCCAGCGAGCAAGCCCCATTGAGTGCACAGTGGTGCCGCGGTTTCCTCCTTGGTCAGACCGGGACTAAAAGAGCAATTTCTCACGGCTGTGTAAAGACGTTCTTTTCAGAATGGCTTTCCGGCCGTGCGCTTCTGGGTGCGGCGGTTACCTCACCTCACTGGACGGACATGAAAGCTGCTTCGTATGTCTGGGCATTGAACATGCTGAGGCAGCTTTCACGGATGGTTCGTGCATTCATTGCGAAAGCATGACCATGTGTATGCTGAGGACCTGCCGCTCGCTCGCGGGCAGGCCCCTCTTCGCGCCCCACGGCCCGCGAAGCTTTCCCGCCGCTGTGGCGAGGCACGAGGGGGAATTCCGAGTCACGGTGCCGAATGTTCCGCCGGCTCCAAAAGCTCTGCGGTCCCACAAGCGCGAGAAGGGCCCACAAGCGCAGAGCCAGCCGCAGGAGAGTGGCGCCGCCCGCGGCACAGGGATCGGCCTGAAACACCCGCAAGAAAACTGCGAAACAGCATCCCTAACGCGGGCCTCCAGAGGTGATTGAGACTGCTCTTTAGGGGATGCTAACATCTACGCTCCCCGCTCCCGGTGGAGGGCGGGGAGCCACTGTGTACTTCAATGCCATCGCCGACGGTACCCACATTTTCTCAAAAAGAGCAAAATTCTCACCTCTGGCTTCGGCCTCGAGTTTCCTTCCTGAGCAGCACTTACACTCCTCGGAACCAGACTCGGGAACCAGGGAAGAAGGTAAGCACTGCTTAGTGCAGTTTGACATTTCTCCAGGACGTTTATCCTTCTGGGTTCTGTCTCCTTCCCTGTCTCCCCTTAAGCTGCCCCACCACGGTCACGTCGGTCAACGTTCCCTTGATACCACTACGCTGGTTGATACGGACGGTATGGCCCGGCCCCAGGCATCCGCCCAGACTCAGAGGTACCCCTTACATTCTTATTCGGGTAGGCGTGCCTCTGTTCTGCCTGCGGAGGTCGCGTTCCTACTGGCGAAGGACGCGATCCAGCCTGTCCCTCCCCCGGGACGAAGTCGGGATCTCTCAGTAAAAGAAGCCCGACTTAACGTGTCCAGTTAGTGTGGTGGGTTAAGATCCGCCCTGGATGGAGCCCTGTCCCGATCCCTTTCAGGCTGTCGGCACACTCGCTCACAAAGAAGTACATACAGGTATGTTTCCGTCTCCAGGTCTGGGTTGCAGCCATCTGCCTGAAGGGCACCCGCTGTCGCGTCTCGACCTTCCCCCGACGCTTACCCCCTTTCTGCGGCTTGCTCCGGGGCTCGAGCACTTCAGCGCGAGGTGCTCCCACTTGGCCAGTCCCTCTCCCTCCTGCCTTCTTAGGCCATGGGAGTTCCCCTGTCCCCTCTTCGGCAGACAGGAGTTCGTGTCGTCAACCGTCTCTTCGACTGGTGCTTCAAACTAGCCCACTCGTGAGTTCCGTTGCGCGAGCATAGGGACCAGTGCTTCGGCACCCCGCCATCTGGTCCTTCAGGCCAACCGAGGGGAATTGTTCCTCGGTCGGGAGCCTACTCGGTCCTCAAGACAGCCTGCCTTACTTTTAAGAGCGCGCAGTCAGTGCTGTAGTCCCTGAACTAGTCAGGCGCAATGTAGCGGTCCCTCTCTAAATTCAGAGGCTCCTGGGGCACATGACAGCTCGAGCCGCTAAGAGCCGCTAAGCTTGTTTCATGTGAGACCGCCCCAGCACGATCGAGTCCCATGATGGGCATGGCATCTCAGTTCACTCCGGACTGGCGTTTTCCCGCAGTATTGTCGACAAGCCAGCCCGTGGCTTACCACGGGCTGGGTTGCCATGTACTACAGAGGCTTACAACCTCCCCATCTGCTCCCATGGAGTCTAACGTGGCAGATTTTGCTACTTGCCATCCACTTGATGCAGGAAAACTCAACCATGCAGCCTATCGGCTCTCACAGCAGTCCACCCACCTGCAGGATGGCGACTCCACTCCGTGACGCAGCTAGCTTGGAGTATATCGGTAGGCCAGCCACATCCGCTCGTCTCCCGATTCCTCTCATTCCAGCCGCCTCTTTCAGGGTAACGCTGGCACACAGCTACCTCCGGGGCCCAAGTACGCCTTTTAAAACAAAAGTTATATATTTATACCCCAGCGAGCCTCCTTGCTCAGACACTGTGCAAGTCCAGGGATGATGAGGAGTAAGTCTGTTGGTTGCGCTACAAGAATGGCCCACCCAGGTCTTAGTAACCACTCCCTCGCGGCAGTCCCTCCCTGTAGGGCACGGGTTGACACCCCAGACCTCTCCGGCCTTCACAGGCCGTGATATAACTATCACTCAGTACCGAGCTCCCTTGACTAGGCAGGCTACGCACTGAGATGAGGTCTATTTGCTGGCTTTCCACAGAGATACACGATTGCAGTATTGCTTCCCTTCCTGCAGGAGAGCTTGAGCGCAGGCTGTCCCCTCGACTCTCCAGGTATATGCCGCTGCTTCGCCGCGTATCACATGCAGTAGATGGAGTTAAGTAGGTAAGCATTCACTGGCCGTGAGGTTTCGCAGAGGTGCCCAGAATGCACCCCACACCCTCTTGGGGCCCTTCCGTCGCCTCAGAGCCACGGGATGCCCCAATTGAGCCATTGGCCTCAGTCGAGCTAGCATTCCTGTCATTAAGACAGCGCTCCTGACTGCCCTGGCTTCCATCAAGAGGGCAGGAAACCTACAAGTTTTCTCTGTCAAGTAACACCTCATACCCTCTGGGACCCCCCCGTCGCCTTTCAGGGCCGCGGGCTGCTCCTTGGAGCCTTGGGCCTCAGTCGAGCTAGAATCCCTGTCATTAAGACAGCACTCCTGACTGCCCTGGCTTCCTTTAAGAGGGTAGGAGCTCAGGTTCCTCAGAGGTGCTTAGAATGCACCTCATACCTCTTGGACCCCTCCGTGGCCCTTCAGGGCCGCGGGTCGCTCCATCGGAGCCACTGGCCTCAGTCGAGCAAAAACTCCTGTCATTAAGACAGCGCTCCTGACAGCCCTGGCTCCCATTAAGAGGGCCTACAAGCTTCTCTGCCAACAAAGTGTGTCGAGAATTTCGGGCCCGGTGTCTTCCACGTTACCGTCGAGACCCCGGCCCGTGCCCAAGGTTCCCACCACGCCTTTCCGCGATCAGGTGGTGAACCTGCAAGCTCTGCCCTGGAGGAGGCAGACCCAGCCTTGCGATGTTGTGTCGTTAAATATGTGAAACTTGAATCACTCGGCACTTCAGCCGCACCAAGCAGCTTCATCTGCCTCGGGATTCAGCAGAAAGGGAATGCTCCCCGAACTGAGGTTGGCTAAATGGGTGGTAGATGCCTTCTCCCTGTTATACTCAGGGACAGCCATGATCCTTGGTTCACGGCACCTCACCAGCAGATATAAAAACCAGAAGCTGCGGGCTGGGTGACACCCTACCTTTGCTTGGTTCTACAACCTTGCGCAGAGGCAGTTCTCCCGTGTCCTAACATGAGGACTCACAGGTGAGCGGGAAGACCGGCTGGTGTCGGCTTGCGGCGCCATTCCCACGTGGATCCGTGCGCTTTTTCCCAGAATGTTCCCTCCGGCGAACCCTGGGTCCTCCTGCCCCGCAGTCAGGGCTAGGCGTGGAGTAGTCCTGCACTGTGATCCTGCCTGGGTCTCCTTCGCCCCGCAGGTTGTGGCTTAGTTTTTTATTATTCCAGCGGAGGAGACCGCTGTTTCCCTCGTGTATCCCTAAAAGCCTTTATGGATATATTGAATTATTCTCATTTCCACATGTAAAAAATTCATGTGTCCCCCCCCCAACCGATGCTTTAGTACAACTGGCATCCCTGGAAGGGCCCCCTTATTGGGCCTCAGGGCGTTGGGAAGGTTACGTTACACTTCGCCTGCCGGCACGTATACTTGTCAGCACGTGAAGTGGTTGCGTAACGCGGCGTCAGGGTCGTGGCCTTTTCCATAGGGCTAGTTCCCATGTAACGTCGAAGTAATTCGACTGAAGGGGAACGTCTAGGTTACGAAGGTAACCCTCATTCCCTGAAGGAGGGAACGGAGACGTTACATTCCCCTGCCACGTCCTGACGTCGCGCTGACGCCGGCTTGACGGCTCTTCAGCGAAAACCTGTTTGAGTGATCGCGCACGTCCACTCGCCAATTTGCAATTGGCCTTTTTTATATAAGGCTCAGAGATGATCGGTCTCTCAGGCGAGATCCCATGTAACGTCTCCGTTCCCTCCTTCAGGGAACGAGGGTTACCTTCGTAACCTAGACGTTTTCTTGTCTTTCGCAGTTTGCTTCAGTTAAGAGTGTGATGATACAGTTCTGTCTGGGAATGTTTTGTCTGTCTGTTTCAGGGTTATCTGTCGGCAGGAAACCAGTTGAGTGCGGCTGCACTATCTTCCTCTCTTCCTTATAGTTGCTTTGGATCTGTATTTTTCCTTCCCATATGTAGAAGTATTTTCTTAAATGATATGTGAACCCCCGCCTACATGAAGGCTTGTAAGGGTGCTGTATAAAAGATGGGACTGCCCCATCTTCTTTGGTAGATAACAATAAACCAACTTGTATTAGACTTTGGTGTGTTGTTGTCTATCCCAAGCGCGCTTGTTGCTGATCCACTCGACAGACCTGAGAAACTGCAGTGACCCAGAAAAGAGGTTCTAACAATTTGGTGACCTGATTAGTGACATTATTGTTCGTTATGAATAGACACGATGAAGTAGTTTGTCTATCTAGATATTGCGCACGAATGAATAGACACGATGAAGTAGTTTGTCTGTCTAAGTAGATACGATGAAGTAGTTTGTCTATCTAGATATTGCGCAGACCAGGTAAGGTGAAGTACAGTTTGCCTATCTGAAGGCTGCCGCAAATACATTGCGAGGACCAGGTAAGGTGAAGTATAGTTTGCCTATCTGACGGCCGCCACAATCTCAGCAAAACTGAGAGAGCGCGCTGAAATAAATTAAAAGTGAAAGTGTGGGTCACGAGTTTCGGTCTGTCCCGTGGTGAGGTGAATATCTGTATATATTATCTGCCATTATCTGTAAATCTATCATGGGAGCCACCTATCCTAAACCGAATCCTGGCGAAACACCAAGTGATTGGATGAATAGATGTAGTTGGGGTTATTATACAAATTAATGGGTGAACAATTTAGCGGGTTGGACCGAAGCCAATGGGATGTATCCTACATATCCACGAATGGGTTCTTTTGACCCAAATCATATGACACAAGCTTTTCGATTGACATATAAAGGCGAAGGTGACCCTGAATGGGACCAAAAAATATATGAAAGACGGGTATGATGTTTGGTTAAAAATGCAAACTGTATGGAATGATAAACAGGGTAGTTCACTGCCAAAATCTGTCAGGAATGTGGTACCGAAAAAGCCGACAGAAAAAAAAAAAGAAACAATTATTAGCTGAGGCTGAGTCGAAGTTACAGAAAACCAAATTAGAGAAAGCAACTAAACTCTATCCAGAAGTACCATCTACTTCTTCACTCCCGCCGTGCACGCCGCCACACTATCCTGCGCCCGCGCCTAACATACCTGCGCACAGCGCGCCCGTGCTTACTTCCGCAGCTCGCCGCGCGCCCCCACCAGCGCCCGTCGAGAAAATAAATGAAGCTCATTTATGGATAACAAAACGACAGGGCCACATAGAGATAACTTCGCTGTCCGTCTCGACTTTGAAAGACATTTTGAGCATGTTACCAGAAGTGGAAAAACCATTGCATTTCGTGGAAATGTTGATCAAATTGTCGTGTAACAGCCATTTCACTGGCACAGATTATAAGTTCATAATAATGTCAAAAATGGGTAATAAGTCTGATGAGACGCATCTGCTCGAGGCTGTTCCCTGCCTAAAACCAGAAAATGATCGACCTAAGTGTGTGTGTCCAACACACTGATAAAGAGTCTTGCCTGGCTAAGACAACCTTGAAGATAGATAAAGCCTCTATGTGTGTGTGTGTCAGTCTCTATCTGCACTCAGTCTCTGTCTGCACTCCATCGAGAGTGTTGAAGCTGACTTCTGCTGATGAAACTGCAAACTATTTTCTTCAGTAAACAACAGCATCTTGTTGAAACACTTATTGAGGCCTCTTGTCGTTAGCTATAGTAAAAACAAAGGGTCACTCAAATTTATACACAGATGAGGCTAAGTGTAACTCACTGGCTGACCTAAATGCAAAATGGGCGGCTCAAGAGGGGCCTCCAAGCCCCCATGTTAATGTAGCTCTAGTGTCCACCTCAAAAATGATGTCATCACTAATTCCAGATGTTGACCTTGTCGCTGTTCAGAAAGCAGCAAGTGAATCTGACCATCAATTCTGGTCATTTTTTTCTGCGTCTCAGGGACCTGATGACCTCTGGCATGACAAAGAGGGTCGACTGTGTTTACCTACGTCTGTTTTACCGTTTCTTGTCCTCGAATTTCATGGTATCACTCATCGCGGCCGAAGAGGGGTACTAGATACAATGCGAGGTCTATTTTGCGTCGACCAATTACCTCAAACGGTTAATGACATGCTTGACAGATGTTTAATTTGCGCTAAAAATTATATAAGCAAACCTCCAGCAAAACATCAACACCCGCCGAGGCCTAACCAACCATTTACTGAATGGCAGGTTGATTTCACACACATGCCCAAGAGGGGACCTTTTAAATACCTCTTGGTGCTTGTGGACAAATTTTCTAAGTGGGTAGAAGCTTTTCCATGTGCGAAGGAAAATGCAAACGTTGTAGTGCAGTTTTTAACCAAAGAAATCATACCCAGATATGGTATCCCGGTATCAATAGATTCCGATAAGGGCACACCTTTCACGTCAAAAGTATCTTAACAAAAGATAAGAAAAGCAATGATTAGTATGAATACATCCGATTGGACGAGGGTACTTCCAATTGTCTTAGCAGACCTAAGAATGATGCCTCAGCCAAATTTAGACAACTTATCACCCTATGAGGTGGTGATGGGCCGACCTTTCCCCATCCCTTTGGTGCCATGGAATGGTCGGGATAGGTGTAATGTTAACTGATCATATGTCTGAGTACTCTGTAGGCCTAATAGAAAAATTAACTGAGTTCTGGGAAAGGGTTAACATGAAACACCCTGAGATCCCTAAAGCTAACTCACACCCCTTTGAAGTGGGCAATCAAGTATTGATAAAGAAACTAAAAACCGGGGGCCTTAATGACTCTCTGTATGATGGGCCTACAGAGATACTAGCTGTGACCAGAACTGCTGTTTTAACTGATATTTTTCCACAGTGGATTCATGCAACCAGAGTGAAACCCTTGAAATGAAGAACAATGAATTACATGTACTAACTGTTTTTGTTTTCCAGAGCAATAACCTGTATTGTCCTAGTTGGACTCATGGTACCCAACGCTTCAAAGGAGGAGGCCAAAAGAAACCTCTTCTGGCAGTATGCCAACTGGACAGCGCGTCAACTGACCAATGAATCATGTGTGGTGTGTCAAGAATTATTCCGCACCGCAATAACTGTATCCTTGAAACCGTTTGTCTATAACTGTGAAACTCCCCAATTTCACTGTGTTCTGTACATATTATGCAGGGAAAATGTATGTATGGTCTCCTAGGTGTGTAAAGAGGGTAACAACACCCTATACTGATGAAACTAAACGGTACCATAATTACTGTTGTATGAATGAAACGTGCAAGAAAGAAGGTAGTGCATCAAGTAAAAATAAAACTGAAACTGTTGATGTAAAAGTTAGCCTGGTGTTACCAGAAGGTTTTATGTTTCCTTATTGTTTTAATAGGACATCAGGTGAAAGCGTGACAGGTATAAGTGCTACAAATTGTAAACAAATAATAAACCAAGGGCAGGGTATAGAAAGGTGGCTGCAAAGCTACTGTCCAAGGTTCGAGAGGGGCTCATGTGAGAAGAACACCGCAGCATGTGCTAAGGGAAATAATAGAACTGTTTGTTACACCTCTAGGAACACTGCCTGCATTGAATTGCTAACGCTCTGTGAAGATCCCTGGCCAGTGAAAGGTGCAGTGCTGGCTGATGACTGGTACTGGTACTGTGGTGAGGACACTGTAAACAACACTTACAGGATGAGCTGGACAGGTGTGACTGTTATGCATACACAACGTGATTTGTCTTTCAGGAGCAAACGATCAGTGGACAATGAGGACGTCCCTGATGAACATCAGATGAGGTCACACTGGACTCGGTTCTGGAAGTCTATGGTACCTCAGTTCGGCGTCTCTGACCTACTGAGACAACAGAACATCATGCATTATCGACTGGCATCATTTGTTAACAGCAGCACAGCTGCACTGGTAGGGGTACAAAGCGAGCTGCGTGCACTGAGACAGGTGGTCGTGCAAAACAGGTTGGCCCTGGACATGCTTCTTGCCCAGCAGGGAGGGGTTTGTTCTGTTGTAGGTGACAAATGCTGCACATGCATACCTGCAAATGATGAGCCCGAGGGATCAATTGGCACTGCTGTAGCTACTATGAAGCAGATCTCATCCCAGATATATGAGGATGAGCTAAAGTCTAGAACTAACAATTGGAATTGGGGTATTCTCTCTAACCTATTTGGCACGTTTGCACCTTATGTCTCAATGATAATACCGGTATTACTTATTTTGTTTTTATTGTGTATTTTTGGTCCATGCATTGTGAAATGTTTCACACAACGTATGTATAATATGGTGTCTGCTATCTCTGCAGGATATCGCCCACTGCCACAGAGGGATACTGGAGCATCCAGACTCTAGAAAGAGTCTGGAAGAGGGGATTATAAGAATTAATGTGTTTTGCAGTGCAGTTTCCTTGAGTTAATATTTTGTAGTTTTCTTGTCTTTCGCAGTTTGCTTCAGTTAAGAGTGTGATGATACAGTTCTGTCTGGGAATGTTTTGTCTGTCTGTTTCAGGGTTATCTGTCGGCAGGAAACCAGTTGAGTGCGGCTGCACTATCTTCCTCTCTTCCTTATAGTTGCTCTGGATCATCTGTATTTTTCCTTCCCATATGTAGAAGTATTTTCTTAAATGATATGTGAACCCCTGCCTACATGAAGGCTTGTAAGGGTGCTGTATAAAAGATGGGACTGCCCCATCTTCTTTGGTAGATAACAATAAACCAACTTGTATTAGACTTTGGTGTGTTGTTGACAATTACATGTAGGCCTATATCTAGAAAATTATTACTTAATGAAATAATAAAACAATTAATTAATTAATTGGCAATAGGATAAAATGCAGGCGGTAAATATATAGCCTACACATTTATATTAGTTTATTGTTGAAATTAACATTGTTTCATGCTTGGCCTATAGATTTTATTGTCAGCAAGTCGTGATGATTTGAGAAGGCAAAACTGATCAAACACAGGCTATAATGAACTCATTCTCTGCCGCTGGCCGCCTTGTCGTTACTTTAAAAAACAAAAACTTATATTGAACGAACAAAAAAATGCTCCAAACATTTTTCTAAATTAACTTATAAAAAAAACGAAACAAAATACAGTCACTTTGTAATTTCATGCAAAACTGAACTATTTTAATAGCTGAGAAACAGTAGGCTATAAGCTTTTTACGTCATAATACTTAACCCCCGGGCCTCTTCGGTCATTTTTGACCGAAAAATGTTATGTTTTGAATTTTTAAAAATCGTAGCTTCATCAGAATGAGATGACACTTGGTGACTTTTGTTGCATTAGCTATGTGAGTACAAAAAAAAAAAAAAATCAGTGACATGATTCGGATATGTTAAAGGGTCAAAAAAAATTTGTCACACTTGGCTCCTTCGCGGTCAAAAATGACCGACATAGGAAATTAATGGGAAATACGAAAAAATTTGATAATTCAGATAATCTTTTGGTAATACAAGCTACAAATCAGCCACTGTGCTGAAAAGAAGTGTTCAGCAAGCAAGGACTGACACTAAAATAACAAAAGTACAGAACTGACACACACACGCACACACACACGCACACACACACACACACACACACACACACACACACACACACACACACACACACACACACACACACACACACACAGACACACAGAAATAATCAGAAAAATGCAAAACCTGATATTTATCCAATCAAAAAATATCTAAACCTTGCCAAAAGTAATCTTTTAGAATGTCTGAATTTATTTCTAAATGCAAAGCCTATTAAAATGAAGAAACAGTAAAAAAAAAAACAACAATAGGAATCCCAAAGCCCCTGTATATATGTATATAGGGAGATACAAGAGTTTACATGGCATTACACAAGTTTTTAGTTTTTATGCCACTAGATGGTGCAATTTTCACTTTAAAAAAATGGATTTTAAATGCTTTTACTCTATATTAATGTGAAATGTTGTATTTATTGAAAAATAATAAATAAATAATTAAATTAAAAAATATAATATAAAATATAATTCTAGTGGGAAAATTGCTCATTAAAACTGTATAAATATTGCATAAATTCATAAAAAATGCTCAAAATTCTAAATAATAATTACAAAATATTATTGAACAAAAATGTATTTAATTGATTTTTCTGAAGAAAAAAAAAAGTTACTTTTTAAGGCTTCGGTCACTTCTGACCGCAAGGGAGCCAAGTGTGACCCCTTAATGAGGAGGCCCAGAGGGTTAAAATAGTAATTATTATTATTTTAATTTATAGGCTAAATAAGTGCCCAAATGTGTTTGTGTACTATTCATTCTCAACATGTAGACTCATTTTGGCGATTTTATGATAAGCTTTGCACCCACAGTTAGATGCTTGTTCACTGTTAATGTAATTATTAAATATGTAATATATCACACTGCATTTAGTTTAAGAGCAAAGTAATGACAACATAACCTGTACATTATTTATTTCGTTAATTTACCATGAACAGCACTTACAAAACATTCTTCTTTTTAGCGTTTATTTTACATTAATAACCAATAGGATAAATACAGGTGTGGTGTTTTAGCAGCTAATCTATTGGTGATTAATATATAATAAAGCTAAAAACTCTGTTTTGTCAGTGTTGCATAGTCTCATATAGTCTACTATGAGAAAATTAAGTTTAATAAATGCAATACAATGCATCCCGCACCTAAACAGGTGTCCTGGTTGAATTTGGGGGCGGGGCCACAAATCCGTGAGAGCAGTTTACAAACTGTGGGAACGGATTGCGAAAGCGTGCGCACGGATTATGAATTTGTGGGAACGGATTCAAAATCCGAGGGTACGGTTTACAAAATCTGAGCGCAAGGATTGGAAATTCGTGGGCAAGGTTTGTTAATCCGTGGGCACGAATTGTTAAACTGAGGGAACAGTTTAAGAATTCGTGAGTACGGTTTATAAACTGAGGGAACGAATTGCAAAACCGTCCCCACGGATTAATTATTTTTCTTCTACAGGTGACGTAAGGGGCTCCGTACTTTTCCAATCCTGTCCCCAATTTTTTTGTGTGTTCATATACCAAGTACCATAAGAGTCACCAGGTTTCATACTATTCCGATGAAGCTACGATTTTTAAAAAAATTTTATTTAAAAAATTCCGGTCAGAAGTGACCGAAGAACCCCAGAGGGTTAACCAACATCAAGTTAACCAACATGGTAATAATTAAATGGTTCTAAATACCACAAAGACAGTGATGAATTTTCACAACTTCACAAACAGTCCAACGTGGCCAAACAACAAGGCCCCAAGTGAGTCCAATAAAACTTCTGATCAAAAAAGGAGAACAGTTCAGCTCCAGATGCTGCCCCATCCCAGGATGCAAAGAGTGGCTAAAAAATATAGAAAAGAACAAAAAGGGCAATACATTAGATATTTTACAAAACAATGATACAGTCAGACAAAGACAGAGGGATGACAGATACAGTCAAAGGCAGAAAGAGTGATGATTGTTAGAGTTTGATCAGTATAATTTTTTATTTTCTTTCACAAAAAAAAGTTGTGTATGCTCATCAAGGCTGCATTTATTTACATAAAACAGTAAAATCGTGAAAGATTATAACAAGTTAAAATAAGTTTTATATTTTACTATACTTTCAAATATAATTTATTTCTGAGATGCAAAGCTGAATGTTCAGCATCATTACTCAAGTGTTACATGATCTATCAGAGATCATTCTCATTTATTATCATTATGCTGATTTATTGTGAATGTTGTCAGTGTATTTTTTGGAGCATGTGATACCTTTTCAGGATTCTTTGATGAAAAAGTTTAAAAGAAGTAATTAAGTAATTAAACCGTTATTTAAAATATAAATTTTAGCTAAAATATAAGTCTTTACAATCACTTTCAATGTAACACACTTGTTGGATAAAAGTAAAAAAAAAAAAATTAAAAGAAAGAATCCTGAAGGTTATTAAAAATAGTAAATAGCACAATTGCTTCTAACTGTCACCAGTGATGGGCAAGCTACTTGGAAAATGTAGTGAGCTAAGCTAACAGTTACTTTTCATTAAATGAAGCTTAACTACACTAAAGCTACAGCCTTGGGTTATGTAGCAAGCTAAGCTACAGCATCATGGCAAAAGTAGTTCACTACATCTAAGCTATTTTTTTAAATTTCATTTTTCTATTGAACCAACATCATACCAAGTCAGTGCTCTCTCAGTGATCAATTAAATTGTCAGTCATACAGATATACAAGTTCAGTTTAATTGTTTATTTAACCACTCTTCCAAACCAATTTGGCAAAAAAAAAAAAAACCAGACCCTGTTACTATCTGGGAAGCAAAGCTAAATTTTATTGTAAAATTGTTAACTGACAGTAAGAATATATAAACGAGTCAAGCGGCTTTTTTCGTTTGCAGAAGGTAAAACACATTAACGTAAAGTAAGTCTTTGAGAGGAAAAATTAAACCGACAGGTCACAGCGGCTAGGCCTATAAGTCACATTTTATTATATTCTGGAATAAACAGGCCTACAGCGTAATGTTATGACATTATTTCCCTCACTCCACAACAAATCCTTTAACTTTAATCTTATTCAGAACAGAACAATGATGAAATAAATAAATAAGTAAATAAATTTGCCTAAACAATCCAAAACAAATTAAATGTGAAACTGAAAGTAGTTGGGCTTATGTAGACTACCTCTCTTGCCACAAATACAAATGTTTCCATATCTGCAATGTATTTGAAGCAAAATTATTATGCATTGGGTAAGCTTTGTACTTCATGCACGTCGATGGAAAATATCATGATGAGCAAAAATGTGCCACGGGACCGGTGGTCATGCTGAACTGCACATAATACACACTATTTAAATTGACTAATGTAACTTTTGGGTGACTGTTTTATTTTTCAAATGTGTGCGCGTAAGACACCAGCGCGATCAAACAGCTGAATATCATCTGTCATGTTGGTCATAGTAAAGGCATAATTCACTACTGCAAAGTCCAAAGCAGTTTGAAGTATTAAGAATATTAGCAAAGATTATTATAATTCGTTTAGACTAGAACACGGTTTCATTCTTATTTTGCTATGGAACCTGGTCGTTTTATGTTTGTTTGTTTTTACTAACGAACCGAAACATTTTGCCTTTCGCCATGAATTTGACACCCACCCTCTGCCCATCTCGTAACGTTACTTCTGAGTTTGAGATCTTCCCAGAGCCTGCTTCAAAGACTAAAATCAAGGCGCCCATCACTAGTTCTAATACTACGTTTTGCATTGCAGATTATACAGTTTTCTCTTGCTATGTGGGCGCTCAGTTTTTTTCTGACATTTAGCTAAAATATCGACAACAAAAGTCTCGACAACAAGTGTTAGACTAAGAAACGCTTTTCTCATCTCCTCGAATGCAAAAAAAAAAAAAAAAACACTAGCCTTTATAAATACAGTGCTGTGTTAAAAAAATACAGAAAACATGTACTTTCAATCAACACTTCTTTATTTACCTCAAGTCTGCAAACACGCTGAGATGCTTCAAACTGCGCGCCGCACTTCATTGACGAGAGAGGCGGGGGGAATAATACGGTTTGACTGACAGTTTAATGAGCCAATGGCATCACGAGGTTTAGTGGCGCTGGCGTCGCTTACTGACCCAGGAGGATCAGTGATTCGTAGCAGTTGTATTTCCGATTTGAGCTTAAAGTATAGAACAATATATAGCTTGTAGCTTTTGTTGACGCTACCGCGTTACTTGATCAAAATAATAGCTTAGCTACTGAAAAGCTATTTGATTCATAAAACAGCGACGCTACCACCACGCTACTGAGAAATGTAGTTAAGCTAGTAGCGTCACTACTTGTAGCGACGCTACTGCCCAACACTGACTGTCACATATGTGGTCATCCTGTCTTCATGAACTCTGGCACACACATCATGGACTTCAGCCCCCACTGAGTCCCGTCCCGCCACCTCTGTCTCCTGACAGTCCCTCTGCTCACCCACATCCCACCTTCGGTGCAGAGGACTTGCCGTGGGACTGCCAGCCTCCATCGGTGTCCAGACTGAAGGATCCCTCACCATCACCTCCAGTCTCAGAGTCCTGGACTCCACCTCGGCCCTCCGACCCTGCGGCTCCATCCCGGCTCTGTGCTCCCTCGTCTCCGTTGTCGGCCGTCGGCCCACCAGCTCCTCCGGGCTCCATCGTCTCTCCGGCTCAGCCCCGGTCAGTCGTCGCCCAACCTTTGCCTCTGGACTCTACTCCTCCGGCTGCGCCTCGTCACTCCGTCCTGCCGGCTCTGTGGACCTCCTCCCTCCCGTGGGCACAGCCTCGATCCTCTGTCACTCCGGCTCCGCAACGTACCTCCGGACCTCCATCTCCGCCGGGGTCGCCAGAGCCCTGGGTTCCGCCTTGGCCCTCCGGATCCTCGGTGTCACCTAGGACCGTCGACTCTCCGGTTCTCCCTCGGGCTCCACCGGCTCCACCTCCTTCGGTCGGCCCCATGCAGAAGCCAACCCTTCCTCCGCCATGGCTTCTCCCTCCGTCGGCTCCGCCTCAGTTCATAGTTCCAGTACCCCCACATGGAGCTGGCCCTCCATCCCTCCCCCTTTTCCGCCTCCGCTCCACCACCCTCCAGGTTGTATTAGGTGGTTAGAGAGTCTGGAAGCCGCTCCTTGGGGGGGGGGGGGGACATTTTATATATTATAAATATATGTATGTGTGTGTATAACTGGTTTCTTCTATCCTGCTCTTAGGCAGATGATGCAAGTATAGATGTACTGATGGAATCATCACAAGAGGTACATTATTTTGTTACAGGACTGGTCACAAGTAATTGTTTCTTTTTTGCACAATACTGAATTAATGTTTTTGGTATCTTACATTTGTATCTCTCTTGTTCTTTGTGTTATTTTAGAGAATCAACTGATGGGAGATTTAAATAAAGCCAGCAAGTGGTGTTTGGAACCTTTGATATAATGATGATGATGATGATATATTTATTTGAGTGTCAAACACCTTAATTGGTGCCCAGCCCTCATGGGCTTATTAGACACTTTGACAAATTATATACAATAGCCACATGGCAAAATACAAAACAAAGCACAACTTATGAACTCATACAAAAAAAGAAAATTTGTCAGATGGGATACAAAATACTTTGCCGCAAACACCAGGCCTTTTCCACAAATTTTGCAAGAACAAAAACATTATTTTCAAATAGCCAACACAACATTTCAGCATCACATTTCCAAAATAAATCAGGATTTTTTAACTGAATCGATTCAAAAAGAAAATTCCTTAAATCGCTATATAAAGGACAATGAAAAATAAAATGAAATTCATCCTCCACTACCTGGAGATCACAAAATTCACACAATCGTAAATGTTCAGGTGTACCTTTAAATCGACCTACTTCTACTGCCAGAGGCAAGGTGCCAGTTCTCAGCTGAGCACAGAGGGACCTCTGCCTTCTCTTTAAATTAAACAAAATATAAGGTTCTGTAGCATAGTCACTTTTAAACTGAACATAATTTCTAAGCTTTGGCTTCCTCCAAATCTCCTGCTTCCATTTATCTTTATATTTTATAACCAACCCCTGTCTGACATCATTTATATTACATTGCAAATTATTCCGAAGCATTATATGCATGTCAGAAACAGACAATATTATCGAAACCTCTCTAAACCAGGGGTAAAGGTTTGTTCTGTCCCAGTTAAAAATTTTCCTAGTTAACCTTTCCTCAGGCAGACTAACAAGGCGATTCCACAATCGCACCATTTCACATCTTTGTTTTATAATACATGGATCCCAACCTGCATCCCCTTCAACAGCTACCTTTGCTGCATATTTATGCACACCAAGAAAACACCTCAAGGCACGATACTGAACAGTGCTACAATCAGAAATCTCTTTAAAGCCCCAAACCCCTGCAGCATAAAACAAAACTGAATCAACCAAAGAATTATAAAGTTGTGTAAATGTAGAGAAGCCAAGATCTGTACATGATTTCATTTTACTAATCACAGCACCCAATGCTCTTCCAGCGGACTCAGCTAATATTTTCCTTCCCTCAGAGAACTTCATATTTTCATCAAAAACAAAACCAAGATATTTATACTGAGAAGTGAATTTTAAAGGCACGGAGCCAAACTGGAATGTATAATTACTCTGAGAATCGCTTTTCTTCCTGAAATGAATAACTTGTGTTTTTTTACTATTAATGGTAAGACGCCATTTACTACACCAAGAGCTCATAATATCCAACAAATTTTGCAGATTAACACAATTTTCAGCAATCAAAACAATATCATCTGCATAAAGCAGAATACTTAAATTAAAATCATCAATAGAAACACCAAAATTAGCCTGCTTAATTTCTTGAGCTAAGTCATTTATATAAAGAGCGAATAGGGAAGGGGAGAGTAAATCTCCCTGCTTCACTCCAAAGGGTGTTGGGAACCAGTCTGTTCTTAAATTATTTATTTGTACACAAGCAATAGGATCTCTGTAAAGGGCTTTTATCGCATTATAAAATTTTCCATTAATACCGGATGAAAGTAATTTAAATAACAAAAGTTCTCGGTTAACACAATCAAACGCCTTTTTAAAATCAACAAAACAAGCAAAAGTACTTTTGCCCTTTTCCAAACGATATATGTAGATGCCTCATTAGCAACTGTTTCTATGGGCCTTTATACATAAGCCGTCCGCCATTTTGCTGCGGTCCACTTGACGTCATTCACCCATAGATCTAGGTAAATCACCATAGTAATCACTGAATATTCGAAATATAACAGTCCTTCACAGCCGTTGGTCTGCGAACCTACAGTATGGTGAATGACGTCAAGTGGACCGCTGCAATATGGCGGACGCATCTACGTGCTTGGAGCGGGCCAATGGGGTAATATCTACGTATACATATATATGTTTGGAACAGCCAAGTGTGCTGCTTGATTCTGTTCAGCTGCCCAAAGTACTCTGCATGGAGGATGAAGATGTTGATGAGGCCATGGACAAATTACAGAAGGCTGAATTTTCAGAGGACAGACTTGTTGCTCTGGAACCTTTCAGCTTTATCTTTACTGCGATGAAGGACATGGACTTTTTCCTTTTACATGTAGTTGATGTTATGAATCTGAAAGTATTCTGTCAAACTGAAAAGGAAGGAAATGCATAATGTGCTTCTTTGCAGAAATAAAAGAAAATACACAATTTGCCTCTTTGCATTCTTTCTGTTCTGTTTTTGTTTGTTATGGAAGTGTTTTAAGCTTTTACTTATTTTTATATTACTATTTTATAAAACTATTGCTAGTTTTCCAAATAATAGTAAATAGTCTGTCTCTTTGTAACTAGCTTACAATAAAAAAACTAAAATTAAAAATAGCATCTGCTTAATTTTTGTTAATGTTATAGTTTGGTAATGTAATATAGTTGTAGCCTACTTGAATGATAAAGTACAACATTATACTCCTATGATAAACAAGCAGCAAAAAATAACTGGGGGAAAAGTTTCTGTCTGGTTATACTACTAAAGTACTTTAAACCATTTAACAGCATCATTACTGTGTCTTTACTGGCAACGGGTACTTTAAAATATATAACCGCTTCAATACAGCGTCTTTGGCAACGCGAACGAGCGACTGGAAACTTATTTCCGGTTTTTTTGTGTCGATTGCAAGTGACGTGGCAGGTACCGTAGTGTGCAGGTGTCGATTGCAAGTGACGTCACCTGCAGAGGAAGTTTGGGTGACTGAGAGTGCAGGTCTGAGAGTGCAGGTCTGACAGTGCGTCGTAGATCTCCTGAGGAACAATTCCATTCATTCTCTATTATAGGAGAGGAGGAATTGTATAAACTTGTTAAATCATCTAAACCCACAACATGCATGTTAGACCCTATTCCATCTAAGCTACTAAAGGAGGTACTTCCAGAAGTCATAGATCCTCTTCTGAATATTATTAATTCGTCACTATCATTAGGATATGTCCCCAAAACCTTCAAAATAGCTGTTATTAAGCCACTCATTAAAAAACCACAACTTGACCCCTATGAATTAATTAACTACAGACCAATTTCGAATCTCCCTTTTCTGTCAAAGATACTAGAAAAGGTAGTATCCTCACAATTATGCTCCTTCTTAGAGAAAAATGGTATCTGCGAGGATTTCCAGTCAGGTTTTAGACCATATCATAGTACTGAGACTGCTCTAATTAGAGTAACAAATGACCTGCTATTGTCAAGCGATCGTGGTTGCATCTCTCTATTAGTGCTACTGGATCTTAGTGCCGCATTTGATACTATTGACCACAACATTCTTTTAAATAGACTTGAAAATTATGTAGGCATTAGCAATAGGGTCTGGCTGCAGACCTGCACCTCCACTGCCAGACCTGCACTCTCAGACCTGCACTCTCCGTTTTTTTTTTTTTTTTGACCTGCACTCTCCGTCACCCAAACTTCCTCTGCAGGTGACGTCACTTGCAATCGACACCTGCACACTACGGTACCTGCGACGTCACTTGCAATCGACACAAAAAACCGCAAATAAGTTTCCAGTCGTTCGTTTGCGTTGCCAAAGACGCTGTATTGAAGCTGTTATATGGTTTAAAGTACCCATAGCCAATAAAGACGCAGTAATGATGCTGTTAAATGGTTTAAAGTACTTTAGTAGTATAACCAGACAGAAACTTCCCCCCAGTTATTTTTTGCTGCTTGTTTATCATAGGAGTATAATGTTGTACTTTATCATTCAAGTAGGCTACAACTATATTACATTACCAAACTATAACATTAACAAAAATTAAGCAGATGCAATTTTTTATTTTAGTTTTTTATTGTAAGCTAGTTACAAAGAGACAGACTATTTACTATTATTTGGAAAACTAGCAATAGTTTTATAAAATAGTAATATAAAAATAAGTAAAAGCTTAAAACACTTCCACAACAAATAAAAACAGAACAGAAAGAATGCAAAGAGGCAAATTATGTATTTTCTTTTATTTCTGCAAAGAAGCACATTATGCATTTCCTTCCTTTTCAGTTTGACAGAATACTTTCAGATTCATAACATCAACTACATGTTCAAGGAAGAAGTCAATGTCCTTCATCGCAGTAAAGATAAAGCTGAAAGGTTCCAGAGCAACAAGTCTGTCCTCTGAAAATTCAGCCTTCTGTAATTTGTCCATGGCCTCATCAACATCTTCATCCTCCATGCAGAGTACTTTGGGCAGCTGAACAGAACCAAGCAGCACACTTGGCTGTTCCAAACATATATACGTATACGTAGATACCCCATTGGACCGCTCCAAGCACATAGATGCGTCCGCCATATTGCAGCGGTCCACTAGACGTCATTCACCATACTGTAGGTTCGCAGACCAACGGCTGTGCAGGACTGTTATATTTAGAATATTCAGTGATTACTATGGTGATTTACCTAGATCTATGGGTGAATGACGTCAACTGGACCGCAGCAAAATGGCGGACGGCTTACGTATAAAGGCCCATAGAAACAGTCACTAATGAGGCATCTACGTATATATATCTATGGTTCCAAACACCACTTGCTGGCTTTATTTAAATCTCACATCAGTTGATTCTGTAAAATAACACAAAGAACAAGAGAGATACAAATGTAAGATACCAAAAACATTAATTCAGTATTGTGCAAAAAAAAAAAAAACAATTGCTTGTTACTAGTCCTGTAACAAAATAATGTACCTCTTGTGATGATTCCATCAGTACATCTATACTTGCATCATCTGCCTAAGAGCAGGATAGAAGAAACCAGTTATACACACACATACATATATTTATAATATATAAAATGTCACTCAAATGAAGTAATCTGAATTGAGAAGAGTAGGAGCAGAAGAAAACATCAAATGTGGTGCTTTACAATGTTTTACACTACCTGTTTTGCTAATAAAAACACCACATTTAATTGTCTCATTCTACTTATATTATCAGTAACACAACAATCACTTCCACTAAACTATACAGTAGTTTACGTGTAAGCTATATAATTAACTTACGAAAGCATATATACCATTCTGTTCAGTAGTTTAGCTTACTTTAAATGTATTTAAGTCAGTGACGGAGTGGTTGACTAGTTAGGCTATACAGCTTAGGGCTGCACGATTTCAACAAAAATCATAATCACGATAATTTTGGTCAATATTGTAATCACGATTATTTAAACGATTATGACAGGGTCCAAAACTTTCTATAGTAATTAATTTAAAGATAGCAATACAGCGAAAAAGATAAAAAAAAAAAATAAAAAAAACAGTGATTAAAAAAATTTTTTTCTGAATACTTTTCTGCAAGTCTAAAGTAGTCTAACAATACTACATAGATTAAATGTAATTATTTGAATGTAAAATAAAACTGCATCTTCACTGTAACAGTTAAACATCCTTTGTGTCTGATTAAAACTACAAACGTCCTTCATTCAAAAGCAGTGAGTGATTTTTCTTTAAGTTTTATTCATATTAAACAGACAGCAGAAGGAATCCTGTTGCGCTTAACCGCACGGACCCAATATACTGTTACACACGTTTTTTAATTTCAACTGTTTATGGTCATTTAACTGACAAGCGTTTACATGAATAATCAACAAGCGCCTCATTTTCAAATATTTTTGCGTGTATTTGACCGTTTAGGCGCGCACCTGAGTTAAAATATAACTTTACAAGTCCATGTTCGGCTCCGTCTTTGAGCACATTCAAAAACACCGCAACTTTTCCGACGCGCTATTAAAAACATAACATCAAAGAAACATGAATAAATCAAGCATGTCCCGTTTTATGAAAGTCACGTAACATGATTTTGCTGATTTGCATGTGAAATTAGGCTTTTATGGAAGAGCGAAAGCGCACCACTGGAAAGGGGGCGGAGTGGGGCACAATAATCGTTTCATCTCGATTACTGCATTTTCATGATCGTTTGAAGCAAAAATCGAAATCGAATTTCGATTAATTGCACAGCCCTAGCTAATGCAACTTTTTAAACACAACCAGTGAGCAGCGAACACGTTGGCAAACATAATTTTGTATATCAGAATACAATCTAATAAAACGTATAATAAACATACACATATGTACTTACAGCAATGATTCTTGAACGAATTCAGAAGTTATTCTCAATCCAACACGTCCCACTACACGCAGATTGCAAATAGCGCAGGTACCGTAGTGTGCAGGTGTCGATTGAAAGTGACGTCACCTGCAGAGGAAGTTTGGGTGACGGAGAGTGCAGGTCGGAGAGTGCAGGTCTGACAGTGGAGGTGCAGGTCTGCAGCCAGACCCTTCTCGGCATTAGTGGTAGTGCACTGGCATGGTTTGAATCGTACTTATCAGACCGTCATCAGTTTGTGGCAATAAATGAAGAGGTATCATTTAAATCGCAAGTGCAGTATGGAGTACCTCAAGGCTCAGTGCTAGGGCCATTACTTTTTACGCTTTACATGTTACCCTTGGGAGATATCATCAGGAAACATGGTGTTAGCTTTCATTGTTACGCTGATGATACTCAGCTCTATATTTCTTCGCAGCCCGGCAAAACATATCCATTCGAAAAACTAACAGAATGCATAGCTGATATTAAAAACTGGATGGCGAATAACTTCTTACTGTTAAATTCTGAAAAAACAGAGGTATTAATTATTGGACCTAAAACCTCCACAAGTAATGACCTAAAACACAGTCTAATACTAGATGGCTGCTCTGTAAATTCGTCGTCATCAGTTAGGAACCTAGGCGTCCTGTTCGATAGCAATCTCTCCTTTGAAAGCCACATTTCTAGCATCTGCAAAACCGCATTTTTCCATCTTAAAAATATATCGAAATTACGACCTATGCTATCAATGTCAAATGCTGAAACATTAATTCATGCGTTCATGACCTCAAGGATAGATTATTGTAATGCTTTATTGGGTGGTTGTTCTGCACGCTTAATAAACAAACTCCAGCTGGTCCAAAATGCAGCAGCTAGAGTTCTTACTAGAACCAGAAAGTATGACCATATTAGCCCGGTTCTGTCAACACTGCATTGGCTCCCTATTAAACATCGTATAGATTTTAAAATCTTGCTAATTACTTATAAAGCCCTCAATGGTTTAGCTCCTCAGTACTTGAACGAGCTCCTATCATATTATAGTCCATCACGTCCGCTGCGTTCTCAAAATTCTGGCAATTTGATAATACCTAGAATATCAAAATCAACTGCCGGCGGCAGATCATTTTCTTATCTAGCGCCTAAACTCTGGAACAATCTACCTAACACTGTTCGGGAGGCAGACACACTCTGTCAGTTTAAATCTAGATTAAAGACACATCTCTTTAACCTGGCTTACACATAAAATCATTAACACATTTCTAAAGTTCAAATCCGTTAAAGGATTGTTAGGCTGCATTAATTAGGTCAACCGGAACCGAAAACACCTTCCATAACACCTGATGCACTCGTTGCATCATAAAAAGAATGGCATCTACGCTAATATTAGTCTGTTTCATTCTTATTCCGAGGTCACCGTAGCCACCAGATCCAGCCTGTATCCGGATCAGATGGTCACTCCAGTCCCCCGGATCCAGTCCGTACCCAGCTTAGAATATGGATCACCACCTAGAGATGACTTCAATAGCCGTGGATGTCAACCAGATGAGCTCCAAGGCGGATCATCAATAAAGACCTCGCCAACCTTGACGGCCATCGGCGCTACACCACAGGATCCTGATGAGTTCTCTACAATCAGACATTGGTACAAACTGTTGTTTGGTCTGGCCAGAGGAGAACTGGTCCCCCGACTGAGCCTGGTTTCTCCCAAGGTTTTTTTCTCCATTTCTGTCACCTGTGGAGTTTTGGTTCCTTGCCGCTGTCGCCTCTGGCTTGCTTAGTTGGGGACATTTTCCAGCGATATCGTATACTATTTGAACTGAACTGACGATGATATCACTGAATTCATTGATGAACTGCCTTTAACTGAAAATTGATTATTTACAATAATGCGTTACTTACACACTATTGTGCTGTTTAAATACTGTGCAGTTGCTTTGACACAATCTGTATTGTAAAAGGCGCTATATAAATAAAGGTGACTTGACTTGACTTGACTTGACAGTGGAGGTGCATGTCTGCAGCCAGACCCTTCTCGCTCATTCACACACACACAGCTGCAGCTCATCACACGGACAGCTTATATGCCACTCACACACTCAGCTTGCTGGCGAAGTCTTGTATTGCCCCGGCTGCATTTCTAAGCGTTTTCCCAGTTTCCTAGTCTCCGTGTTTTCAGAGTTTCCTAGTTTATTCCTGGTTTTGTTTCCTGTTTTGCCTTGTTTTCTCTGTTTGTTTCTGTTGTTACTTTGGACTGCCCATTTGGTTTTTGACTCACGCTTGGTTACTGGTTTACTCTCTGGATTATCTTCGCTGTTGTTGTTTGCTGGTGTTGACCCTGTTTGCCCCGACTACGATCTTGACAATAAAATGCTGCAAATGGATCCGCACGTCTCAGTCTGACCGTCCATGTTACACTAACATTGATAATAAATCAGCATATACAATGATTTCTAAAGGATCATGTGACACTGGAGTAATTAGAAGACTAGAGTATTGATGCTGAAAATTCAGAAATAAATTGTATTTTAAAGTATATTAAAATGGATCAAACATTTTAAATTTTAATAATATTTCACAACTATATTTTTTCAGTATTTTTGATCAATTAAATGCAGCCTTGATGAGTAGAAGATACTTATTTCAAAAACATAAATCTTATTTCAAAAACAAACTTTTGAACGCTTGTGTAGATAATAAAAGAACATAATAAAAGGAAAAAGAAGATCCTGATGTATGTGTACTTACATGTCAGTAATTCTGCTGCAAATCCTTCACATTGCATAGAAGACTGGTAACTTGGATTCACTTCTGCTGGTTTCTCCTGTGTCCTGTCGTTTTAGATGGGTCTTTTCCTTTCAACTTCTTTGTTTCTCTCTATAGGATAAATATCTACAAAACAGTCAGGAATCAGACAATTTGTAATTCACATTAGTTTTAGCTTTTGTTTCCCAGATAGCAAGGTGACATTGATTCAATGTTGAAAATCCATCAGAATCATCATTTTGGTTGAGGTTGAAAAAATCAATGCTAAATAAAATAACATTGGATCAATGTTGATTTTTGGTCAGCATTTCACTAGTGGGACTTAGACTGTCAATTCCTCATTCAACACTTAAATATAGCACATTTTCCTGAAATGTATTGGACACATGCTCATTAAACAATAAATTCTGTTAATTTTGTCATCACTCATCATCACCACTAGCAGCACCAATAAATACACAAATAAAACTGAGTGTGTAGATTAACATAGAACTGTTACCATTAGATAGAAGTCAGATAAACCAGTAGGATATTATTAGCAACAGTAATAGTAGTAGTAGTTGCATTTAATCATTAATTACTAAAAACATAGCTACTACTATTACTGCTGCTAATAATGTGTTCATTAGCTAGCTGTTTTTGGCTATAGCTAGAGGAGCACAGAATCGTGCGTTTCAAACCGGCTTCAGCTTTTGTCATTCAGCGAAGCGCTCTGTCTGTCTGTCTGTCTGTCTTAAAACATATTGCTGTTTTTTGTGCCAGTTTGCACACATTTGTTTTGAGCAATATGTCAACCAAAGGGGGAAAGAAAGTTAAAGAAAGTAGGGCGGGTTGGTCCACACCCCTGACCTTTGTTAGGTTCTATGAATTAGACCTACGAGCTACGAGCTCATCTGTCCTAAGTTGACAGTGAAGGCGCTATCCCTCGTGAGCCAGAGGGCCGAGGTAGATGCTTCCTCTTGCACTGGGTGCTCCCCAGGCAGAGATGTAATCCCACTCCCGTCCTGGCAGTTTTCCAGGCGGAGCCATTCCCGTGCCCTGGCCAGAGTATCCAGGCACTACTTGGGTCCCTCTTGATCCGGGTGCGCCCCGACAAAGGACTACCTTCTCCTCGTATGCTCGAGGGCTGAGGAGAACCCCCTCTCTGACTGGTGACCAGACTGGGGTGTATGACCCTAACCTCGTGGGCTCAAGGGCCGAGGTTTATATATATCCCTCTTCGCTGGATACGTCCCAGGCAGAGATGTAATCCCGCTCGCGGCCTGGCATCTTTCCCAGACGCTACCTGTCCCTCTACGTCTGGCTGTTCCCTAGACAGAGCGGACCACTTTCCTCGCGAGCCCGAGGGCCGAGGTATATGCCATTAGGGTTGTCACGATACCATAAAAATGACTTACGATACTATACCAGCTGAAGTATCACGATACCAAGTAGTATCACGATACCATGCAGTATTCTGTTAATTTAAAATTCAAATCTACAAAATGAATAAAAAAATTCATAAATAAAAAGATGTAAATGAAAACAGGCAAGATTTTTCTCTGAATACTTCACTAATGTGAATAAATGACTGGCTATTGTTATCCATGAAATCATGTCAACAAAAAGTCATCTGAGCACTGCACAGAAGCTTCATAGAGTGACATTTAGATGTGGTATTTATGCATTTAGACTGTACTTATAATTGCATAAATAATGATATAAGATAAATGTTTTAAATACAAAACTCTGAATATAGAAATATGTTGGAAAAGAATGGAACATGACGAGAAACTTAAAACCGCCAGCAGATAGCAGCAGTGTTCATGATTGAATCACTGAGTTGTTCAAACGATTCTTTCAAAACGGCTGAATCATTCAGGGGTGAATCAAATGACTCGTTTTTATGAATGGCTTAGTCAGTGAATCAGTGATTCGCCCAAACTAACGCGAATTCAGATTCGAACACAGAAACGAAACTAAAACATCTTGCTCGTGTCTTATTGCTGAACTGTCACGGGCATTTTTGCTGCCATATCTTAAAATGTCCAAGTTATATATATATATAATGATTGATAAGAACCAAGGCCAAAACCACTATGTTAATGAATGGAATTGCATTCGTGATCGCAAAGATGCTTCCAGAAACAAATTATTACACATGTTCTAGTGGGCAAATGAATAAAAATACGAAAATTCTGTCTAGTAAAATATTTTGATGTTTAATAATTGATTCTTGGGCTGATATTTTTTAAATAACATTAGACAGTCGTCTGAATCAGACCCTCTCTTCTGAAACTGCAGCGTGAACAAGGACATGCGCGTGCAGCTTCTCATTTCAAACTGAACTGAAGCATGGTGAAACACTGAATAGCATATAAAGCCTATACACTGCTTGTACTACACAAAGCACAGCAGAAAGACATTTTGGCAGTCAATTTGTAATGTTTCTGCTGGCGTGCATGAACGTTTTAAACAGTGTTCCTGCCGTGCATACAACATATCTTATGGTGCTACCGTTTGGACGATACTACCGTTTCAAAAATGCAATGGCACCGCGGGTATTTGTAAGCTTTAGTATCGCGATACTACCGTAGTACCGGTATACCGTGCAACCCTATATGCCATATTCCTCTTGCTCTGGCAGATCTCCAGACAGAGGCTTAATTTTTATCTTGTTCCTGGCAGATTTCCCAGGCAGAGAATGTTTAGTGCCCCGGCAGGTTCTGCCCCGGGCACTACCCTCCTGCTCTGGGCTGGTCCCCCAGACAGTGAGTATGTTCTGGCCTGATCCACCAGACTCAATGCTTCCTTTCTTTCCCAGACAGACACCACTGGGCAGGAATTTGGAATTCTGGGGAAGTTGGCATATCGTTCCCCATAGCGTTGATGACGCAGTGTTGAGTTCCCGGAAGGGAACGTCCCAGGTTACGTATGTAACCCTGGTCCCCTGAGGGAACGAGACACTGCGTCATGGGCCATAATTCCAGCATTCCTGCCGCGCATCGCTTCATTCCTGGAAGCTGAAGCCAGTTTGAAACGCACGTGCTTATATACTTCCTGGTCGCATGACGTCATCACGTCGGTGACGTCACTCCCGTCATCCTATTGGTTGAAGACTGATTCAGAGCCGGGTTCGCCAATGGCATTCCCCATAGCGTTGATTGCGCAGTGTCTCGTTCCCTCAGGGAACCATGGTTACATACGTAACCTGGGACGTTTTTTTATGTGCCTCAATCCATTCCATGAGGTGGCAGTAATGCAACTTAAAGCTGGCTGCCAACTGCCAATCAAATGAAAGCGAGGCATTACAGATTTCAAATGTGAAACGGATGCAGAAGAGGCAACGTCAAACTGTTTTATTAGAGGTAAGTAATAAAAGGTCACAAAAAATTTACGTAAAATATAACGCTTAGAAATAATAATAAAATAATCCGTGTAACTTCATTTACTTCCGTTACAGAGAGTTCCCTTTATTTGACGACAGTTCACAGATGTGTATTGATTCACCTCAAAGAAAAGAAGTAAGTTAACATTTCATGGACTTTATTTAATTACGCGTGTATTTCACTATTCATCTTCCTTGTAGTGATGGGAAGTTCGGATCATTTTACCGACTCGGATCTTTGAGTCTCGTTCAGCAAAATGAACGAATCTTTTTTCGAGTCATTTCGTTCATTTTACCAAAATATAGTTAAAAAGCTACGTTTTACTTCCATAACACATGTAATGCTCATACACGTTTATATAACGTTGATCACACTACAAACAAGACAAAACTATAAGCTATTAGAAACAAAAGATTGATGCATTGTTAACCTGGGTCTTCATGATTAGCTCCCTCACTTCTATCTGTCCGGGTTTGAGTCGTTCGTTCATTACGTGCAACCCCATATAAGCTTAACTAACGCAGTCTGAGCCGGAAACAGAATTGATTAGTTCATCTCTCGAGTCTTCGGGTCCGAGTCGTT